>NW_019525659.1:1712306-2017880 GCF_002814215.2 Seriola lalandi dorsalis
GGGGCTGCAGGGGACAAGGGCTTAGGTGGGGGGACTGGGAGCCTCTGCCTCCATGATCTCCCTGTTGTCAAGGGGAGGGGAAAGGGGAGTTGCTGTGGCTCACAGCTTAATTACCTCGAGCAACAATAAGTATCTCATTTGTGATGGCAGGAGGACAGAGGGAGGCTGAGTCTCTGGGAGGAGGAGTTACAGATTCTGTGATTGCTCAGCTCAGGACTCATCACTTCACAAAGGTGGAAAAGTCCGGTGCTGCAGATGAATGAAGCCTGTTCCTGGTGCATGATTGGACACTTAGACACCGTCTAACTCTGCAGAGACACTGTTACAGCTGGAAGATTTTCCTCATGGTCTTTACAGGGAGTTGATTCTGACCATAGGTGAAGAAATAATATGAAAAAGTTCTACTGACACAATAAAGGACAGACACAGAGGACATGTGGAATGACTGTGACTGGTGAGGACCTGGAGTCAAACCTGCCACAAGGGCAAGGGATATAAGGAAACAGATGAGAGGAGGTGAGTTTACAGTTTTACTTCTGTTTGTCTTTAAGCAGTTTTTAGGGTGTTAGAATCTGCCAGTATGGGATATAAAGTGTTTTATATTCCTCTTTATTTAAGCCACATCATGACTACACTGAGTCAAACATTTAAACCTAAACTTAGTATTCTTGTGCATCATTTTTCTGCATCACAGATTTGATATCACTGCACAGCATGACTGGTGTGTTGCTGGGCTTTAAGGGGTTAAAAGTGACTATTTGACTGGTCGTCTTATAGTAAAGAGCTGAGAGACTTCACATAAATACATACATACATAAATTATGCATATTTTTATTATACATAAATCAGTTTTTTATGTAGTATTTTTGTGCAGCTGGCTGTGGCACCGGTGTGGACCAGCTGAGTCGACGAGGACATTCTTTTCTAATTAATAATTAATAATGATGAAATGATGTTGTTCTGGAACACTGTTAGCATAGATTTGGGTTTTAAAGACTTATTTTTTTCTAATTTCAGAACATGACAAGTTTGGTCTGTGTCTTTTTACACATGACTCATTATATGAACGTGACTCATTAACAATAATGATGAGGAAAATCCACCCACTCCTTTCCTTTAAGACAAGATTTCATATTAAAGGCTCAGCACTGATCCCGTTTTGACTGACACTACTTGCAATGAAGCTAAAACTATAATTAGGTAGAATTAGGTAGACTTGATGTTACTTTACTGGTGAACAAATCATGGTTACACATAAATATATATATAGCAAACAGTAAACTGATCCAGTTTCTGCAAAGCAGTGGACAGCTCCACGCTCCGCCCCCTTGGAAACTTTTAGTCCAGCCATGATCTGACTCTGAGAAAGCCCCTCTCCTCTCCTAATTTGATCTTCTGGAAACTTGAGGCACAGTCTTATTTATAACAGGTGAGCACTTGCTGTAAGTTGAGTAACCGGAACGAGCCTCTGTTGAGTAGATCAGATCCACCTGAGTGTCACCTGAACGCTGCGATGGAGGAGATACAACTCAAGGAACAAAGTTTTTGTACGAAGGAGTTCAGTTGGTCAATGTAGCAATTTGCTTCAGTTTGATAACTGAACTAGAATCAGAGCTGACTCTTAAATGTTTCTCCTTTATTTTACCTGACATAATTCTTGTGTTTTTAAATGTTAGTGAAAATATGAGAGATTTTCAATGTGGTTTATGACCCCACTGTATGTAGCATTTAGGTCTGAGGAATTAGCTGAATTCATTTCCTTCTTCATAAAACATTCACAAAAGATTTTAAGTGTTTTAAATCTTGCATTGTTTTCATGCAGGGCTGTTGCAGGCCCTCTTTCTCTTCTCTGTATTTGTTGGTGCATTACTGTGTTTCCTGAAGATCAGTGGAACAGAGTCAAACTCTTGGCAGGACTGTGTATGACGTCTTCCACGAGAGCGTCGATGAGACAAACAAAAAGCCAAGACCATAACACTGCATAAGGTCAAAAATGCCACAGGGAGAAAAGCTTCTGGGATGTGTAGTGTAATAGTAACACACCCTGACATGTCTGTTTCCTAAATCATTTCTTGACATGATGAGATGATTGAACTAAGACTGAATAACCCGCTTCAGCTGAACCATCAGCAGCGTGTTGAGGTATCAGTTACACACTAATGACTGCAATAATCTCAGCAGTGCAATCTAAGCAGTCGCTTCTTCATTAGTCAGCTGACACTTAAACCAGATCTGCTGAATGAGGAGAGCCGGGTGTCTCCGCCCCCCCCCCCCGGGCTCTACACAGGCCTGTCATGCCTTTGTGTGCAGACGCTGACGTGCGTTCATGGCGCAGACGAGTCTCAGCCACCAGCAACTGCTCCTGCTGTGTGTGCATTGTGTGTGGCTGAGAGCAAGTGAGTGCCAGAAAGTGACACAGTGACACAGACAGAGAGAGGGAAGCGGGAGGCGAGGAGGGGATAAAGACGCGTGACTAATTGATTTATCACCTCTGTGGATGCTGAATGATCCTGACGTCTACGGCAGAGGGCGGCGTTTGTTCTCTGTGTGGTCGTATACGCGCCTGCTGACACCTTTCAGAAGTTTGCCTGACAGATGGTGACCTGTGTCTGCTTTTATGGGATCATGCTGCATTTCCCAGTGACCAGAGACCTGAGAGACACACAGACAGACTGCAGCTAGAGACAGGACACTGTCATCCCTGCAGAGCCGGGCAGTCTCTGGTTTGATGGTTTGTTCGCTGCTTACACAGCTAGCCATGTAAAGACCCCTGATAAACACACACACACACGCAAGTGAATAATGGTAAACATGTGCTTGAGCACACACCACTGTACTCAATCTCTTCTCGAAACAACTTTTGTGGTGGTGTTACACGCAGCAAAGACTAAACTTTTGCTCAAAATTGCATAAAAGACAAATGAAATGACATCGTGTTTACTGAGGTCACTCAGATGATGAAATGATTCTTGAATATCTCTGTGAACTAAAAGCAGCAGAGATAAGAGGCTAAATGACCAGTTTACCTTCAAGCAGGTCAACCACTGAACTGAGCCTTAAAAAAGTCTTTTGCAGTTGGGATGAGGGTCAGCACCTCCAAGGATTGCTCTCTTCAGGTTGGGATGGAGTTTCTGGTCCAAGTGGAGGCGTTTCAGTATCTTGGGGTCTTGTTCACAAGTGAGGGTAAGATGGAGCGAGATCTTTGCAGCATCAGCAGTAAAGCTGGTGTTGTAGCGGAGCTTGGAGAGGGAGCTGAGCCAGATGCCAAAGCTCTCGATCTACTCGCTACTTCCGACAGTCACCTGTGGTCATGAGCTCTGGGTAGTGACCAAAAGACTGAGACTGCAGATACAAGCAGCTGATATGAGTTTCCTCTGCAGAGTGTCTAGGCTCAGAGCAGAGCCGCTGCTGCTTCCAGTTGACAGGAGCCAGGAGATGGAAAAGAAGAAAGACATGGATGGGTGGATGGATGAATGGATGGATGGATTGATTGAGTAGGTGAATAGAGAATTGTCCAAATGCAACTCATTTCATTATCAATCAATTAGGTGATCATTTTCAGAATTGACTCATCGATGGAATATCAATAAATGATAAATGTGTATCACAATTTCCCACAGTCCAAAGTGACATCTTCAGTGTCCTGTTTTGTTTGGCCGTCAGGGTTACATCTCAAAGAGACTCAGTTTACAATATCATTAAACAGAGGAAGGGAACTAAAGTGATTAATCAATTGTCATAATAAATCTTGATTCATTTTTGGCTGACTTGATTAATCAACTGATCATTTAAGCTCCAGTCCACTTGCAGCCCAAAATTTATGACGGACCGCATATCTGCTTATGTGTAAACACGTCAGCAAACACCAACACCCACAGCTGGGTAAAGAGAACGATATGCATCAGTGTTCAGGGAGAGCTGCAGACATGGAAAGAAAGGTTCTTCTGAATGTTTTTTGGTTATTTGTTTAATGTGGTTCGTATCAGTCAGACTGTGGACAACAATAGACTATAAGCTATGGAGGAGGGACGAGTCTAAAAAATGTATTACTGCTCACATGTTGAACTCGTGGTCCACTTCTGTGAGTCATGAATTTGACTTACGATCTTTCAACGTGAGAAAAACCTCAATTAGACACTGACGGACCCCCACTGTATGATGGGAAAATGGATGAAGTCCAGGCTGGACCGGTCGGGCTCAGGCAGGAGTTGGCAGAGTATGTTATGATGTAGAAACGACCATCTCCAACAACAGAAGATAACACTCATATTGTCAGGGGAGATTCTCCTTTGTGTTTTTTTGTTATTGAACATTCCAATGCTGTGATGAATTTTTTAACCCAAGACCAAGAGAAACATCAAAACACAGCATGCCACTACACAAACTCTGAGCCCAGACCGGACACAAGTTCTCTTCGTCATATATTTTAGAGCAAAGGAGAAATGTTTCTGTTGTAAGGGATCAAGTAAAGTCCACTGAGCCGTACATTTCATCATGTGGTGTCTGTTGTTCATTTCTCATCTCCTGTAGTTCACCAATGATAGGAATATGGAGCTCTCAAACTTGGCAGCTATGAAAATAGCGTGCAGACATGAAAACACTTCAATTGTTTTGATAGACACGCATGCAGCAAAAGCCAAGTCGTGGTCAGAAGTTAATCTTCAGTTCTTCACCTGTAAGAGTTTTTACTGTCATTGTTTCTATAGATTATAGATATAGACTTGCCATCTTGTGGTTGTACGTCTCCACCAACCAGCCAAGTATCAGGAAATATGGTCACAGTCTCTCCTTCCTGAGTTACCGTGTTGAATAATGGCCAGAAGGGTTTTTGCAGGGTTTTCGCAGAACATTATGATGTCACAGTGAAGTTGACCTTTTGGATATATCACTTCATTTTATTCGTATAGACATTTGAGTTAAATTGTGTCATTAATTCATGTTTTTTGTGAGGTCACAGTGACCTTAACCTTTGACCTCCAAAATCTAATCAGTTCATCTGTCCAAATGGACATTTGTGCCAAATTTGAAAAAAATACCTCAAGCCATTATCGAGATGAAGTGAAAACATAATGCCTCCAGTGGCATAAAAACCTTAAGAATCAAGAGAAACACAACATATGAGGATGATTGGAGTGACCATCATCAAAACACAGAAGAATTCTGTTGACTCATCAAGTAGAATTCCACACAGTTGGAGAATCTATCAGGCAGCACTGAAGCTGTTGCTGTGTGTCAAATAGTCTCAAACATTGCCGTTGTACACTCACTGGAAACGACTGCAACATGTGACCACAACTGTCGCCCTACCAAAATATCTACCATCTGCTTTGCTCACTCAACTTGAAAATTAACATTTTACTTTCCTGGGTGCACCCCCCGTGACATGCAACACGGAAATCGACACCATCAAAGTGTCCTCGTCACCAATGTGACCATTTTGAGTGAACCATCCAGGTACTTACAGTGCACCGCATGTTGCAGGACTTGCCAAGAGTAGAGCTGCTGCTCCTTCACATCAAAAGTAACCAGTTGAGGTGGTTTGGGCATCTGATTAGGATGCCTCCTGGGCACCTTCCTTTGGAGGTTCTCCAGGCACATACAACTGGGAGGAGACCCCTGGGTAGACCCAGAACTTGCTGGAGGGATTACATATCCTACCTGGCCTGGGAACACCTCGGGATCCCCCAGGAGGAGCTGGAGAGCGATACTGGAGAGACAGATAGCTTAGCCTGCTGCCACCACGAGCTGACCCCAGATAAGCGGAAGAAAATGGATGGATGGGTGGGTGGAGTAGGTGAATAAAGAATTGTACAAATGCAAATGTGCAGATGGGTGTAGAGTCTGAAGTCTCATGGCAACGAGTGGATGATGTCACAGGTGGTTAATGGGATAGCATTAGAGGGGCATTACAGCAAAAACTATGCAATATGCAGGTAATACTGGCTTTAGTAACATGTGTCTTCCATTAATGATGTGAGAGAATGAATATTAACTGATCCTCTCTTCCCTCTCTGTTTCAGGTATTATGCTGGTTCGGGTGCAGCAGGACTGTGCTATGATTCTCCCTGTAGTGGTTTTGCTGGTGCTCCTGCTGCTCTCTGGACCAGAGTCCTCTCTCCAGGGAGACACCCAGGAAATAGGGAACAGTGATGAGATCCCAGAGGGAGAGTTCATCTACGCACCAAAACGGCAGAAACGGGCCGTGGTGGACTACAGTGCCCATCAGACGGACAAATGCTCTTACACCTTTATTGTCCCTCAGCAGAAAAACACTGGGGCCATCTGTGTGAACTCCAAGGAGCCCGAGGCCCTGCTGGAGAATCGGGTCAACAAGCAGGAGCTGGAGCTGCTCAACAGCGAGCTACAGAAGCAGAGGCTGCAGATCGAAGCGCTGCAGCAGCTAGTCGAGGTCGATGGAGGTGTGATCAATGAAGTCAAGCTACTGCGCAAAGAGAGCCGGAACATGAACTCCAGAGTCACACAGCTCTACATGCAGCTGCTGCACGAGATCATTCGCAAACGAGACAATGCTCTGGAGGTCTCACAGCTGGAGACCCGCGTGCTCAACCACACCAACGAGATGGGGAGGCTAGCCACGCGCTACCGTGATCTGGAACATAAGTACCAGCATCTGTCGGCGATCGCCAGCAACCAGAGCGCTCTCCTGGTGCATCTGGAGGAGCAATGTAAGCGGGGAGGATACTCGTACGGCAGCGTGGTGCAGGAGAGGAGCCGTCCTGTCCGTCCACAGCCTCGTGCGATCCCTCAGCCTCCTCTGCAGAGACCTGTACTCTCTCCCGGAGGCTACAGACCCTACCATCCGCCTACCTACACCCGCCACACCAGCAACCCCATGACCAATGAGATACAGAGTGACCAGAACTCCAAAGCCCTACCACCTCCGCTGCCCACAATGCCAAGTGGTACATACAGCTTCACGAACAAGCCCTCAGGTGAGTAGCTGCCTACACCGACTTTCATTTAACACTGGCCATACATTTTCCAATGAGGGAAAACATTTCCTCTACATCAGTGATGGCTCACAGGCCAAAACTGACCAGGAAGTTCTAAAGGTTCTGTTGCTTGATGGCAGATGATATGTGACTGTGGCTCACAGTGTATCAAAGTAAATTACACTTGCATTTTTATCAACCAATGTCTTAATTTAGTCTTTGATCATGATCTGGCTGATGTCTAATGGCTACAAAAAATTGGCCTGAGGTCAAACTTAGTTGCTGACCCCTGCTCCACACATTACTGTAGCTCCAAATGATATCCAAGACTGAATAATGTGCTTATAATATGACTTCAGTAGTTTATGGTGACTAGTTTACAAGAATGCAAGCTTAACTTATAACTATGTGTCTCTATCTAGTCCACCTTCAAGAGACCTTGGAGATTCTGCCTAAAGCAGCACAGAAGAAGTTCTAGTAGAATGGCAGAATGTGTATAACGTGTATATGTGTCCCTGTAGATGTGCAGAGGACAAAAACAACAAGAAGCCATGGGGCAACTAGAGTTCACTAACTCCACAGAGAACCTTACACTAAGCTGAAAAGTTACCAGCTCTACAACCTGAAGAGCTGCTTCACCCAGAAACACATTCCACTTTTCATTTGAAGCAGCTTCTGTTTTAGAAAGTGGGAGCATGATGAAGGGTCTTGCATTGACTGTAAGGACACAGGTTAGAATCAGTTTCTTCTGATTTTACTGAAAATACACACCAAGGCCCAGTTCAGACCTGGTCAGACCTGTTCAGACCTGGTATTTACATCTGTCTCAGGTGAGCCGATCACAACTCGTCAGCTCTAAGTTCAGGTGTGAACGCACCCAAGACGCATTGAGGACGCATTTGAGATCTGATCACTAAGACCACATTCAGAGGTGGTCTGGGCCAAGTGTCCACATTCTTTTAGCAGTGTGAACATGAATGTGTCCTGGACCACATTGACAGACCAACGACTCTACTGACGTCGCCTGACCCAGTCTGATTAGTCCCAACACAGTTTCATCATGAACGGAAAATATTTTACTGTTTTAAATGGATAACACCTGATTTAACTGTAGAGCTGTGAACAGAGCAATGATTCACTGAGGCCCTCCATACCGCTCTCTCTCTCTTTATCACTCCCACGCACACACACAAGCACACTGACGACGGACCCCTCTGTCGATTGGCTAAAAACAACAACGCATACCTGTTTACTTGCATATAAAGCAGGAAGTGAGATCTAATCAAAAGTGGTCACTGGAGACTCATCTTAAAGCCAGGTGTGAACTGACGAACTTAGAGCTGACCACTTGTGATCGGATCACTGAAGACGCATGTTAATGCCAGGTCTTATGATCATCTTGTGATGATTGTGGAAAGAAAGTGCACGTGGCAGACATTTCAGAAGAAGAAGAAAAAAAGGCCATACAAGGAGGGGTCAGATGGAAATACAGCATACAGGAAAATATTACAGCCTTGGTCAGATGCTTTTGGGTGAAGTGGTTCTTAAACAATCTTTTAAATTCAAGGTACATCACTTAATTTGGAAAACACATCCAGTCTTCAGTCTTAAGTTAAAATCATTTAAACTATATCATTTGACTGACCATCGCTATTACAGATGGGTTTTACCAAGCTACAGTTTTAGGTTGGCCTGACATTGTGTCACTCAGAAAACTGGCAGCCAATCAGAGGAGAGGCTCTGAGCATTTTGTTACAACTTACGTTTAAGGAAACTCAAACTTTAATAAATGTGATTTTTCACAATTTTCTGACATTTTATAAATTGATCTAACCAATTAATTGAGAAAATATTTGCAAAATAAGTCAGTAATGAAAATAATAATGTCCCCTTGGATCGTGATTGGACCAAGCTTACTAAAAGCTGTATGAAGCGTGTTGAAATATTTATTAATTTAGTTTTCAAGATATTGACCGATAAACTTGACAAGAGGTAGGGCTTAGCAGGAAATTGGCCAAAACTCATTAACGATATGTCCAATCATCATAAATCTAGGAAGATATGTTCAGTCCATGTTTTAGAATAAGCCTGCCAAGGCATTTCAAGCCTGACCCAAAGGGGGCGCCACAAATACCCAAACGTGTACCTCAAAACCTATCAATCCTGATTCAATTCACTGGCGACATCCTGAGATCCTGAGAGTTTCATTCAAATCCAAAAATAGCATTTCAGTGAAAATGAATGGCGGTCATGAAAGCCTTTTTGGATCAACATGCAATACACAGCTGTGCCTCTCCTGCAGGTCCTTTCAAAGACTGTCTGGAGGCTGTGGAGGCCGGATACACCACCAGCGACATGTATCTCCTAAAACCAGACAACGGAAACAGACTCATGCAGGTTTGGTGTGACCAGAGACACGACCCTGGTGGCTGGACTGTGATTCAGAGGCGTCAGGATGGCTCCGTCAACTTCTTTAGGAACTGGGAGACGTACAAGGTAATACTGAAGATCTTAGCTTAAAATGATATGGTTCTACAGTATATGGCTGCGAGATAGTTCTGAGATATTGAGCTGCAAAGATGTCAGCATCCATTGCATTAGATGGAGATGGTGTTGAATGTTCAGAATCACTCTTTTAAACAGGTCTATAGCCAGCTAACACATACAAAGACAATACTAAAATGCTGATTTTATCAGTTATAATGACGACCATGTTCATCATGCTGGTTGACCACGTGATTTAAACTGTGAATTATCTGTAATTCTTCTATAAACTTTGTTAAGAAATCCAATCAAAACAAATTTTACATTAATTTAAAAGAATGAATGTTTCAAGACCTTGTTTAAATGAGGATCCAAAGTGGAGTCTAAAATGCCAGTTAATACCAAGCATGTGGTACATATGCTGATAAAATACTTTTCTCCAATCAAATATGAGCCAGTCAGATTCAACTGTCACTTACATCTGTCAATTAAAATGTCAGCAGTCAAACGTTACATTGGCTTATTGTTATTGAGTCACTTCAGAGTAACAGGCAAATTAATGGGAAAAACTAACAAAGTGTCTCAGCGGTGTTGGACCAACACAGCCCACCAGAACAGCTACAGTTCCTTGTCTATGAACTCCACTGGAGGATGAACACCATTCTTCCAGAAGATATTCCCTCATGTGGTGTTTTGATGATGGTGGTGGTGAGCGTGGTCTAACACGTCACTTCAAAATCTCCCATAGGTGTTCAACTGGGTTGAGACTGTGAAGGTCACAGCGTATGATTCACATAATTTTCATTCTAATCAAATCCTCACTGATACCTTGTGCTCTACGGATGGGGACAGTGTTGTCCTGTTTCTCCACTTATTTTTCAGGTTTTCCCTGTATTTTCTCACCATCTGTAGCTAGGTAATCAGAGTGCAACTCTTCTAACATGCTACTGTTGTTTAGATGATTCTCAAGCTCAAGTTTGTTAGATTAAGTGAAGTCCATCGTTGTAGATGTACTAATAAGGCCAACATCCCATTAACACCAGCCGTAGCATATCAGCAGCAGCTGCAGTCCTCCATAACCATCACACACCATGCATTCAGCCACAGAACTGCTTCAGGTGTTTTCAAGAACTCAATACTCAGTGTAGTTGCATGTAGTGTGCATTAGTTGGAGGAAGATATGCTTTCAGTTGCAGCTACATGGGTGAAGTATGAGCCTGTGTAGACAGCTGTACTGATTCAAACTTGAGTTTATCTGTTTAGACCCCCCCCCCCTTTCAATGGTTTAGTAGCTGCTACCTTCCAGGTTGACTAGTCATGAATGGTGGTTGTCACTTCCAGACTACCCTCAGTTCCACTTACATCTGCTGCTGTTTGTTTTGTCTTACAGGGTTTGTTATTTCAGTCTTTACTAAAGCTGCAACGTGACATTGGCATTTTTGTTGACATTCTGAGCTAAATTGAAATCTGGTACTGCAAAACTTGTTATCAAAATCCTTGTCATTATAGTAAAGTATCGAGCAACTACAGCTCCAGTAGGTTGTGCATCCTCCTTTGTGGAAAACAACAACACACAACTGACAATGCAATTAGTTTAAGGGTGAAGGGCAGGATTTCATAACACTGCATTATTATGAAATACTGGTAGAAAAATGGAATTTGTACAAACAGAACTTGAACAAGAAAAATGCCATGATTTTATATATATATAAAGACCTAATACAGTTATACCTGTGATAAAACAATTAAAGTGTCATTTAGCTCCCACAGCTGAAATCTGTCTTTAACAAAACAAACTGTTTGGCCAATCCGGCTCATTGTGTAACATGCAAGTAATCATAAGAAAACTCAACAGAATAAAATCTGTGAGATCAGCAGAGCTGAAATCAATTCGAATGACCTAAACATGCTCTCAGTGCTGCAGCCAGCGCAGTGATCCGAGCACTTCAGAACCATGCTATGTTTCCTTTTGACTACTGGTGGAACCCAACTTTACATAAATTCAGATTCAATGATTAACATTCTGTGGCCTAAAGTGGGGACTTCCCAATCTGGACACTCTTCTCAATACTTTAAACTCAACAAAAAAAACTTCCAAGTTGTCCCCCAACCCAATCATTCTCCAACCCACCCTCAATGACTCAACAGGGCATTTTAAGCCAATTATACGCTCACATTTGGCAGGCATGAGGACTTCCTGCTGATTGAACCCATGTGTTAAATAATTGAAGCCAGGGATTCAGACGCACAGTGAGGTCTGCTGGAGAGGATGTTAAACACGTCTTGCCATTATGCCACTGCTCTTGGCCTCTCGTTTTGACATCATACCAGTGTTGCACAGATGCTTGGAAAACATGGGTGGATTCTTGCTGAGGTCCACAGTTATGACCAAGGGGAGAGAAAAAAAAGCTTCTTTCTTGTAAATCTTAAAATAAGAGAATGGCTGTGGCATTTCCGATTAAAGCATGTTTTGGGAAGAGTAGGGGTGGATTATTCTTGACTCAAATGTCTCTTTTTACAGCAAGGGTTTGGAAACATTGATGGTGAATACTGGTTAGGCCTCGAGAACATCTACTGGCTGACAAACCAGGGCACCTACAAGCTGCTGGTGACCCTGGAAGACTGGACGGGACGGAAGACCTTTGCAGAGTATGCAAGCTTCCGTGTCGAGTCAGAGGCCGACTCCTACAGGCTGCGGGTGGGCCAGTACCATGGCAACGCTGGAGATTCTCTCACCTGGCACAACAGCAAGCAGTTTACCACACTGGACAAAGACCATGATGTCTACACAGGTGGGTGGAATGTAGTGCAAGAGAAGGGAGTGACAACTTAAACTCACTTCCATGAGCTACAAACATTTTGAAACCTGATTCAATACAATACATTTAAGCAAAAATCACACGAGAGAGATTGACGTTGTACCGAATATCAGCACGGCTGTGATTCGGTCATAGGTACGAGGATGCGAGTGTGATATTGTATTTATACAACAGTTCTATGAGCGCCATATCACTAAAATAAGCAACAACAGATTATGAGTTGTTTGTTTATTTCATTATTTATTTGGCAGCGCCAACACAAATAGCTCTGCAATTGGACTGGTACTGAACTGTTGCTAAGCAACACAAACATTTTCCTGACCTGCACAGTGCAGTCTCTCGTCAAATACAATTTCTTGGTCGGAACTAACTGCTGTATGTGTTGTGGATTTAAATGGGTCAAATTTACATTCTTGCCCATCAATCTACCCTCAATAATCCACAATGACAAAGTGAAAAGATGTTTTTAGACATTTTAGCAAATTCATTAAAAATGAAAAACTGAAATCTCTCATTTACAAAAGTCTTCAGACACTTAATCCAGTTCTTTGTTGAAGCCCATTTGGTTGCAGTTAAAGCTTCCAGTCTTCTTGGGTGAGTCTCTACCAACTTTCCACACCTGGATTTGGACAGTTTCTCTCATTCTTCCTGACAGATACTCTCAGACTCTGTCAGATTGGATGTGAAGAGTCTGAAAAGTTATCTTCAGTTCTCTCCATGAATGTTCTGTGGGGTTTAAGTCCGGACTTTGGTTGGGCCTCTCAGGGACACTCAGAGACACTCCAGCATTGTGTTGACCTTTTGCTTCAGGTCATTGTTGCACTGAAAGGTTAAAAGTTTCCTCAGTCTCAGGTCCTGTGCACTCTAGATCATATTTTCTTTAAGGACTGCTCTGTATTTGGCTGCATTCATCCTTCCCTCAGTTCTGACCAGCATGATGCTGTCCCCACCTTGCTTCACTGTAGGGATGGTATTATCAAGGTGATGAGCAGTGCCCAACGGTTCCTCTAACAGAGCTTCAGAAGTCCTCTGCAGAGATGGAGAACCTGCTGGCAGGATTCAGCAGATCTTCATCAATCAGGTCTTTATGGTAGCGTGACAAACAGCATTTAAAGACACTGAGAGCAGGAGGAAAAACACTCTCTGGTCTGATGAGATGAGAGTTCTGCGGGCAGACCTTAAACTTCAAACACCATTTCTGGTTCTTGGTCTCCTCCCTGACCAAGGCCCTTCCTGGTTAGACACTCAGTTTGGCTGGACGGCCAACAAGGAAAAATCCTGGTGGTTCCAAATTTCTTCCATTTCAGACTTATTGAGGCCACTGTTCTTCTGGGAACACACTTTAGAAATGGTTTTACAATTTTTCTCTGTTCCATGCTTTGCCACAGTTTTATCACCGAGGTCTACAGAGTTTCTTGGACTTTGTAGTTTTTGTCCTTACATTTAGCGTGAACTGTGTGACCTTATATACACATGTGAGCCTTTTTAAACTATGTACAATCAATTCAGTTTGCCTCAGGTGGAATCTAGTCAAGTTGTAGATACAGATCAAAGATGATTAAAGCAAACAGGAAGCAGCTGACAACAGTTTGGAGATACAACAAAGAGTCTGAATACTTTAATAAATGAGAGATCTCAGTTTATTTTATTTTATCAGGCTTAAAATAAATCTACAGCCACCAGTGAGTTTTCTCAAAGCAAAGACATGTCTGGAGTTATTAAATATTGCTGTATGTCGGAGCTACACTACTCAAGAGACAACACGGGTCAGGGTTCATCAGTCATAGCTCAGCAGATCACAGGGACTTCGGCCAGTGTCTCCAAGGGCAATTAATAGTGTTTGAAGGAGTTTGAAATTCAGAGAAATGGTCTGAGTTTGTTGTAGCCACAGTTGTTCTGTTTGAAATTCCCATCAGTTTAACATATAATCACAAATCTAAAAACCTGTATGTCGTACTTGGTTTGTGCTTCATGTCATTCTGGTTTTGAAAAGTAATGCTCATTATTGTTAATTGAGCTGGACAAAATGGCTGTGCAATTAAGCAGGTTTTATTTGGCAATCAATAAACCAACTCACAAATATTCAATGAGTCTCATTAGTCTGAGAGTTTTCCCTTATGATTGAGGACATGCACGCAGAAAATAAATATTTGGATTTTGGAGATTTAGATTTGGCAAGCAAGTCACCCAGGTATCTGGTGACTTTTAATGATGTGAATGTGTAACCCATAAAATAAACGCATGAAGATGGGTAACTTCTCCAGTGGTTGTTATATTACAGAAGCACTGTATTAATGAGGTAAGGCCTCCTGAATGCTTCCTGCGTTAGGCTTCACACACCTTAAACCTCTGCAAGTGTGTAACTGAGGCCCACCTGCAGAACCCAGTGCATGCCTGCTGACTGCATGCAGCTTAATGGTCTGCAGGACACCCAGCCCGATCACTTCCAGTTCCACCGCCCCCTATCCATTCACAACACGCCAGTAATCAGATAATGAATGTACAAGAAGAAGAACGATGAGTAGAAAACAACACAAATACTGTACATCTGTGACAAACAGCCACCGTGAAAGTTGTGTCATACCAGTTGGTCTGATTTGATTCCTTGTGTCTCTAGGTAACTGTGCCCACTACCAGAAGGGAGGATGGTGGTACAATGCCTGCGCTCACTCCAACCTGAACGGTGTGTGGTATCGCGGTGGACATTACCGCAGCCGTTACCAGGACGGGGTGTACTGGGCCGAGTTCAGAGGAGGAGCTTATTCTCTGAAGAAAGTGACCATGATGATAAGACCCAGTGCAAACACCTTCCACTAACACTTACGTCATTCAGAACTGAACAGACAGTTTCTTCCAAAGGGATTTCATTTCATGTCAGTATCACAACTTCCTCCTGTTCTTTTTCCTGTTGGTTGCTTCACATTCATAAAATAGCTTCCAAATGCTTGTTTTTTATTTTATTCCTCTTCCAGTAATAGATTTTACTTATCTAGTTAGACTCATAAATCAACATTACACATAAATCAACAAAAGTACACACAAACAGACATTAAGTGGTTGTAATATCTCATCTGTGCTCTGGTTTGGCTTTTGTTGGTTTGTTGAAACACAATATAAAACTGTAACTTTAATTTTATATCTCTGTAAAATAGTAACATAAAATTGACTGCTGGCAATAAACTGATATGTCAGATTATTATTGGTGCTTATATTACATGTGTATTATGTATGTATGGGATTCTACAGGAAAGAAAGCCGGTTATTTATTTTGATATCATTTTCTAGAAGATTTCAGTAAATCTGTCTCATTAGTCGAGTTATTTCCTCTTTATTTCATCTAATATCTTGATTAATTAATTGATTAATTAATTCCTTTACTCACCAACAGCTGTCTCCATCACGTCTTTTCTTCTACTGAAGTTAGCATGCTAACTAGCTAGCCCGGCCCATCTCCTCACTTTGTGATAGCGACTCACTGTAGCCTCCATTCCACATTCAGCAGCAGAACAAAACTCACAAATATACCCTCCATAAAAAGAAGCATAAACTCTGGAGGCTGAGGTTTTAAGAGGAGTTATGTGCTGGAACTATTTCTTAGAAACCAACATCAGAGGGCAGTGACTGTGTACTGCTTCACAGAGCCTAGTCATCAATGATACCAGATAGCAAAACTAAACCTGTGATCACTGTATCTGGCCCGTAGCTCCACCTTAACCCTCCAACGTGGGATAATCAGCTTTAGAGGTTGTGGTGGCTGGATTTTCTAACTTTGGACAGAGCTAGCGGTTTCCAACTGCTTCCAGTCTTTATGCTAAGTTAGGCTAACCACATCCTGACACCAGTTCTGTACTTTAACCTTTCATTAAACTTACCAGCTCCAAAGTAATGAGAGCCACCACATCTACCTAAATATGGACATTGCGAATTATGTCGAAGCCTTTAAATGTGGACACAATCTTCAAAAACATTTTCTTTTAAATAATGAAAAGTGCAAATACAGTTTCATCGCAGGTAGAAGTAGCTCCAGCAAACAAAGAGAAACCAAATAGTTCAGTGTTGTTCCCTCTACGCACCAAAGGTTTCAGTCACTGTATTAGTGTGCAGATACACTACAGTATGTACCAGGTACTCTGTGTATATATATGCTCTTTCATTAAGATTATTTTTTATAGTCTGTTATCGATCTTACAATAAACTATGTACAGCCCTGCTCGTGTCTTCAGTGATCTCATTTCAATCAGCTCCACTCTGGACCACGATCACAAATATAATCCAGAGAGATGAGTTGATGCTCTGACATCACACGAGCTCAGACAATCACAGAGAAACAGAAACACTGGTGAGACATGTGGATGAAGCATCAGTCAGAGCAGAGTCACTTTATACTTGCAAAGGCTCCACAGTGATTCATTAGTTCTCAAATCAATTCATTCAAGTAGTGTTAATGTCAACAGGGTGTTATTTCAATCCACTGTATTCACTGTATAAATCTGTGCTAACTGCCTACAGTACATGTGGAGGGGAGTAAACTTTACACACAGACAGTTTGTCTCAGTGTCACTTGATGGTGCATTTGATTGAAATTTGGTTCCTATTGTTCATTTTTTCTTCAGTGTCCATTTCAGTCTCGTTGTAATTGAGCATAATCTCTCTGATTAGACAAACTTTTACCCCCGAAAATCTAAGGGTGAATGTTACTGAACGTTCTCTACCGGTCTGTTAGATGAACTGAATATGTCAATGACAACAATCTGTCCCATTTCATTAAACATCTGGAAACTCACAATGTGGTCAGACATGTCATTACAGCTGCGTCCCAATTCAGGGGCCACATCCTTCAGAGGCTGCATATGAAGACAGCTTGTGTCACAGCAGCGCGACTAGACTGTTCCATTTCGAAAGATCATTCTAATGCGACCGAGAAATTCAGCCTTCTTTTCCTGGGCAACGAAGGGTCCAACAAGTGGATCCTTCATGGTCCAACCTATCCCAGGATTCATTCCTCACCAGTAAGTAAAATAATATGGCAGCAAACAACACTGACACTGAGCCTGTTAAAAAGGCTCAAAACCTCAAAACCAGAGTTACATGTTGTTCAGGTTGTTACACTAAGAATGTTAAAATGGATGGAAATCAGGCGTTTGTAATATTTACGTCCTCCTAGCCAGGCCAGGTCTGACAATGGTTTTTGAAGATCAAGACAACTTTCCATAGAACTGCCTGTGAGCCGTGTGAGAAGTATGAGAGTGCAAGTTTCTCAAGAAAAAGAAAAAAAACATTTAAAGCACTTATGGCTGTAAATGATTTTTCAAATATCTCTGGTATGAAAAACAGTAAAACATGTTCTCTGAGTGCTCAACATATTTTAAAGACAGAGACGCTCCTGCTCTGATAGCCTTTGGTAGCTTGTTCCACCATCAGGGAACCACAGACCACAACAGTCTGGACTGAGACTGTCTTGTGTGCAGAGATGGTGATGACAGACCACATTCATTAGAGAAAGTTCAAGTAGATGGTGTCTAGAAGAAGTCACTCTGAAGGCTGCATTAGTGGCTGAATCTGATTCAGGCGGGCCATGTGTAGTTAGTGGAGGTCGAGTGTCATGTGACCCTTCAGGCTGATCAAAGACCAGACAGGCTGCTGCATTCTGGACCATCTGTAAGGGTTTGACTGTGCATGAAGGGAGGCCTGTCAGAAGAGCATTGGTGGGAGGTGAGAGATAACCATGGTCTGGACCAAGAGCTGGGTGGAGCACTCAGTCAGGTGAGACCTGATGTTTCTGTTGTTGTATAGACCAAAGAGACACGACCGAGAGACGGATGCAACATGGTCAGAGAATTGCATATTTCTTTCAACAGGTTTCATGATGAAATAAAATGAACAGAGGGCATTTGGGGAACTGGTACAGGTGACCAACAACATGGACTATGCAGTTAAACACTCCAATCTTCTACAGAGTTCAACAACACCTGAAGCTGAAATCTGAAGGAGGACTTCAACATTGTGTAGACATGTGTAAATCTTTACAATAGCACTCTACCTGTACTTTGATGTTGTATTCTGCTTGATGGTTTTGAGGATGGAATTCCAGCTTAGGTAAAAAAAATATGTTCTACATGTATGTCTGCGAGGCTTAAAACGTTGCAGGGCGCACTAAACCCAGCGTCAGCACTGCAACCAGCAAAGCAGGACACGTTGAAATAACACAGAGACACTGTGGCTGACTCACCGAGGTAAGGAATACACGGCACCATCTTCAGGGAGCGGATGTATTCTCTCATGCGGGTGTAGTTCTCCTCCTTGGACGTCAGATAGTTCAGCTTCTCAAATGTGGCCTTGTCTTTCCGACTGATCAGCTACAACAGAGAAGAAGAACCACATGTTTGATTCACAGCCTTTTACCTGAGTGGGAATTATGGCAACCAGACAGATGTTGAATCAATGATACCTTACCTGAGCCAAACTACAGTGTGATAAGTTCCAACACTGACAACTACACTGTTAAGAATCAAAGACTGCTGAAGCTAGAGGCTTATTTACAATGGATTAAACTCAACAATAGTTCCTCAACAAACACATCTCTGTGGATTTTCCCTGGTCTGCTGAAGCCAGCTCATTAGGCACTGCTCATGTACAGTGAGGTAGACGAGGCTTGGTGTGCATCATCCTGAGTGGTTCAGACAAATCTGGCAAAGACCGGTTTTATCTGTTGCCAATATGTGACATGATACTTGTGCTCCGGCACGAATTGAGTGACTTGGAGGGGTTTTTTTTTTTTTTTTAGTGCTGCTGGTTCCATCAATGTACAAAACAAAGAAACTGACAAGATGCTGGTGGGTCGATCAGAGACAAAGACTCTCACAATCTGTAGCTACTGGAACAAATGTCACGATAAATAAAAGCTTCTGATAACTTGATGATACTTAATGATGAAGTAAAGTAGTGTGAAGCTGAGCCGACAATGGCGATCTCATTCACCAGTAGGGCCGGGTTGAGAAAATCAGATCGATATTAATTCATAAAATCTAGGTTCTTTGGATGTGTCGTTTTAATATGACCTTTTACAGTCTCCTGTGGATGACTGACCAACCTATTATTTCTTGATGTGTGTATAAACTGTTGGTCGCGTTAAAAAACTAGAATCACCTCCTCGTGTTTGTCTGCCTCCTCCACCCGGACTAGTTTCAGGTCACATCCCTGTTTATCCAGAGTCATAGAAAATATGAAGCATTTGTGTGAAATTTTGTCATAATTGCCAAGTGTCTTGAGTTATGACTTATAGTGTTTTGTGAGGTCACTGTGGCCTTGATCTTTAACCACCAAAATCCAATCAGTTCATTCTTGAGTCTAAGTGGACATTTATGCAAAATGTGAAGGAATTCCCTTGAAGAGTTCTTGAGATATCACAAGGCCAGAGCTGTATTCAGGTCACATCCCTGTTCGTCCAGAGTCATATAAAATATGAACAATTGCCGTTTGAAGTCTTGAGTTATGGCTAAAAAGTGTTTTGTGAGGTCAGCGTGAACTTGACCTTCCGTAACCAAAGTCTAATCAGTTCATCCTTGAGTCCAAGTGAATGTTTGTGGCAAATTTGAAGAAATTCCCTCAAGGCGTCACAGAGATATTGCATTCACAAGGCCAAAACCGTGTTTTATGAGGGCACCACACCCTTGACCTTTGACAACCAAAATCGAAAAATTTCATCCTTGAGTCCAAGTGAATGTTTGTGCAAAATTTCAAGACATTCTATCAAGGCGTTACTGAGATACCGTGTCCATGAGAAAGAGATAGACAGAAAGACAACCTGAAAACAACATGCCTCCGGCTCTGACTGCTGCCAGCATGGAGAAATAAAGAACTTGTAAGAGTATTGATAAGGATTATCAATAAGTGTAGTAGTATTAATAAAAACTTTATGATACATTCCTACTTCAGAGAGCACTGTAAAAATATGTACTACAGAGTGAGACCATCACAGCTTTGTCACTAGCAGAGCTGGTTCCAGTTTGGATCTGGTTCCTGGCAAAACACCCAAACCTCCAAAGCAACAAGTCTCTTGTCCAACCTTCATCTTTTTTATTAGAGTGAAGTAGAAAACATCTAAGTATCTGCTGTGGTCCTTTGTTTTTACTGGTTACCATGACAGAGGATGGCAGATTAAACCAGCTGTTATATATAAATAACCTTAACGCCTTTTTAAAAAAAAAAAAAATCGCTGTAGTCTGGTTAGTGTGCTCTGAGATGATGCTGGTTTGCAAAGACCATCACTGTACAACAGCGCTGTAGAGTCACACCCACAGTTGTAATTAGCCCTGAAACAACGGGTTGGCTAATTAACTGACGTTCTTTAGTTCCAGCCTGAAAAGTGATTTCAGAAAAAGATTTTCTGTTTTTCTTTGTCTAATAAAATCATAAACTGAATATTCTAAGTTCTGGACGGTTTGGAAGACAAAACAAACAACTCACAGACATCATCCTGGACAGTGAGTGATTCATTTCATCCACTGGCAAAATAAACAGATATTTGCAGCCCATGTTGGAATACATGAATCTTTAATGGACTACAGATCAATAATCGTAGTTCTGAATCAGCTCTGTCAGTATTTGGATCAAGCTGGTTTAAAAGTTCTGAAAACAACATATTCAAGAGTCTCCTCAGTCAACAACCTGCAGATAAAACCCTGTTCTCCTCTCTGAATGTGTAACGTGTTGTTAGTGGTTTCTTGCTCGTCCCTGATACAATAACAGGCCTCTGTGCTGCTTATAAAAGCCCATCAACAGAAACCTTCCAGTTCAACATACAGAGTGATTCTCCATGTGTCCTGGCCCTAATGCACCCACTCGTCACGGTCTCACGTCCAGCACCGTCAAATCAGAATTCATGTTCAGACGGTAAAACCAGGACCAAACAGTCTGAGCTTTAACGACCTGGAGAAGAAACAGTGGAACTAATCACTCAAACACCACGTTTGGACAAAAGGCGGCGGCGGCCAGCCGCACGTCAGTGCTCATAAACACACATAACATGATCCGTTTGTAGTGATGAAAGTCATTTTATGACGACAGCCGAGCTCCACATGTTATCTCCATTTTCTTTGAGTGGTGGTCGACGACCACGAAGAAACGTCCACCAACATCTGATCCTCCTAAAACCTCTGGATCTGTACAGCAGGACATTGTAATAAACTCAAGCCTGAGGTCCAGCAGACTTTCTCAAATCAATCATTCTATTATTATATAATACGATAAGCAATATATTTGTCTGGCTGGAAAGAAAATGCTCACCAAACAAACTCATATTTAACTGAGAAAAGTCATAGAGGGTGTGAGTCTGTGTTTAAAGGTCAGTTGCCTGACTGCAGCACAAAGGACGTATTTGTTACTCAGGTGAAGATCAGGTCACATTTTATGACCAGTTAATGCAGAATGCAGATTGTGGTGGTCAAAGGTCAAAGTTCAAGGTCACTTTGACCTAATGTTCTTGTGAATGCAATATATCAGGGATGCCAAGACGAAGTTTCATCACTTCTGGTGCATTGTGAGCTCATTAAACAAATTTTTGCTCCGTAACTCACAAATTCATTCACTAATGATGACACAATTTAACTCAAATTTCTATAAAAAATTAAGTGACGACATTTTATATCATAATGGTCAAAGGTCAACTTCACTGACATCATAATGTTCTGTGAAAAGACTTCTGGCCGTTATTCAACACTATAACTCAGGAGGGAGAGACTGTGAACACATTTCCTGCAACTTGGCTGATTGGTGGAGGAAACAACCGCGAGGAGGTGATTCATCATCAAGTTCATGGTAAATCATCAGTAAACACTGACACGACTGGAAGAAGAATCAACATCTGTGCATCTGACATTAATGCAGCGGCTTCAGACAGTATTAAGACCCTTTCACTTGACTGTGTTGTAGATTTGATTTTAAATGGTTAAAATTGCCCACAAGTCTAAACTCTATAACCCATGATGAGAAAGTGCAAATCATCGCTGAAATCTTTCATTTACAAAAGCCTGCCTTCAGACCCTTGATCCAGGACTTTGTAGAAGCTCCTTTGGCAGCAGTTAAAGCTTCCAGTCTTCATGGGTGAGTCTCTACAAGCTTTGCACATCTGGATTTGGACAGTTTCTCTCATTCATCAGCCCAGTCTCAGGTCGTGTGTACTCAGCGGCAGCTTTTCTTTTTCCTCCCACTCTCAGTCCTTTAAATGTCGCTTGTCAAACTCCCAGCAGGCTTCACTGTGTTTACAAGCGCGCTCAGAAGAGCGTTCTCTGCCTCTATTGGTCAGCTGGTCAACTTTCACTGCTAACACCCGACATCCATCAGGTCAGATTATTAGTTCATTGTGTTGATATTGTGTCGTCTGAACCCAGACTGTTGGGTTGTTGATCACCTGACCAGAACAGTGAAGGGGTCTGAAAACTTTCACTGTAAATAATAAATATGCTATTTACCAAACTAACAAACAAACTAAACACATCATCACATCACGTCATTGAGTCAGTAATGAAAACGTCATGTTCAACCAGTGGTGATCCTAGACTCTGGGGGGCCCAGGCAAAGAAGCATATCGTGCCCATCAAAGAACCCCCTTACCCTCATGAGCAGACTGTAGGCAGAGACTACAATTTACAGATGTTCCATAAACGCCTCACATGCAGATTATCCGTAGACGTCATGATTTACAGATGTTCGAGGAATGCCTCACATGCAGACTTACATTACACGTTACAATTTACAGATGTTCCCTAAACGCCTCACATGCAGGCAATGGGTAGACACTACAATTTACATAATCAGGGGCCCAACTCAGGTTTTGGGGCAACAGCTGTGCACTGAAGAGAGTCTTTGTAGCAGATTTAAGGGGGTTTATAGTTGAAATTGCAAAATGTGCAGATCTGAGGGGCCATCGAGGGCCCCTTTTCTCCCTAGGGACCCCAAGCATTTGCCTGGTCTGCCTCTCATGACAGTGCACCTCTGTGCACAACCCTTAACAATGAATAACGTCTGTGCTGCAAGTTGATTGGTCAGTTTCTCTGATTTCTGATAGACTTAACTAAACTAAACTACATTTCCCAGGGGTCACTGTGTGACATAAGTCCGCTCATCTGTTACTGCTGGCTGGCTGTGGACAGTAGTTTACATTATGTAGTGATCATGTTACATTAATGTACTTCAGGCCTCTAAAGGGCAACACATAGAGACTGTAGAAATATGAAGTGTGGTTCTTTGTGATTGGCTGCTTCCAGCTGATTCACACACTGATTTAAAGCAGGAAGTGGTGACACTTTATTGTTTCACTTGAAGCAGTGTGTGAGAGTCTGATGTCTTACCGCCCAAGTTTTGCTGAGCCTGAAGATGGGAGCGCTCTGCAGAGCAGACACCACCGACACCAGAGAGTGAAGGTTGTTCAACTCCAACAGTTTCTGGAACAAACAGATATGTTATAAACAAAATGCAAAGTAAAACCAAAACCTGCAAAAAAACATACTTATCTTTATAAACCATAGGTGAAGTGTCCCATGGTTTAGGGATTAACATGCCAATCCAGAGCCTAGCAACCCCTTGTTTCATTTCTCTCTATGCTTGGACAGTATCACAGTATTAAAGTATAACAAGGTATACAGAAATCTTTAAGGTATGACACACGCTTTAGTTTTTTAATAAAACTGACACAGAGACCATCTGTGTTTGGAAATATTATGTGTTCAGGTTCCTCCTCTCAACCTCTGAGCTCCTCTATTGTCCAAAACCAAGAAAAACACATCAGGAAGTCACACTATTGCACTGAGTGACATATTTTGACACAATCCTTATTATCCTACAATCCCTCATACTATAAATACGGCTGAAATCACAGTTCAGTCTTTGTCCTTAACTGAAAATGAAAGTAGTTTATTTGCTGTAATGGAAGCAAGGCTCAGTGTACTGGAAGTGCTCCTCCTTTTCCCTGCAGTTCCCGAGCAGCCGGGAAACAGCCATGAGTCAGTGACATTCGAGATTATAGGGCTGGCTCCATGTGTTTTTGGTTCAGTCAAAAACATGTCAATGAGAACAGTTTTATTGTGAATTCAGCTGTATTAAAATACTGTATATGTGAGCACAGAGAGGAGGAGAGAAGCAAACAGAGCGACTTCCAGTTATGTCTGATTTCACCTTAGTAGTCGTTGAACCCCTAATCCATGATTGCAGAGTGATTCTCTATGAGGACGCATTCTGGGTCTGTGAACAGTTACATCAGGTTCATCAAGCTTTATTTTCAGGAGTCTGTATCTTTGTAATTTTTGCCCAGAACGTTATGTGATGCTTCCACGTTTCCTTTCCATCCCATACTCGGGGGAAAAACTCCCGCTACTGTTCCCTGATCAGACCACCATCATGTTCCTGCCATCAGTGTGTCTGCTTTCTCCATCACTCCACACGTAGTGTCATAAAGTACCTGGGAGTAGCTCCTGGATTCTGTAGCTTCACACACTAGAAAAGATTCTGTGTTGAAAATGTTTTACAGGCAACTGGCTGTGACCCATGAACTGCAGATCTACACTAACACACTGACTGTTCAGCCGCTGGCTTCAGCTGCTGAACATCTATGTCTGATTACGGACTGAGAGCCTTCACACACACATCACACTGAGCTGAAGTGTAACAATAAAGGAGATTAACAGCAGGTTTTTGTCTGTTTCAGTTCACATAGTTTTTTCATCAACTGTTCAACTGATAATTGGATCCAGAAATAATTGTTCACAGAGCAAAAAGCAGGTTTCTGCAAAGTTCAACACCCTGATATTATTAAGTGTTTAAAGTGCACAAAATCACAGCTACTTGCATGTTTATGGACTGTCATCTAAATCAATATTAAATAAATACATACATGAATATATAAATACATGTAAAAATAAATCCTGAAATTAATTAATATATGTAGAAATATATAAATAGCTGTAAAGATAAATATGTGAGTAAATAAATAAATAAATAGCTATATAAATGAATACATAAAGTATCAATTAAAATGAAGAGCGAATTCAGTGCAGTTCTGGTGCTGGTGCTTTGGTCTGTGAGACATGGAAATAAAAAGCTGGGAAATAAATAAAAATGTCATTTTTAAAATAAAAAGCAATTCATTTTTTCATTTACATTTATATATTTCTACATTTATTACCCAATTTATTTATTTCAGGAATTATTTCACAGCTGATTTTATCTATTTGTGTATTTATTCAATAATGTATTCAATATAAATCATTAGTTAATAATAAATATTTCTCATCTTGTTATTGAACCCACAGTCTGTAACTTCTGCCTCTAGTGGCCTCAATCAAAACAACAACAAAAGATGGCGTTGGGCTACATCATGAAATAGTGTGGGATCATGGGAGTTGTTGTCTTCACCACCCTTACAGTAAGCTCCTCCCAGTTTGGATTCCTTCAGTGTCAGTGGTTCAGGAAATCAAACAGACCCTGTGATTCTAACTGTTAAAAACACTGAATGAAGCAGTTTGACATTTAAAGTCAGAGTTTGAGCGACGCTGTACGGAGGACAGAGACTCAGGGAAGAGCTGGAGCTGAGATTGATGCTAACCTTTGTTCTGATTGTTTCTCTGAGAACTTATGAAGCAGACATTCAGCAGGTTTTTACCAGCAGCTGAATGATCCACAGAGGTGTCCTTCTCTCCACAACTAACATTTCCTCAGCTTGTTTCTCTGATAACTTCAGATCCAGACGTCCAACGACTAAGATCAATGGTTTGATGGTTCAAATATAGAGCTGAAAACCACCAAGGTGTAAAAAGTGTATGTGGCTTAAAATTAGATAAAAGTCTATGTTGAGCTTCTGTCAGACAAACACACTGACACATGATCATAGAGGATGTGATGTCACTGACAGGATACCAAATGACATATTTCTCTAGGTTTGCGAATTACTGGAAACATTTGGGAAAATGTAAGAACACAACTCAAAAAAATATAGAACATATTTCTAGTCATTTTTAGACATTTTAATGTGAAAAAGTTACACATTATAACTTTAAGAATAAAGCATCTATTCATTAAATTGAACTCACCTTTGCGATTTTAACAAAATGGCTCAATATCTCTGCACGAATCTTCAGTGTCTGGGCAGTTAAGATTTCCCTCACCAGCCAGAAGCTCACCTGAAACATGACATACACACACATGTAGGAAGACATGAGTCTAGATGTACTGTACCTCCTAAAATATATGTATATATAATAATATGGCTCTTCAGCTGCTAAATGCTCCTTTTTGGTTAAAAAGGATTTTTGAGTATAGTTTTAAAGATGAAAAAATCTGTATTGAGGGAAGGGAAAAGTAAAGTGAAACTCCCTATCATAGTATTTGAAGGATTTTGTCCCTTACTTTTCTATGAAAGTACCAGATTAGTATAAATTTAATCTCACTACATGACAAAATAGGGATAACAGAGCTCACAAACAATTATCACCAAACAAACAAACAAAGGTTTTGAGGGTTGAAAGCTCTTTATTGGAAGCCAAAGTGCTCAGCCATTAAGCTGTGAGGGTAAACTGACACTACATGTTTGTAGACTCCTTTACAACACACTCAGTGTCCGAATGGAAAACAGACTTTTTAAATTAACATTGTGGAATGCTGAAGCTGCCTGTGCACATCTGTTTGGGCTCTATCTGCCTGTGAGCATCAAGAATTTCAATTAGGTACTAAAAGGTGAAGATGAATTTGACCTGACAGCAACAACTTCCACTAATGAGCTTTTCAGCTTATTATCATCCATCCACTGATGATTGTAAGGGAGAGAAATGTAGTGTGGTTGCCAGGATTCATGCCCGTGATCACAGTGTGGAGGAAGATGGAATGAAGATATTTTCATCTCAAAATACTTGGCTCTAAATATTTCCTTTAACAAACACATTAGAAATACAGGAAACAACAATAATACTAGGGACCAGCTCACACTGCAGTCTCTCTGTCGTTCTATAATCCTTCACAGGGCCTTAGCTCTTCTACTGCCACACTTTTAAACACACTAAATTATATGCACAAGAAAAAAGGCAGTGCAGCTCCAAAATAGTCTTTTATTGTCTAATTTCATTGTAATTCTAGCCTTCCTTGTTTTAATTTGCTACTTCATCTTTATTTGAAGAGTGAAAAGTGCTCTACAAATAAAGTTTATGATTATTATTATTATTATTATTAATAGTGGCTCATGAGCTCATGTTTTAGACTGTACAGTGTTACTTACCTTTATCAACAGTCACATACCAAGCATAACTAAAGTCTCTTCTTTGTTGGCTGTAATTATTTGCAGTAATAAAACGATGAAATATTTGCTGTAGACAAACCTGGTTGAACCTTCGTGTGAATGCGACCACATTTGGAGCCAAACTGTGTTTCTCTTTTCCGTTCCATCCACAGCTGGCCAGCTCCTGCCAATCACAAAACCACATGAACCGACAGATGTGAGGAACATGTAACAGTAACCAACAGAATACAGGTGAACAGAGAATTAGACGTTTCTGGACTGTAACCTCATGCTAGAACATCGTCATGAAAAACCATCGCATACACCCTCAGAGCTGTTGACTGACAGTGTGCACAGGAATACCAGTATAAATCTCCTGTGGGGGAATTCTAGTGATACGCCACCAGGGGGCAGACTTCCCAGACTAAGTCAGATGGATCAGAAATATTACCTGATACAAACCAACCCCAAACTGTATTTACACAAAGCTCTGCTCCAACACGACGCAGGTCTTTTTTTTTTGTTTTTAGTGTGTCAGCACATTAACGTTTGTCAATTACCAACAAATGATGGGAATGTCATTAGTCTTGCAGGTATTTGGTCATAAACCAAAATTCTGACCCGATGAAGACGCTAGATGAAAAGTCAGAAGATCATCACAGTTATTACATACGGTGGCCCTGAGAGCTCAAAGCACTGCAACTTTAGAAAACTCACGCAAACAGACCAGAACACAAACAACTTCAGAAAACATCTTCATCAGTTTTAAACACATGAGCTCCAAATACTCACAAGTGTTTCCAGGGGACTCGATGAAAAGCGATGAACCTGCTGGGACGCACGAGTTGTTCAATGCTTTTAACTTCAAAAGTCACATAGCTTTGAACAACAAGTGCATCCCAGCAGGTTCATCACTTTATTCTTTAAGAGAGAGAGAGAGAGAGAGAGAGAGAGAGAGAGAGAGAGAGAGAGAGATTTTCTGTGTTTGCAGTGTGATCTTCAGAAATCATTGCATTTCCGGACCAAAGTGGTGAGTGACCACAACTGGTCCTTCACATTATTCCAATTTCAGACCGACACTCCCACATTTACCTACACTGTCCAATAGAGAATCTCCCCACACATGAGGAGGCAAAGAGTCACGTCAGATCATCACAAATCATAAAAGTGCAAGAATGTTTGTTTTTTTGTAGCAATAACATATTTTGAATCAACTGAGAGCTTTTATTCTGAAAAGTTGATCAAGGTTCAAAACATTGTGTTGCTCACTTGACAGACCTCTGAACAGGCAAATGTGTGGTATGAAAAAAACAGCATCAAACTCACTCTGACTGTGGGCCCTGGTGCCACAGCTTATATATATTATATACTTTTTGATAGTGATGTTTTTCTCCAGCTAGCTAGCTTAAATGTTTAGCTGACTCCACTCTGCACACAACATAATAGCATACCATGCAAACAGTTAAAAACATGCTATGCTGTACAAGAGGAGGTTGGGTCATTGATGCCAAGGAATAATTCTGTGAGTAAAAAGTATGTCAAACAATTATTACAATAAGTTGAAAGAAGCAAAATTCTCAAAATGTAAATATTAAACATTTATTATTCACATTATGGAAAGAGGAACTAAAACAGAGTTCATTAAGAACATTTCATGACTCAAACAGGATTTATATTTCCATATTTTTAGAGTTATTCTCAAAAAGTAGCATTTTTATCAGTTACTTTCTTGATTTGAGCCTTTGATTATGTTCTGGCTGATATCTAATGGCTTAAGAAAAATTTGGCCTAAGGCAAAACTTACATCCACAGAGTCGTGGAGCTAGCATGGCTAAAAATGGGAAGGAAATCATTGGTATGGGAGTGGATCTGGTCTTAACGTGGTCTTGGTATGACACTGGTTTTCTCTCACAGACATATACTAGAGTCATCTAGACTGAATGAAAACAGCAGAGATTAACCACCGTTCATCCACCAGTGGAAAATCCCTTTCCTTTTACTTTGTTCCAATTTAAATTACAATGATTTTTTTCATTCTTCCTTGGATTCTATCCAGTGTTTGGTTTGACGATCTTAAATAAAGCCATTAACAACAGAAAATCCCGCCCTGACAGGAAAAAACCCCCAGAAATCCAAAATTCCATTTCAAGTATTTCCATTTGGACCAGTCCCATGTTAGAATCAAATTCCCAGCAGGACGTCTGATAAAAAGCAATACCGTGACGACTGACAGATTGTTTTCAGATTAAAGTTACATTTTCAAGGTGTGATGTTGGTGGAGCGAGCTGTCACAGCTGTGTTGAGATCTGGTGACTGTGACGGTCATAGAATATGACTCACATCACTTTCATCAAACCCTCAGCCCTCATGTCCTGTATGGAAGCATCTCCATTTGTTACACTGAATTACTCAAGTTCTTCTTTTAATTTCTCACTAAAGATCATGATTAGTTCAGGCAGGAATTAAAACATTTTTTCCATCTTCTATATACAGAGCTTTTAGTTTCCCTGCAGGTGTTTTAACTTCAAAAGTCACATATCTTTGAACAACAATTGCATCCCAGCAGGTTCATCACTTTATTCTTTGAGAGAGAGAGAGAGAGAGAGAGAGAGAGAGAGAGAGATGCTGACTGTTCTATAGTGTTCTATAGTGGAGGCGGTTTGTCTCAGCTGAGATAAAGAGCGCCTCCACTTCTGTCAGTCTTATATAAGATGTTATATCCAGTTTATTAAGCACCGGGGAAAATGATCAGTCACAATGAGGTTCATGGAACAGAACAGGCCACATATTTAAAAAGTGAAGTGTCTGGTTAAACCCTCATCCAGTAACTATATTAATAACGAGAAGAGATGGGACCTTGTCCTGTATTATCATTCATTTTTATATGTGATAAAAAGCTGTAAATCTCTGCTGAAGAGCTGGTGAGCAGGGCTGGGCAGGATATCCACTCCTTAAAGTAAATCCGTTTCTTTTCAAACCAGATAAAGATACAAGAGACCATTCACACTACAGTTTGATGTGTTTCTTCCATAAAGCTGTCCACGCAACCCCGCCCCCACTCCCCCTCTGCGTCAGTGTACAAGCCCCGCCCCTGCTCCGTTTGTCTGCATACAAACCCCGCCCCCACTCCCCCTCTGCGTCAGTGTACAAACCCCGCCCCTACTCCATCTGCGTCTACGCCCTAGCCTAAGTTCTCCTGTCACACTGGGGGACACCCAGTGCTGGTTTGTGAAAAGAAAATTAATGGTTCAATTATTTGCAGATGGTTTAGATTTAAAATATCTTTATTGCATTTTGTTCTCTTTGTCTGTTATTGTTGTTGAAAACAACTGAAGGAGTATTCTCAGAGACGCACCTACTTTTATACAATATAGTCCATTCATTTGATATATTATTTCATTTGCATGTTTTGCAGATGTATATCACCCAACAGGGAGGGAAACCCTCTGTTTGCATCGTATGTTGACCACAGTCTGTTTTAATAAAAGTGCTAGTGACGTCTCACATGTGGCTTTGACTTACAACTGAACATGTAGCCCACATCTTAAAAATCCCAGATATACTGTATATCTCATCAATTCAGCCTAAAGATACAGAAATATGACTCTTGGCTGCAGCCCCAGCTGTGAGTTCAGTCATACTGTGAATATAAACATCTGTATACAGGACAACTATCTGCAGCTTGGAAACATACAGGACTATCACCAGACCCCCTCTGTTTAAATAAAGAGTTATTAAGATCCATTACATGATCACCTACAGCAATACATAAATAAATCTACACAGCTAATCACTGGATTACCATGTTATTGTAGAGTTACATCACAGAGAAACAGTATGGCCCGATGCACATGGTGTTAGATGACAGATACATGCTGTTTAACTGTTGTTATGTATGAAATCGGTTTTGTTCCTGATGAATCTTTTACTTCACATTCTCTGACACAAACGAGTTATCAGTCTATCGATCGCTGCAGATCGGTTCACTCATGAAACATGGCACCATCCATCAGTGTCGCGCCGTCAGGACAAGCAGTGTTTGCCCAAGTAAAGCTAAAAATAGACATCATTTAGAATGAAACTGAAGTGGAAGTGATATCTCTGCTTATAGCTGATCTCAGAACAGTGTCCTGTCCCATAAAGGATCTGATGCCTGTTTCATTCATCATGTGATTTACATGAGTGGGTGTGACCATGTCCTGCTGACAAAGGCTGGAGCTTGTCAATCTGTCCTGGACTCAGCTTCGACTGTTCTGAGATCAGTTCTGATATTGTAGCATTATATGCATGTGCAGACGTGCGTTAAGAGGCAGCAGCAGCAAATAAATGAGCTAACTACACTGATTTATCATATCTGTGTGAGATCTACTGTAAGTTTGAGACGGAATATTGTTACAGTAGTAGAGCAGCTTCTTTGAGTGACAGATCAGTACGTAGGTCGTGTGCGTAGCAGGTGAGAGAGTTAGTTGGTTGTCGGGCTCTGGTAGCCTGTCTGTAAAAGTCACTGCACGTCACTGCTCCATAGTAACTTGCTTTCATCAAGAAGATGATTCACAGGTGGAAAACTCCTAGTGGTGAGGGAGATCCCCCCCCCCCCCCCCAACATTAGCAGGTATAAGCCAGTTTTTCACACAGGTAAACCCGCTAATAGAAGTCGATTGACCCCTTGTCCACTGCCAGTCAAGTCTGTCTTTCTGTTCAGACTGAGGACACACACAACTGCAAGGAGTAATGTCATTACATGCACTTACAGAGCACACACACAGACACAGTGGAGAGAGAGTGAGCTGCTAGCCAGCGTGCTAACTGGTAAAACAGATCTGTCTCAGGTTAGAGCTCCTGTAAAAGTGTCAGAGCCTCCGTGTGAGACGCTTCCATCAGTTTTTAAAACTTATGTCAGGGCTGCAGCGCACTCTTTCATCACAGAGCACTGTGTAGCCGCAGTGTCTGCTGTTACAGCACCACGTTGGACAGGTGACAGAAAGAGGTGAAAATGAGCAAGTTCACCTGGGTGTTGTGTTTACACCAATGCTGATCAGAGCCGGAGCCGATAAATACCTGCGTCTACTGCAGAGTCATGTGACCCAGGTGTGAATGCTGACTGTTCCCTTTTCCACTGCCAACAAAAGCCTGATGTTAGCAGGTCTTAACAGGTTTTTGACCAGTGGAAAAGGGGCTAATGTGTGACAACTTGCACTGGACTAAGTCTTGGAAGCGTGCTCACAGACGGGGCCAGTCTTAGAAATATAAGGGCAAATAGTAAGTTCATGTCTGTGCCGCTGCGATCATGGATATTTGGAAAAAATTAAAGGACTTGGGAGACCATGTTGGAAGACGGAACTGAACTCTACACCATGTGCTTGTGAGGGCGTCATCTTTAGTTAATTTATAATTATTAGTCCCTAATGTCTCTCCCATCTCTGCAGACAGTCTTTGTTCAGCCCAATGTGGTGGGAGGGAGATCCTTCAGGGGCGAGCAGCGAGTGGAATTTCATTGACTAACTGAGGGTAAAGCTGGGGTTCAGCCACTAAGACCAGTCTGGGTTCAGCTCAGTGGAAACAGCTGTGAAGATCATCATGGCTCCATCAAGTATTGGAAACAGTACTGTGTGTGTGTGTGTGTGTGTGTGTGTGTGTGTGTGTGTGTGTGTGTGTGTGTGTGTGTGTGTGTAGGTGGGGGGGGGGTTCTCGGGGGTTTCCTGCAAAAGACTTTCTGTTTCCTGGTAAGAATTCAAATTCAACACAGACATAATTACTGAGAAATTACAGGAACCCCTCAAATAGTGGTTTGAAGGGTTTACAACACCACAGCTAGAATTTCCTAATAAGAGGCCAACCACCTGACAACATGTGTCTCTTACCTCTGGCTGTATCGCCCTGAAGACTGGTGCATCCATCAGGGTGATTTGGCTCTGAAATAATAAAAGACAGTAATTTAGTCTCTCTTTCAATATGCAGGAGGTTGACACACATATGAAACACAACACACAACTGAACATTATGAAACCATGATGGTGGAAGAACACACACACACACACACACACACACGCTTCAGAAAGTCTTTTATTGTGCTGTCGATTTAATTTTAAATGAATAACCCATAAAAACATTATGACTGAAATAACTGATGATATAAACTGCTACTGATTTCTTTGAGAAGCGTCTTCCCATTTGTTGAGCTGTTGTCGTGCTTCATGATTGGCTCAGCTGTTTCAGAGCCATGAGATCAGTGATGTGATTGGCTGAGAGTGCATCTATTAATCAACACAGACTCTGACCTCTATTACATTTCACTCAGCCCTCTGCAATTTGTGCTTTTGCACATACACACTAAATAAATAAATAGATGATTTCACATCTTCCAAAACAGACAAACAGCTGGAAGCTTTTTTTGGCCACTTGAGAGCAGGAAACCTCCAGCAGAGAACAGCTGACAACAGCTGGGAACTAGCATGATGAGAAAAGAGAGTAAATCTGCCCTAAACCAAAACACTGAGCAGCAGAGACTTCGGTGTGTTTGGACCCCTGTCATCATTACAGCATAGAACATCTGATTTGAAATAGTCAATAATAATAAATGAAAGTTTTTTTCTCTGGCAGAAATTTAAAGAAACTTTTGCATGTCGATGAAAGGGAGCTAGAAATTCTCAAAACTTGGTTTGATGTCAATAAATTGTCTCTTAATGTTAAAAAAAACCGAATTCATGGTTTTTGGAAATCAAAAAGAAATTGATGGGGCTATTACTACAAGAACTAGCTAGACGTATTATTCATGAGGCTGGTTACTGTGACCACCCTAATCCACTGTTTCTAAATTCCCATCCAATGAAATTTAATGATTTAGTATATTATTATAAAATAATGCAAAAAATGTTCAGAGCTAAATGAAAGTCACTCCCAGACTGCCTGTTCAGTCACTATTGAATACACAGACCTTTGACTTAGTTTTTTTTTACTGTCTATATTGTTTATATTTACTGTTGTTTATATCTGTATATTACTATGTGTGATGACTGGATAAAATACTTCACTTCACACACATGAATGATAGAATCTTTCTTTTCTCATCTAAAAATAAATGTAGGAATAAATAACACTTCCTACACTCATGCCTCGCCTCCATATCAAAGCCTTACATATTAACACAAGGTATTATTTAGATTTTATTAGCACGACAAAGAAGAAGTGATTTCTGGGAAAACTGCCATTTTATCTGGGAGTGAAACTAAAAAGTAACGTGGTATCAGATCGGGACTTGTGTACTCGCCGATACTTGATGTAGTATTTCAGAGGCATTTCAGACACTAGTATCAGCAGTACTGGAACAAATGTAGTTCAGGTGTGACTGGAGTAAGAGCCAAGTGGCTTCTCTGCATGAACCTAAACTTCCTGCTTGTGGACGTCAGACATCGGCTCCATGTTTTCCTGCAGCTGTGTGGTAAATGAGCCAAAACCAGAGCAGCAGCTGCAGCTCTCAGTATCAAGGAACTTTATCACAGCACCAACCCCCGGCTCCCTCTGAAAGTGAGTGAAAGCTTTGCCACTAAAGTCCTATAACGGTGTGTTTGGGTCTTTCAGGTGAGATCTGATCCATCAGTTGAAGATCATACTCACAGCAAATTCCTCAGGTGTCACCTTCAGCACATCGAAGACCACTGCATCGTAGCTCTTGGCGTAGTCCACACAGGGTCCATCCAGAGAGTCAGAGCTGCTGCTGGCCTGAGACACACACACACACACACACACACATTCAACTGTCATGGCAACAGCTCCATACCTGTGTCACCTGCTGTCAGGGACCACATGCAGAACTAATGTCAACAAACTGCGGATTGGATCAATAAAGTTGGCAAAATGTAGCGAGCCATATTTTATTTTTATTTCACACTTTCTGCATCAGAATAACAACATTTTTACCTTTTTACCCTCGCACTGCCAAGGCCTTTCTGATGCTAACATTAGTGATGGACTGTTGGACAGACTGTCAGTCAGTCAATCACACCTGATAAACATGGACCATTTTAAAGGTTCCCTGTGGAGTTTTGACCATTATTAACTGATTAAAAACTAGAGTTTTTATTTTGTTTGTTCTCATGTGCCCACACAAGGACCGACGTGCATGTGCCTGTTCATATAGGTGGTGCAATGCACTTTCCAGCCAATGATTTTACATTTTTTTTCAGTGGTCAACAGGTGTAAAATGTGAAAACCAAGCATTAACCTCCGGGTCTGAAAAATGAAGCCAAAACCTGCAGTTCCTCTAATGACCACTAGAGTCTGGCTCCAACAGTGAGTCAGTCCCCACAGACTCCCATGTTACAAAGTCCAACTTTACAGCAGAAATAAACATGTTTACAGCCTGGTACAAAAACCTGTTTTAGTCCCTAAAGCTAATTTCCTCCTTCAGGACAACTGTATAACTCACTCATTTCAAATTTCATAAAGGCTTAAAGTTATGAATAATTGAGGGCGTGGCTGCTTTGAGTGACAGGTGGGTGCCATCACAGCTACCTGTCTGCTCAGCGTCACCTCAGTCAGTGATGGTGATCTCTCTGTGTGTGTGGTGTTGGTTCTTCTGGAGGACTTTTCGTGTAAATATCAGACAGGTAAATGGACAGGTTGTAGGTAAACTGGCTAACAGAACACAAGGAAGTCTGGCTCTTGAAAGTCTATAGGAAAAGACAGTGTAGAGTCGTCACTTCAAACACAGTATGAGCCAAAATGTAAATACTGAGCATTTTAAAGGTGGATATAGCACATCAGCACACACTTGAAAATAAAAATGACTTTCATATTGTGATTCACTGGGTTATTACACTGAATCAGAACTTCCAACAAGTAAAAGCAGATGCTTTGTTCTGGGCATATTACCCATTTCAAATTATGATAATACAGCTTAAATGCTCTGATGTTTCCCCGAGCCTGTTTATTTAGCATGATCTGAATGTTGACTTTTTATCCGTCCTGGTTACTGAGGCTCAGCTCTGACATTTTAATCAACAAATGGAAAGTATTTTTTTATTAAACTATTACTTGGAAAAATGAGAAAAATAGACACACAAGACGACACGTGAACAAGTCATCAAGTCATTTATAGATGTTTTGGAAAGAGACGATGTACAAGTGGAAAATATGCTGTTTTTCTGCCCTGATAAGTACAGAGCTGTCCTCAACTACAGGTCAGATGACCATAAATATTCACATGGATATCCCTTTTATATCATCTATATCATCTGACGTGATCATCAGGTCAAAATGTATCAGAGACCAGTTCTATGAGTCACATACAATATTTCATAGTTTCAAAACAAACTCTGGGGCCTGATGATGTTTCATCCGTCTCCCTATCATTTAAATTAAATACCAATTAGGAGAAGGTCATTGTACCAATTACAGCCAGTTACCTTTTGTACCAATAATTACATGATAATCAACTGCTACTGTTTTTAAATGACAGTAGATTTCTCAGAATTAACAATGCCCAGCTCATGTAATATATACAATTAACTATGTCTAGAGATAATTCAATTATCTAATATTAATGTAGTTTATATTCAGGAGTTCTGCTTTCCTCCATCTAACCCTTTTTTTAGTTTTATATAAACTGATTGTATTTATTGTATTATGATTAAAGAGCGTTTCTACTGAATATTTGTCTGAAGACCAATAATAATAATAATAAATGAAATTATCCAATAAACTTTCAAACTGATCTCATTCCAATCAATAGTTTTTTTTGTTGAAAAATAACAGGGTTTACTGCATGATTTTGATTGGCTAGCCACACATTCATTCAACCCTCCCCAGTCAGTCCAATGACCAATCACACTAGACGAGTCCTAGTTGAACAGTGGCCTCATGAGAACTAATATTTTATTTCAATTCAATTTTCATAACAAATAGTAAATGTTTAGAATAAAAACTGACAGAATAAACAAAAAGCAAGTTTAAATTTCATAACAGTGAGATAATAATTATGAGATTTATTTATTCATGTATTTAATTATTACTTCACCTGTGTTGGGGATAGAATAATGTGGGCTTCTGGGTAATTGAAATGTAAGGGTTCATTCATGAATGTGCCTGTGGTCAAAAACCATTTACTCATTTTATGACATTTCAATTATGTTTTACATGAATCATTTATTGAAGCAGCAGAATTTTGTAAAACTAATTGACTATCAATATTGGCTTATATTTGTGATTATATGTGTAATTATTTGATTAATCAGGTAACATAATGCCCAAAACCAGCTGCCACATCTTCAGATATCTTTAGACCAAACAGCCAAAGATTCAATGTACGGATCAGATACAACAGAGGACGGCAGCAGAGCCTCAGAAGAAGAAGCTGAAAGAAGCTGGAACCAGCGAACATTTGGTTTTGACTTGAAAAATGACTTTAAACATTTCAGCCCACAGGGACAAAACATTTGAGGGCCATTCTGATGATGCTGTAACTTTTACATGTGCTTAAGACAACTTCTTACATCTGGAATGAGCCGTGTGCAGGACTGGCTTGCTAAATCAGATCAAATATCAAAAATAAAAGTATTATCGTTATATCATTTAGATTCAGTCTTTGTACATTACATTAGGCCTACAGGACAGCACACCAAGGAACGCTGAGACTTTAAATATATATTAGTTTTACTGGATATCATGGAGCTTATATGGAGCTTGGTCTTACCTCTGAGGTGACTGAGTTGATGCTGGTGCCATCCGAGAGCCCGTTCCTGCGATACATGCTCACAGAGGGACTGGTGGGACGCACAGGTCAGGGCCTTTAGCTGGGGGGCACACATAACCTCTCATCCATACCTGAGGACAGGGGACACATTTCATTTCCCATTACTTCACTTTAAAGTTACAAAAAAAAGGTTTTCCACTGTTTGACAGTATCCATATGAACATTTTCTTCATGTGCTTGTATTAGCACTTGACTGAAGTCATGCATGTGATGCTTATGTGGTAATAAAGTATTTATACCCAATATGCTGCACCATGTTTTCTGGCTGCAGCCTTACTTCAATAAGAAATTTTCCAGATGTGCATTTCACCTTTGCTGTTCCTCATTCGTCTTTTCTGCAACTAAGCAACTTCAGGGTAAATAGAGCATGGAGGGAGATTATTTCTGATACAGATCTGAAACACTTGGTCCAAGATCATTTTTGTTGTAAAGCTTCATCTTTTCCTCTTCTCCTGTGTTTTATTTGAAGTGTTGACCCATAAGAAGATATATTTATGGTTTTAAGAACCAAACACCATCTCAGTGTAGTTTTACATCTCCTCTCTCAGGCTTCTCTCTGGAGCTCTAGTAACAACAGGTCAGTGAGCCAATCAGAGGAGAGGAACGTGTACCATGGAGGCTTAGTCCTGGCCGCGGCGGGTTAAAGTCCAGCCACGTAGCCCCTGTCACTCTCCCTGACTTTCCTGTCCCTCTCTCACTGTGGCTGTCAAAATAGAGACAAAAATGCTCAAAAAATACCTATAAAAACTAGAATCACCACCTTGTGGTTGTTTCCTCCACCAACCAGTCAAGGACAGGAAATATGGTCACAGTCTCTCCTTCCTGAGTTACAGTGTTGAATAATGACCAGAGGGTTTTTTGCAGAACATTATGATGTCACAGTGAAGTTGACCTTTGACCATTTGGATATAAAATGTCATCACATCATTTTATCCTTTTATCCTGTTAGACATTGAGTTCAATTGTGTCATAATTAGTGAATAAATTTGTGAGTTATAGCCAAAAAACGTGTTTTGTGAAGTCACAGTGACCTTGACCTTTGACCTTTGACCACCAAAATCTAATCAGTTTATCTTTGAGTCAAAGTAAATGTTTGTCCAAAATTTGATGAACTTCCATTACTGAGATATCGTATGAGAATGGGGTGGACGGACAGACAACCCAAAACGAATATGTCTCTGGCTCTGATTGTTGCCGGCATGGAGCTATGAAAAACAAAAGAAGAGAGGCTCCAATTCTCTTTTCTGATTGGCCGACTGTTTTCTTGGTGATCCAATAAAAATATAGTAAATTTCAGGTAAACACTCAGAGAAACCAAATCCTGCAAGCTTGGATGGTGGGTCCAGGTGGGCGGGGCTTGAGGCGTGGATGATGATGGTGACTGCTTTGTTGTGACATTACAAAGTTCCAGAAGTCCTGACGGCTGGTTTTAAGGCTCAGTTTCTGAATACAGGCTGTGTGCATTTCTCTGTGGACTGAGGTTTTGATACTTTCACAGTATTAATATAGGACATAGAACCTAGACCTGATCTATAATCAAACTACACATGGAAAAGGTATTAGTGTGGATGTAGCCTTTACCCTTGGGCCAACTATGCATTCTAACACAGAGGAGTCTGTCTGACTGTCTGACAATATAACATGTGAAGAATAACTATGAGGCCTAGAAATTAAAACTGTTAATGAACATGTAGCTTGTCACTTGGTCCTAAAAGACTGGTTATAATTACAGACTGAAGTTTCAGTTCAGCCTTGAGTCTCAGTCGTGAGGATACACAGAAAAAGACATCTACACCCACACACTGATGAATGAGAAGAGGCAGATTTGAGACACAAACATGAACATATGTAACGTGTCTGTTTGTTTACCTTGATGGGAAACTGCATACATGGTGCACAAGGAGTCACACATGTGAGCGGACAGTCTGCAGAACCTGGACTTATTGTACAATATGAATCAGATAAGAGCAGCGTCACAAACAGAGGCTGAGATTATCTCTAATGTGCAGCTGAAATGCTGCACGTGTAGAGAACCTCACAGTCACACATGATACCATCCAACACCTGGAAACCCAGACCGAACACCACTCTCTCACATGCATACGACAGGGTTAGTGTCTTTTACTGACTCACATCAGCGGCTCTGAATGCTGCAGTTCCTCGTGCTCAGAATTCAGCTGTGTTCATTGTTTTTTTACTGTCTGTGCCCTTCAACTGTTACAGCAGGAAGTCTCAAAGACTGACTCCACTGGTTTTACATATATCACCTAGTCACAGTGGGTACCATCACCCAGCCTATGAAAACAGCTGTCTAATGTCTTCTGTATGCCTGAGGATGTGATCATGATGTCTTCTCAGCTTCACGGCCCGCATCATAAACTGGCGGTGTGGAGGTCATGAGACGGGGGGGTAGGGTGAGAATGAGCTGCATCATGGACATAGAACTGGATCAGGATCTCTCATCCTCTGCTGCTCTAATTCTGATTTTTTAAAAACCTGTCCCCAAATTTACAGAAGTCAGCAAAGTATCCCGAACATGAATCTATCAAATACCTTTGTTCATCCTATTAAGGTTAAACTCTGACAACAAAAGCAGTGGGTTCAGCAATTTTAAGCTATTTTGCATCAGCAGATATTTTTTATTACTGTACCTCCATCTCTCTCCATGTTTCACTGTATGCTGTATTACAACCATTAGTTCAGCATAAAGGACACAAATATGGTCGTTGGTAACATTATAAAACCCTGTGACTGGCTCTAGGCTGGTGCCTGCCATGCTCTCTCACACCCCTGTCAGACAAAGAAGACAGAGATTCTGGTTGAACTCCAAAATTAGCCTCACCCCTCATCGTCTTTCACCCTGTACAGTGAAGGCAGCAGTTTAATGGAGGAGACCAGCTTTGACTGAACACAGAACCAGGGGCCAGTTGCACAAAACCCCTTAAGTTTTCCACCTAAGTAAGGCACTTAAGGGTTAATTTCTCCTTCACTGAGGGTGTTGAACTGAATCTTTTAAAATGGTTTCCTTAGTTAAGAAAGAAAGGCATTTGCAGCAGTGATACAGATTTTACAGCAGTAAAATTCTACTGTTTCCATGGAGATCATTGATATGCTGTGATACCTGTTAAGACCTTTGGGAACATTAAAGAAGTGTGCTGCTATCTCATCCTCCTGTTGTTTTGATGGGAACTCCCCTATCAGAGTTACCTTTAGTTTTTCCCTTACTTTGGTCGCTATGGTCTTTTGTGCAATGGTTTAACTGACTTTAAGTGATTCTTTAATAAGCTTAAGATAAGGAGAAAACCTTAAATATTTAAGTACACATGGTAAGGAAACCTTAAGGTGAGGACTTAGGTTGTTTTGTGCCACTGTTTTTATTTTAAGGAAACCTTAACTCAGACTTTAAGGAAAATCCTAACTTAAGGTGTTTTGTGCAACCGGCCCCAGGACTGTGGATTTTGTTCCTCATCTCTGGCATTAGAATCCTGTTAAAGAGGATTTCTGCAGGTCCAGTTTAGACAAGAGGACTAACTGTGCCAAACAACAAGAACTCTCCAATGCTCATATGTGCATGTGAGTCTTGTTTTAACACCTATCCTTCAACACAATGCTTCCCAGATTTATTCTACAGCATCCCGATGTGTTTTTGAAGGGGATGAAACTAAAATCATTGTGAAAATGAAAAACCACAAAAAGTTTTAAAGATAATCAGTGTATGTAAAAACATCTGTTTACTAAATGTTTGTAACTAATGATTCACATTAGTCACATGATGACAAACATGTCCACAACATTTCCACTACTTTAAATAAAAAAAAGGCAAGGAAACAGCTGCTGCTTCATAAATAATCTCAGCTCATAGGTTTACAGCAGAAGACGGTAAATTACTGTTATTACTGTAATTAATAGAGGCACCTTAATTAATGAGGGCAACTGCTGTGCATCAGAAACTGAGGACTGCAGAGGTCAGAGTTCAGCTCAGAAAACAAGCTGTTTCTGGCTCAATGTGAATCAGACTAGTGACATTATCCTGAAGCAGCTCGTGGCTAGTGGTAAATACAATATCAAATGTAGCACATAGATATTCGCTATTTTCTGTGAAGAACTTGACCATTACATCATGTGCTTGCAGTGTGGGCAGTACTGTACTTTAAAAAGTTGGATTTTAATGTATAATCAATAACAATTAATCAATAATCTATCTAAGCTCCTGAACACAGACACTGACAGTGTTAACAGAACACATGAATACAGACACATGAGAAAAGCTGAGTTCCCTGAACACTAACACACACGTGGCCACTAGAGGGCAGCACACACCAACATTAAACTTCCAACCACTGCATTAGACCTACACTGAGTCCAGGACCACACTGCACACTCTGTTCTACACACGTTGTGTTCACACTGTAAAGGTGACAAAGCACACACAACAATCACTATTTCTGAGAGGGCTGTTGATGGACACAATGTCCCACAATGCAATGCACTATGCTTCTCCAAGCTGAAACAAATGGAAACAAGCGATGGGTGTGGGTAAAACAGCAAATGGAGAAATGTTATTTATTTATTTATTATTATTTAATAATTATTTATTCAAAAACACAATACAGGTTGTTTTTCACAGCACACACAGTGAAACTGTTGAATTTTGTCCTGAAGTAATCTTTTACATTTTCATTTCGTTTTGACTTGGGTCGACTTTAAAGACCCTCTGATGAAAATCCGGTGTTTAACCTTGTTAACATTGATATGATGTTTTTATATAATACAGACATATGACGATTGAAATAAACATCAACACCATGACTGAGTGTTTCCACCTTGAACTGCAGTGAACCAATGACAGTCTCATAAACAGATTCCGACAGCCAGGGTTTCATACGTCACAAACCTCAGGAACCAATCCTATCAACTCGTGGGGACGGGGGGTGGGGCTAAATAAACCTGAAACCTTGTCAGTACAGAGAGAGAGTTAGCATTAGCACAACCACTATCAATGTGTCAGCCACTGCCAGTTACAAGTGAACAAACAACATAAACAAATAAAAGATGCTAACTACGCTAACTGTTCTGATCCGTCTGCTAGTCTCTGATTCTGGTCTCAGACTCCTCATCTGAGTCTGGGTCTGACTGAGGCTCAAACATGTGGCTGAGTCTCTCTGATGTTTCCTCCTCTAACCATCATCATACTCTCTGCTCTCTCACCTGTCCACCTGGAGCAAGCAAATGTGGATCATAAGGCCTGCTCCACATTTCTCAGTCAGGAAGTAAAAGTAGATGATATATCAGTCACAGCCCCACAGCTGTGACTCATGTTTGTTGACAGATTTTCTCTGTGGTTCATTTCTGTAGTAAAGACACTGAACTTTCCTTCACAAACTCCTGCAGGTTAAACTGGGTTCCTCAAAACACCTTTAGTGCTGTAAGACTCACTGGAAACAGACTGAAAACACCTTTTAGCCTCATAACATTAAGGCTGCAAAAAACCCACAATGCAACAGTGTCTGTAAAATACCATAGTTACACTGGTATTCTCCATTCAAAGAATATCTGATGTAATGAACACGCAATAGTTTAGCCTTCAAATATAAGACAAACCTATTGTCTCATATTCAGACAAACACAGTGTCCTCTCTCTCCACAGTGGTACAGAGCTGTGTCTGCAGAGTTTAAACACCTGAACCCTGACATCTATGCTTAAAAATGTTTGGTTTTTGAGTGAGCTTTTGCTGGAAACTACTCTCCCACAATGCAGTGCAGGAGGAAAATGCAAGAAGAAATGGAAGAATTACTCACATTTGCAAAAAATCCTAATTATTTGGAAAAGGGGGACAGAAGGGGCTTGGGCACACTTGTTATTCAACGCTTCCTGACTTCAGCTACCCGTTAGTGGTGTTGGAAAATGAGCTAAAGGTAAGTTTGTTATAACGATATCGCATGATTCAGATATTACTGCAAAAATGTGCTGATAGCTTAGCCTTCGCATCTGTCACTTTTTTGTGTCCCCTGGAAACACTTCTGTTGAGTTTCATATGTTTGCAGCGCATTTGTGTATTTGTTTTTGTTGTGAGTATTTGCAGCTCATGTGTTTCAAATGAATGAAGATGTTTGTGTTTTGTCTGTTTGCATGTGTTTTTCTTAAGTCTTAGTGTGTTGAGCTCTCATGGCCACCGTACTAAAGAGAATGATTACAGAGGAAATTTCTATTTTACAAATAAAAAGCTGAAAGAGAAATTACACAACTTGGATCAACAAAGTGTTTTGAGGAGTTCTGAGTTAACAGATTAGGATTAACCACAAAGTTTTATCACATCTTGTAAGATGTGCTGCAAAAAGAACAAAGTCTCTGCTGAAAGTTTTAAAAACTCACTTCAATGTCTTTGTACAACACAGTCTCGACTGTTCATGTGAGAAGATTAAAATTAACTTTCAAAAGTTTCAGACATAAATCAAAATAGCAGAAAATCACATGGTCAGAGAGGGTGGATTCCTACAATGGGGTATTAGGGCCACATTAAGGGAAAAGAAAAAATCTTAAATTTCGAAAAATAAAGTCATGATTTTGAGAGAAAAAATCATAATATTTCCAAAAAAAAGATTAGTAGATTCCTGTTCTTCAAAGACATAAAATAATCCACAAAACACAGGTTTCTAGATTGAACGTTTTCAGTTTGAATGTATCGTCCAAGTTTGGCGTCTGAGATCGAAACACCTGCATAAGATACTAAAAATAATGATAATAGTGACAATGATAACATGAACACTTACCAGATAATTGAATAATAAATGTGTAATTTGTCTTATGTCAATGTGTCCAGCAAACAGTTTGTACTGAGTGAAGTTGAATAAGTGAAACACCTGCGTTAGTGCATGGTGTGTTCATTCTCACCTCACCTGTTCAGTATGACGACATGTTTCTGTCAGTCAAGCATTCAAAGTGAGGGACACATGTCACATACTGTATGTCACTTACAACGAATCATCAGCTCCTTTTAAACAGAGATCCCACTATACTGCAGTTAAGACGGCCCATCATTATACTTGCTGGCCATTGCTTATTTACACTGAACCAAACAAAGCCGACATGCTGCCGCCTCAGTGTGTGATTTTGGATGCAGAAGTGTAACACAACAGCATCGGTGTCAGTCCCTCAAAACTGACTCTCTGTATCACACAGACATCAGTCCATCTCTTCCTCAGCCACCAAAACAAAATTCTGTGTTCATACCTTTTATACAGAATACAGGAACAACATTCCCGCCTAGAACAAGTTGTAAAAAAGACACCATTACTCAGTGATGTGTCTGATATATCTCAGTCATGTTGATGTGCTTAAAGTTCTAATCTGTAACTTTTCCATATCAAAATGTCTAAAAACAACTGGACCTGTGTTCTATATGTTGTTGAGTTGTGTTCTTACATCATCCCAAATGTTTCCATCAATTCTCAAACCAGAGGAATCTGTGATTTTAATCATGGTAACGTTTCATTGGTCGCCTGTCAGTGACATCATATCCTCTATGATCATGTGTCAGTGTGTTTGTCTGACAGAAGCTCGACATTGACTTTTACCTAGTTTTAAGCCTATGTCACTGAAGAGCGTCGGTGAATCTGAAAACATGTTTTTGGAGCCCACCCGCAGGACATGGTTTTGAGGGGGTTAAATGTGAAACTGATTTATTACTGTTTTTCCTGGTTATAATCACATGGTCTGTTAGATTTGGAGAGGACCTCTGTGGGTAATTCAGCTCCAGGTAAAAACCTCCTAAATGACACTGAAGGAATCAAAACCGGAAAAAGCTGACAACAATGGTGGTGAGGACAAAACTCCCATAATCCCACGCGATGTCACTCAATGCCGTCTCAAACCCTAAAAGCAGAAGTTGCAGACTGTCTGTTTACTTAAGGCATCCAGCAAAAATGAAAACATGGTTCTAGCTTCAGTAGATATGAACAATATTAATAAAATAGATAAACAAATAAATCATGCAGCGATTATTTTGACACATATTACGAAATGAGTCATGATTTTAGAGGGAATGGTCATTTTCATTTTCACTGGAAAAAATATAAAAATGTTGATTTTTGTTTCATTATGTCTGTAGAATATGATTTGTAGGCTGAGGCGTCTCTGCAGCAACACATTTTAGCTTTATTTAAAAAACTGCAGCTCCTGTCATTTGCTTATTGCACTTGGCCATAGTGAAATTTCAATAATATATTTCAATTCACTCAACCCTATTCTCAAGTGTCTCAGACAAAACAAGCCATTTAAAAGACAAAACTTTTGGGTCTGAACATTTTTAAGATATTTTTCTAATATTTCATGGAGAAAAAGATCAAATGATGAACATCAGATCCGTCATTATGAAGAGAACAGTTAGTTGCAGTAAAGAGGAATCAGGGACTTGTGGTCAGTCCACAACTGTGATAATGCAGCTGTTCACAGATCAGCTGTATTCCCATATTTAGTCACTAATATGACTAGTGATATAAAACACTGTGTGCTAACATGTTGCAGCTCTCACAGGGGCGGTGTAGTGAGGCTGTAGTGAGGGTGGGAGGGTCATACTCTGCGTAAGGCCCAATAAAAGCTGGCGCCGGCCCTGCGCCACACAAACATGTTTTGACACCTGAGATTCACGTCAAGTGTCGCAGAGAGACACACATCTGCGCCTGAACGACGAACCGTAAACACATCAGCCATGTCCGTGAATCACGGCGCATCTGTCCGCACACACACAGCGTCATGTCACGACAGCAGCTCCGTGTGACACGGCGGTTATTACACCCCTGATGAAGCCCACAGCCGGGCCTGCTGCCGCCGTTGTGAGCATCAGCGCTGCGGCTACAGTCACAGTATGCTAACGCCTCTGTGGTGCCTACCTCTCCTCCAGGCAGAGTCTCCCGCCGCCGCTGCTGCTGCTGCTGCTGCTGCTGCTCTCTGAATACAGACGACAGTATGAGTCCACATTAAATCCAGTCCAGCCGCGGTGGGTGATTAAGCCCGAACGGTGTTTTCCAAGGAGCGTCCGGGGGGGGTTACTCCTCCTTTGAGCCGAACATGAAGCCAAGGTCGTAACGTCTGGTCCGCGGGATCCACACACCGCGCGGGATACATTAGACGAAATCATACAATCATGGCAGTGACGTGCCAGACCATCTCCAGCAGAGAAAAGAAATGAAATGAATAAATACCGACAGCAGGAAGTGACAGGTAGGCGCACTTATCTTGACGGCCAGGTGTACTGCCTAATCATCCGCTCGGCTCCGCACAGCGCTCCCGCCTCTCATGGCAACTAGCCAATGAGAGAGCGACTATAAACTAGCGTCCTTCAGACGCAGGTGCATCTGTGATGCCTTCACGAGCTGCCTGTGGGCTCGTTTCTCCCTGGTATGGAGAAGGTTTGACTGTGTCACAACAAACATCTGATCCTCAAACTGCAAAATCCTGCAGAGATTCCCGCTGCGTATTTGGTCATTCAGTTTAAAGTAGGAAGCATAAACACACATCTTATACATGCATAAAGAAAAAATTCTCCTCCTGAGGCTAGATCAAAACAATGTGCACTGGATTCAGGCCTAGTGACTGATCCTATTGTAATAATTTTGTAGAGAATAATAACCTCTGATAAAGTAAGGATCCATGAGGTCTTACAAGGTTAATGTTTTTAGTCTTGTTACAGAAAAAATCGCCTTTGACTTTAAACTGTCTTCCTGGTGCATTCAAGGATCAATTGATTTATAGATCTTATTCATTAAATTAAAATACAGTACATAACTGTGCATACAGGACAAAAATTCATCAGGATATGGATATAAAGTCACATGACTTATATCAACTGTTGTCCTGATGTGTAGGCTGGGAGGCAAGAAAAGGGAGTGACATGTGCATGTTACCTATATCCTATCTTACATTAATATACCTAACAACATCAAAATTATACAGTAATACAAATAATAAAAACATCCACAAGGTCAAACACAAGCCTCACTATGTTAACTCACTCAACATCCATTTTTTCAGTTGTTTTATAAAGCAACTGCTGTTCTTCACAGATGTGATTGCATATGCATTAGTCATATCAATATAAGGTATGTGAAGTTGAATGTGTGTACACCCATGTGCTATTATGAACTCAGTAAAAATAACAAAAGTAATAATATACAGTATATGTGACTCACAAGTGAAGGAGCTATGCAACAAAATGCCTTTTCTCTAAGTCAATATTATACTTTTATGGTCATTGTTGCAACACACATGCACTGGTGACAGTAAAAGTAGTGACATCTAGTGTTGAACAGAGGACTGGAAGTCATGTTCGTTTTTACAGTGAATAATGTGTAACTCTCCAAAGCATTTCTGTTTAGACGTGTGCTTAGATTAGATCAAATACATTTAGATCAACAGCCTTGACACTGAATAAACCACTTATGAAAAGAAACTGATAATATGTCTTTATTGTGCTTTATTACACGTCAGCTTTTCTCTGATTCATTTATCAACCACTCCTAATCAATGACATGGAGAACAGGATGGGAGCCAGACTTCAGCAGGACCTCCTTCCATATTGTAGATTCCCCTGGTCTACGGTTGCTATGTGCTGTTTCATGTGTGCTCCTGTGCACCTTCTGGTGGCCTCAGCGAGTGACCACAGTGACTGTGCATGGTGAAGAGGTCACAGGCTAACCTGAGAGGACAGTGTGAAGGACATTCATTGCGTTTGTGCAGCTCGCCATCTACAACCTTTCATTTCTGCAAATGAACAATTTCTCCTACGACACAAAATAATCCAAAGTGAGAGATGGTGAGAACAGGATGTTGGAAAGATGCACTACAGAGGCAAAATATGTGATTTTTGAGGTAAATTTGTTTGAGAATGTGCAAGAGGTTTTCTGAAAGAGCAGACCTGCAGTGGTACTGGGGGCAAATTTGGGGTCCAGTACCCAGGTCTTATAATATATCCATGGTGTTTACCTCTTTGTTCTTTCATCCATTAATGTCTATGTTCCAAATACATGAAATAAACCAGATTGGGCCTGAGTTGGCTTTATGGATCAGACGACTTAAAAAATGAATATAATCTTGTGTCACTTCCTCACTGTAGGAGCCATTTTTTGTGTCTGTTTATTGCTGTTTATAGTTTACGTCAGGCCATATCACAGGTGGTAGTGGTAGATGGTAATGGCAGGTGGAGTCTATATGTGACACAGGTGCAACAGACCAGTTAATCAGGCATGGGTGACAGGGAGATCGCATGGTTTTTACCACTCACTCTCCAGGCACAGGAAAGCTAAGGACAGCCATCACATCATATTTTACCTTTGCAATAGAAAAGTACTGTTAACTGAACTTCATATACCAGTACATACTGCCTGGACATCCATTCCTGAAGTGCGTCAGACCAAGGTCTTCTCCCACACCCAGCTGGGTGGCCAAAATCAGGTCAGGATAGTCACTACACTCAGTATGTGGGTCTTCTTCAAAACAGTCAGGAAGTGTGTCTACTGAGAGAAATCAGGAAAAACCCTAACAATACAAACCAGCTCCATGATCCAGACTGTGCTTTAAAACACAGCAGTAAAACACTTATTCATGTACAATACGAGGAATATAATCCACATAATGGCTTCTGTTTTTTTTTTTTAAATGTACACAAAAATGAAATAGTCAGAACCTTTTTCTGTCTCATTAAAGATGAACAGATTTTCATCAGTTTACTTAAATATGTCTCCTCAAACCAGTTCACTAGTGTACAGTTTATCAGAGAAGAGTAAAAATATAACAAAGTGCAAAACAAAGATCATACGAGGGGAAAGAAGTGCAAATTGTAGTTTAATTAGTAGTGGCACAACATCAAATAATAAACTGTTCATAATTCCTCCTCCCATAAAGACTTTACACCTTAGTCAAATAAACTTTCTGTCCATGTGTTTTTTACTATAAAATAACACATAAAGTATTCCAAGAATAAACTGAACATAATTACAAGCAGTCAATTTTCTTAGCTCATAACAGTCATTACATCAGATATAATCAGGTACGTTGCATAGTAATAACAACAGTCAACAACATGAGTGACACGTCCATTAGCAGCTGTACACAAAAACTACACACTCACACAGTATGGAAGCCAAAAGTGTTCAATAATAAATAAATAATGCATTAATACAATGAACAGTCTTATGAATAAACTGTGTAAATATTGAAGTGAGGCAGTAATTTGTAAAATAATTTTATGAATCATTAAAATTTTACTAATTATTATAAAATGTTATTTTAGCCAGGTAGGTAGCTTTAGCATTAGCAGCCTTGATCAGCTAAGGCTTAAAGCTAATGAGGTTTAGTAACTGTGTCTGTGTACTGTGATCAGTTACCGCAACAGTGTCTTGATTCAGAATTACTTTGACACTGCTGTTGCTGTATCTAACAGGACCTAACTAGCTAAATCTAGTAGCAGACGTTGAGCTTGTTCGCTTTAGCAGCCAGTGGAACATGATAACACCACTGTCATGAAAAGTGACTTTAAGAAATAAGAGTAGACAGAGATTAAAGTATAATTGGTTAAAAAAAAAATACCATTATAAAATAAAAACAAATAATATCTAAAATAATTTATTCATATGATCCATGTATTTTTCATATATTTAATAATGAACACTTTGCATCTCCATAAGACAGTAGTTACAGGTCAGTTACAGTGAAAACTACATGTGTGCACACGTAACAAATGGGGGTAGGGTATTAATTCAATCCTTAAGAACTGGGGATAAACTCAGTTCTTGTGTGAACCACACATGTGATCATTTCATCTTTCATCCTTATTGCCTTAAAGGCAACTGGATGGGCTGTTTTAGTCTTGCATGTTTTGTTACTATTTCAAGAAATTTCATCAGTTGTACTGACTTGTGCCGAGTCCCACAAGTTTAAACCTGAATCTTCTGAAATCATCAGCGTCACATCATGTGAGGTCAGGAAGGCATGTTCAGTAGCTGGTAAGTGATGTTGCAGGAATGTTTGTTCTAGTTGGCCATCAGTGGCCTCCTCTTTCAAACTATTTTGTTCCATTGCTCTCTGGATGGAGGAGGACAATTATGTATTTTTGATCTAATTGAATCGAGCTGTAAGACCATCATGTCAACTGATAACATGTTTGCATTAGACCTAAACTGGGAAAATGGCCAATATTAGCTTATTATCAGAATATCTATATATTGGTGTATTGAGTCTTTGTTCCATTTCCGGTTTGTTCTGTCTTAACTTCTGTTTGCTATTGCTTAAGAACCGTCTTCTGTTAGGTCCTCCACCACTTCTCAGTTTACAGTTTATCAAACCTGAGAACACAGAACATCTTTGAGGAACTCACGTGACCATAAATCACCACATTCACCACAGATATCAAATTAAAAACACCATCTTTGGTTCAAACTACCCTACAGCTTACAACTAGTTCAGCTAGCTTACTCTGTGTGTTGTAGGAGCAAAGTTACATGGATATTTCTGTGATTTCAAGCCCTCTGGTGCCAAACATCAGTGTGATGATGCAGGTTAGTAAGTTATTAACAAACAATCAGTCAACCAGCTGACTTTGCTTGAATTAAAACATATTTTTACCCAACTATGTCATAAATTACATACCTTTTATTTAAAATTTTTAATAATTAGCTTTTTACGCAATAATGTCCATGTAAAACTGGACTGTGTCTCACAGTATAACTAAGCAGATGAGTCTCCACTGTGACGGTTTTGAATGAAGAACTACTGTGTTAACACAAAACTTGAATTAAGCTACGATGAGCCATGTGAGCTATGTTAAAAGTCTGTTTATTTTAAAATTCTGCTGGTAACTGTGGTGGTTTGTTCACTTCCCGCACAGTTCTGTCCATTCAAGTTGGTATAAGCAGCTTGTGCCATTTTGTTTGCTAAATTGAAATGGTGCGCACCTACGTTTCAAATATACATTCAGTACATTCAGTCTATTGATGTTTAAGGCCAAACATGTTGAATACATTTTCTACCTCAAAACATTAACAAAACCTTTTTTGAATGTTGTCAAACCTGCACTATTTACATTGCTGTCTTACTGGATCATTGCTATAAATGATAATAATCTTAATAATGATAAAAATGTGGCTCATAGGGGAGCAGCAATTCACCAGTATAGCTGGGAGCTAAACCATGAAGTGCCTAAAATGAAATGAGTAACATCTAAACTCTTAAACTGACTGCTAATCAGCGAAGAGAGGCTGTGTGTTGGTATAACAGTGGCTCTCAAACTGGCATTCCCCCATTAGAGGCTGAAAAAGTTTACAACCCCATCCCACTTACATTAACAATGATAGGGGAAGCAACTAATAAATAGGATCCATGTGGAATTTTAGTAAAAAAAAAATAAAAAAAGAAAAGATTAGCACGACAGCATCAGTAAACTCAGCAGTTTGAGAACCACTGTTATAACAACACACAAACCATAAAATAGTGATTACACACTGAATAACAAACTAAAGAGATTTGTCATTGATCATGGTATTTGCTGATGGTTATCACAATCTAGCGCTAATACGGCGAAGGCATATCTACTGTATCACCAGTTTATAACCAGATCTCCAATACAATAGACATTTTGACCTGTCAAACAGGTTTAACCGCTACATTTACATGTGCCAATTCCCTGGTACTGTGGCTTTAACAGCCATCAGTGTTTGTCGTTACACCTCCCCCTTTTTCCTTCAGTGACCAGGCAAAATTCCTAAAACCCAACAATAAATTCTTTCTTTGAGAAGTGTGTAACTATCAACTTGTGAAACTTTGTTAGAGGTTTTTGATTACACCTGATCATGTGTCCACAGTTTGTTCTTACTGTTGTATAGCAGCAATTTGCATGTTTCAAATAAAATTGACTCACCATTTGCACATATGAAAGGTACAAAGAAATGTAATGCAGTCTACCACAACACCAGTAGTAACTGTTGGATGTAAATACTGTTGTCAGAAGTCATGGTCTGCCCTCAGCAGACTTTTTCTTTTGAACTTATGAACATGATTAGGACTTTTGGTTTACTTCCTGTTTTATATTGAAGTAGCTTTCCTTGTGTCTGACTCATAATAATTTTCCATGATACCACGAAGCACCATACTCAGCAGCTGACATAACTTCCTGGTACCATTTGCAGTTTCGCTTTTTCAAAGTACACTCAGTTGTCAGTTTATTAGGTACATCTAGCTAAAGCTTATGCAGTGTAATACAGCAGTCCTTACTCTTTTAGGAACCATGAAAGCAGTAAATATCACAGAGAGGCAGTGTCCTTCTACAATGTGCATTTATCCTAGCAACCTACTTCCTCCCAGCTAGATGCCCTGCTGAAAGGTAAACAGAAGCACTGGCATGAAAGACTTCTGAAGGAGATTACCTCCATCATATATTTCATGGGTCAGGGCATGGCCTTAGATAGCAATGACCAACGAACAGCAAACTGTACAAATTACTGGAATTACAGGTTCAGGATTGTCCTGAAATCTACCAGTGGTTAGCTGACAGAAACTACATTATCATGACATTACCATTGAACTGATTCATTTCTCGTTCAGTATTATGCCAGGTGATTTCGCCTATTCGCGAGGGGTTCTATGCAATATTAGCAGACATTTCGAATAAAGAACAGCTGGAGCTTCTATTCCGCTGGGTTGATGACAGCTACATCCCTCATGAGGATTTCATTGGTTTATTTGAATTACCCCAGACCGACACTTCCACCATCCTCACTGCACTGAAGGACATCCTCATCTGCTGCAACATTTTGCCCAGTATGTGCCGGCGACAGGCATACGATGGGGCTACAAATATATCTGGTCATTTGAATGGACTTGCAGCAAGCTTTAAACGGGACCATCCTGCTGCCATTTACTGTATGTCCATTGCTTTGCGCATTGTCTTAATTTATGTTTGCAAGAAAAAGTGCGGTGTCATCAGAGATGCGCTAGACTTCGTGCAAGATGTGCTACAGGTTGTAAAGCAGTCCCCTAAACAATACCACCAATTCCAAATCTTAAAAAATGAAATGGCCCCAGGCAGTTATAACCTGCATACTCTCTGCCCGACACGATGGATGGTGCGCACAGTGGCTGTGAAATCTGTCATTGACAATTGCACCGTACTTTCCTCTCTGATCACTGAAATAATCATACAGTGATGTCAGAAGGAAAGCTGGGGGAATTTTGGCAGTCCTTGAGAAATTCAACAGGTTATTTGGCCTGCACCTAGCATTGATGTGTTTCTCTCCCACTGAACAGCTGTCGAGGACCTTACAGACTGTAAATATATCTAACAGAAGCCCCCATGTTGCCCAGGCAACAGAAACACCATGAGCCCAACGGATCATTACTGGAGATTTTACTTTGAAGTTCTGGACCTGCTTGATGGCGAATTGGAGCGGCGTTTTGAGCAGAGAGACCTGCATGTGGCAGCTGGCCTGGAGCGCCAGGTTGTATCTGCAGCAGAAACACTGACTGTCAGTTTCCCATCTTCCATAGTGGCACTCTATGAGAGGGATTTTGACTTTGACAATCTACGCGCACAACTTGAAATGTTGCCAGATGCAATTCACACCTCAGGGTGTGAAGTAACAGTATCATCAGTAGCATCAGCACTGAATGCAACTCCTGTGATGAAAGAGCTCTATTGCCAGAGGTGTACAAGTTGTTGAAGCTGTTCTACACCATCCCCATATCAACTGTCAGTGCAGAGAGGTCTTTCTCCTCCCTCCGTCGTTTAAAAACATATCTGAGGTCAACCATGACCCAAAAAAGAGTAAATGGGGGGGGAACCTTGTGGAACTCCATGACTAACTTTTGTGTGTATAGTAGAGTCATTGTTAACATGAACAAACTGTGAACAAATAATCACATTACTGATTTGCTACAGCTTTTACTAGTAATGCTGTGTTCTAGTTGCTGGTGGGGTCAAAAACTAAGTACTGATCAGTGTTAGAAATGTGTCTCCTGTGTAAACCTGATGTTCCTGTTTGATCTCTGAAGGCTCGTTCTTCATAGATTTAGATTTTAACCCAGCTGTTATCCACGTACAAGATGTGAGTAAAGGAGACTCAGGTGGGTCCAGTGTCAGGTGACTTTTGGGGCATGGTTTAACACATGGGACTCTCCGCCAGTCAGTTGAACTGATACAGCCGAGAATCAGCAACTGAGAATCAGAAAGTCTTGATCCAAAACAGGAAGTCCAGTTGCCTTTGATTTTACATTTGTAGACATCCCTCAATCATTCAGGTCAGATCATTTCTGTATTAGATTCCAAACAGTTCAGTCTCATTATTGTATTCAGTGACACAAAAAGTGACACGAGGTTACGATTATAACAATTCCGGATAAAAACTGTGTCAAAACTCTAGAATAAAACCTCAACCATGCTAATATTAAACAGTAGGTATAGAAACGTTTCCATTTTCAACTTTGATATGATGAAGCAAGCGTTGTGCAAACATCATGTGAAAAAGCTCATTAATCCATGCTTTGTAGTGACAAAATAATGAAAAGCAAAATACATTTGAGCACTGATTATGCTGTTTATGCTGTGCTAATAAATAAAATGTTCATAATATTAAATATTCATCAGGCAAAGCCAAACGTAAGTACATTCAGTAACTGTTACCTTCTGGGAATAGAATTGCGATTCCTGTTGAAAAGAAATTAGCCGAGCTCAAACTTTGTGAGATTAAGATTTGTTAGAAAAATAAAAGGAAGAGAAGAGGAAACCTGATGATTGCCTGACTTCACTCCACCTGCTTCATATCCTCTGTTTATGTGCAAACATCAGACTGATCAACATCCACAACAAACAAGTCCTCTCTCACACTCAGGAAAAGTTTAGTTTTGTCACTCATCATCCTCAGCTTCTTTTCTTTCAAAGCAGCAGTGAGATGCAGAAACACACTCACACTGAGAACCAGCAGCACAGAGTGAGGAGACCAACCTCAGCATCGACAGACGTCGCCGGGTCACTGTGTGATGTTGTTGCTTGCTCTCGGTGAGGAGAGAGCGGCTGGAGGAGATGGTGGGTTACACTCGGGGGGAGGGGGGGGGGGCTCAGGGTGGGTCAGGGGTCAGAGTGGTGAGCTGAATCCTTCCGTGGGGACATGGACAGGATGCTCTCTGCCTCTTCATACAGCTGAGAAAGAGACAGGCAGTTATCAGCACACGTGTTTACAGTTGTGTAAAAGTCATGGTGATTAATCTGTGTGACTTCATTTCATGTAGTGAGGTTTGTGTCAGCTGCTGAAATGTCAGTTCAAACAGCTGCAACCCACTGAACATCAAGTAGAAGTTAGAAATGAAAAGAAAAAGTAAATCATTGTTTGCCTTAAAAGAGCACTCCACTAATTTTACACATGAAAGTCAGTTGACTTGTCGTGGTTCATACTACACTCACTTCTCACCACACTACACTGCTGCTTCAGTCATTCATTCATCATTCTGTAACTCTAACTTTGAGTTTTGTTTACAAAACACATACAAATAACAATGGAATTTCAAACTATATCAAACACAATACTGTTAAAAATATATGCTGAACTTTGAGGAAGTGCAAAGCTAAATCACTGTAGTGCTTTTTAGTAGGTGTCGACCGATATGTTTTTTTCAGGGCTGATACAATACTGATTATTAGTAATGAAGGAGACTGATAAATGATATGTTAACACAAAACTACTACTACATAAAGACTCTCGCTGTGGCGTCCAGGTGTCTCTGTTATTTTGTCCACCCCTTTATAATCAGTGAAAGTAGGCTAAATAACAGAAACACCTCAGTAAGTTGTAATACAGCTCCACTGCAAAGAGCCTGACTGGAATTAATTTGTTGCTTTCTATGTGCTCCTCACCTGTGAACTGATTCACCTGGCAGCCTAAAGATGCTGTTTGATGTTTAAAACATATTTTACCCCTCCCCTTTTAAAATGTAACTACATAACACGTTTACTCAGAGACATTTTAACTGACTTCTATTGTACTTTTATCTGAGAACATGTTTACACAGTGATTTTACTTCTACTGCAGTTAAAGGTCTTTTCAGTGACACAGTTAGTGTCCGTTCACCTGCTGACGTCAGTGTGGCGTCACTTTCTGTTACTGGTCGAGTTTGTTGCTGCTCTGTCTGAATGCAGTTAAAGTCACTGTTTTCTTCATCACACAGTCTAACTACCTGCTGTACATTTAAACTTACACTAGTTCTGTTCCAGTAGCCAGAGCTCTCTGCTCCTTTAAGAGACTTTAAATAAGTCAGCAGTTGTTTACATGCTAGTTAGTTAGCTTAGCAGTAAGTTCTTTTTTTTTTAGCTCTGACTGAAAAAGAAGTTCAGTGTCTAGCTCCTCTCACATCGGGCCAATCATAGCATGAAGTGGGTGTGACTATTACAGAAAATGGCCAACATTGGAAAGGTGACGGGTCCTTCCACTATCTGTAATATTAACAATGGTAAATGACATTACTTCTTAACCCATATTAACTTAAGTTACAAAGGACAGTGAAAAGTCAGTATCCCAGCCTCTTGTCTTGTGAGAGTCAGATCTTGTTGAGTTTGAATGGCTCCATGCAGCTGAATGTAGTCTGTCTTTAAAAACCAACCACTGGTTTATTTAAATGCACTTTATGCAGAAACATGGTTTCGGCTGACTTAAATCTGGTTGTGTACCAACTGTTGTAACTTATGAATATAACTACTTTCTACTAATTGGGGTCATGGTGAAAAGTATAAGAAGTGCTTACTGGTATAAAGGGAACGTCTTGGAAGAGCTCCTGAATGAAGCGGCGTGAGGGCAGTCGGAACATACAGTGAGCCAGCAGATAGGACACCTCTGAATATAGACAGATGTCATCGAATGCATAGGGGAACTTCTCCTTGATCCTACAAGAGAACATTTACCCAACAGATCAGAACAGGCTGGATGTAAACACTGTACAGAGAGGTTCGAGGACGGCTTCAGCCTCACGTTAACAGGCTGGTCTCGTGGTTTTTGGTCCCCACAGAGGAGCTGAGGTTGATGACCAGACGAAGCACCTCCTTCCTCAGCAGGACCCTGCCGGCCGGCGCGTCCTCTGGGATGGACTTCACCCCTGCCGAGGTACAAAGGAATATGAAACAATGATCTGAAACATGAGATGCATCGATACGGAATTTCAGGGCCGGAACCAATTTGATAACGACAAGCTTTATCCACCAATAACAAAAACATTTATTGTAAACTTGTTTGTAATAATCAGTTAATTTCTTTAAATTTGGGACTAATTAAATCCAGACCTCATCTCTTCTTTGACAAATATGTATAGATTACAGCGCCACCTGCTGACCAAATAAAAAAGACTGTTGAAATATCATTTCACCATTTTATATAACGTCAGATGAAAGTAATTAGTTCAAACACTTGTGGATGTATTATACTGCTGTGGTTCAAGAATGAAATCAACATACAGTAAACTTCAGAATGTATTCAGACCCCTTCACTCTTTGCATGTAATTTAAATGGACACAATTGCCCATCAATCTACAGACGATAATCTGACAGAGTGGAAACATATTTGTCTTAGACTCTTAATTCAGTTCTTTGTAGAAGCTCCTTCAGCAGCTGTTGCAGCTTCACACCTGGATTCAGGCAGTTTATTTCATTCTTCCTGCTGATCCTCTGCAGCTCTGTGAACCGTCATCTTCAGGTCTCTCCACAGATGTTCTGTGGGGTTTAAGTCTGGACTTTGGCTGGACGACACTCCAGCGTTGTCATCAGGGGTCATTGTTGTGCTGAAAGTGCACTATGGATCAGTTTTCTTCAAGGACCTCTCTGTATTTGGCTGCATTCATCCTTCCCTCAGTTCTGACCAGCCTCCCTGGCCCTGCTGCTGAGAAGAGTCCTGGTTCCAGACTTCTTCCATTTCACAGTTATTGTTCCCACTATTCTCCTAGGAACACTCAGAGGTTTAGAATTGGTTTTATATCTTTCTTCTCTACAGTTTGATGGTGGACAGAGGTCTACAGAAAGTTCACTGGACTTCATGTTGTTCTGACCTGCAGTGTCAACTGTGGGACCTGATATACACAGGTGTGTGTCTCTCTAAACTCGGTCCAATCCATTCAGTGTACCACAGGTGGACTCTAACAACTTCCAGACTCATCTCTAGAATAATTAAAGCAAACAGGAAGCAGCAGACCACAGTGTGGAGCTTCAGCAAAGAGTCTGAATACTTTTGCAAATGAGAGAGTTCAGTTTTCGATTTTTAACACATTTGCAAAAAGTTCTAAAAACATGTTTTTACTTTGTCTTTATGGGTTATTGAGAGTAGATTAATGAGCAACAATGGTAATTTTATCCATTTAAAATTAAATTAAATTAAACCTACTACACTATAAAGTGCCAAAAGTGAAGGGGTCTGAATACTGACTATATATACTATATATATACTGTATACAGTTTTCTACCTAGTTAATCTGACATGACTGCACTTTCACCTTACGTAAAAGTTTAGAGGAGCGGACTAAACATAACTACCAAAATGAATGAAGCACAAAATAACTACAATAATTCTTCACGTCACAATAAAACCCACAAAGAAATAGGCTCCATGGAAATGAGGGGCACAGTGTCCATTACAGAGGCTGCATGTTATCATATGTACATTGACACCAGTGCATCCTTTATCCTGGAAATCGTGTATTTTGCTCAAACAGCATCACTGTGTTTTCTTATGCACACAGATGCAAGACATGATGCTGGCTGCAGAGAACATCCTGACAGCTGCTGATTCTGAGGACAGACAGGATGGACAGCATTATCTACTATCACATCATTTACAAGCACGTACCCAAAACAAGTTCTGTGCTGTGACCACTCCCCCCAGATCCCTGGGACACAGTGTCACTGAATCCAGACACCCCTGACAGCTTGGCTTGGACCATGACCTCCAGATTGTTTGCTGGAGCCGGACTGCACCACTCAGATAACGGGCTCACCTCTGTTAGATCTGAGGAAGAGGGTGAAAGGAGTTCCACTAGATCATAACAAAACCACATTGATTGCAGTTTATTCAGATACTGTAAGTGTCTAACATCTGTTGTGTGTTTCATTTAACCCGAAACAGGAAATCACCTGAGTTGCCATGTTGAGAGTTGAATCCGAGCATGGACAGTCCAGCACAGTACAGGCAGTTGTTGTCACTGTGCTCCTGCAGACCCGTCTCCTCTGAGCCCAGCATCAGCTGTTGTTCCTCGCGGCTCACCGCCATCAGCTCGGTGATGCTGAGCTGAGAGCGAAGCCTCGCTGGCCCACGCCCATCATTGGAGCCTGAGCACACACGCAGCAGACGCTAAAAAGATGCTGAGGCGCTCTAAAGTGCCATCTCCAACAGAAAAAGGCTTTAAAGAGCCGTCTGAACATCGACTGTACATCAAATATTCAGTGGTCAACTCAAGTCATTTGACAAGGACTTTTGTAGATATAAACAACTGAGACAATTTCATATGACAGATAATGAACTGAAATATGTTAAAAAAACCCACATCGACCCACGTCCATCAACCTAAACAACATGTATATACATATATAAGTGCAGACTATATTCATCTACGAAATCATCTCTTATGTGCTTAATTAATTATGAAATTATGACAAATTGATTGCAAGAACTTTGTCATAAAATGTATCATCACTATCATCATCATTATTTTATCCCGTGACTCTCGTGATTATTTACTGCTGCTGTATAGAGACCCAGACAGGTCAACACAATGCAGAAGCCAAAACATGAATGTAAAAGCCACAACACAAATACAAAAGCTACAACACGAGTACAAAGGCCACAGCAAAAATGCTAACGCAACAACACAAATGCAAATTAAGCTAAAACAAATGCAAAAGCCACAACGCAAATATGGAAGTTAAGCCACAGTGGAAGTGAGCAGCGGCCCATCTAAACTATTACTATAACAACAAATATGAAAATGACAAAAGTACATAAATGTGGAAATATAGATTATACATTGAAAAACACTGCTCATTTGTGACAATCACAGAGACATTAATCCGTTATCTGCCAACAACGTTTCATTTACTTGTCAAACTGCTTCAGAAATGATACAAGCAGCTGTGAGTGCTTAAAAAAAACAGTCCGCCCATCCACCAGCAATAATAGTCCCAAGCAACCTGGAACAGTTGGGGATTTGGGCATTTTATCTGTTTGCTCTTACTAAGTCCAAAGAACTTCGGCTGCTGTTGGATGTAGGCGGCTTGGACTGCACACCAACCTGAAATGTTTTGCAGGTCCAGTCTTACCTGAACTGAGAATCAAGATTCCTTCTAGGTGCAATTCAAGAGAGCTTAATGGGAAGATCTAAATCTGTTTCATACATATCTTAAGAGTGGCCAATACCTGACCCTCCGTCATTCAGCTGTACTGCATTAACATGCTGAAATCACAGCAACATTTAGACAGAAAGAAAATGGTCAAGTTGAGTGTAAATCTGACAGTGCTGAGTGTAGGTGGTAATTCTCACCATCAGAGTCTCCAGAGGAGACTTTAGCAGAGTGGTCCTCAGACGGTGGACTCGTCTTCTTTTGGAAATAAACTGTTTCTTTAATCTGAAGGAATCCAAGAAAAAAATCCCTTAGTTCAGGAAATCTCAGACGAGAACCAACGAAATGCACTCTTACAGATTATCAGCCATACCTGGAACATGTTGCTGATGTTGACAGGCAAGGCGAGGCCTATGTAGTCGACAGAGGAGCCACAGGTGGCAGTGGACACGATGGAGCGCAGAGAGGAGGAGCGCTGCAGCGTGGTCTGGTTGATTGGGCTCAGCAGGTCTTCGTTATCCAGAGACGCAAAGCTCAGAGCTTTCAGAAATCTGAACCAGGTCACAGGATCAATTACATGTACTAAAAATCTACATTAAACCTATTCATATTGTTTCCTTGAGAGACTTTATTCAACATATTGGTAAATACAATATTTTCTTTAAATTATTTTTTGTGTGTGTTCGCTCAGGTTGTGTAAATGAAATTAGTATCAGCTGGTAAATACCTTCGAGAAGTGAGTCTGGAATCCGGGCTGTTTGTGTTCATGGTGATGGCATCAGTGAAGAGTATGTCTTTGGCTGGGGAGGCCAGGGCTTCACTGTGGGACAGGGAGGGCTGAATGCGTTGGTGCTGCAGCCTCCTGAGCGTGGCGTAGCCCAGAGCGTCCCGAGGACTTGTGCAGCCGTTGTGGGTGGCATATCCCAGCGCCTCTCTGGAGCCGGAGCACATGAGGCTGCAGTCGGCTAAGCTGCTCAGGGCGGTGGCTGAGGGAGACCTGAGGGACTGGGCTCGGCGGGGCAAGGTGTGGGAGGAGCCTGGGGGTATGAGAGAGGCAGAGAGGGACTTGGGAATGGAGAGCGGTGTGGAGCAGGGCTGGGGTGTCAGAGAGTGCGTGTTCTGGACGGTCTGGGCACTTATCACAGTGTTGAGGCTGACACAGTCTGCGTCTGTGGTGGGGGGCAGGGTCTCCCTGGAGGGGCTGGAGCTCATGGAGCTGATGCCACTGGTGGTGGTGTCTGTGTTAAAGCTCTGGCTGCGGCTTTTGAACTGGGCTCCACCGCCTCCTGAAGGCCCATCCTCAGCCAGACGCTCATAGCTGCTCTGCCGGTTCTCACCTGTGCGGACCCCTGACGCGTCCAGTTCCCCCTCCCCGATGCTGGGTGTGCTCCCACCATTCTCTGTGGCTTTATTCTCCTTCTCACCTGAGGGACTGGTGTTGTAAATAGGGAGAAAATCTGCTGCTGCAAATGATAAGCTGGAAGGTTTCAGCCCCTGCTTTCCATCCGGCCCTCCTCCTTGGCTGCTGCCTTTAGGGTACTGGCTGGTGCGAGACTTCTTCCCGGGTAGAGACAGTGAGTGGAGAAGGCGGTTGCGGAAGCGGCTAGATGCCAGCATGTTGAAAGGACCTCGGTCCTTCATCAGTTTAGGGCACATGTACAATGACAACTCCTCTGAGAAGTCACAGCCTTCTACCAGCTTCTCATCATCCAGATTATACACACCTGTAAACAGCACAGAGGCAGTTATCAAAGCAATCAGATCACAGTTTGACTTCACTGGAGGGTTTGGACTCACTGGGTTGTAAGTTGGTTGTCTCGTTGTTGAGCCCGGAGCCGGTGGGCTCATTCATCCGGAAGACACCGGGGACAGAGGACAGCAGGTTGTGGGGTTTGGACTGCGGCTCCAGCTCCTCCAGCACCACGGGCCACAGTGTACCACGGCTGTGCCTCACAGCGTCCCAGCCCTGCTGCTTCAATGTGTCGCAGCCCTGCCTCGTCTTACTGATGAGACCCAGCACGTACAGACACGTCCTGCACAGAAACCACAGAAGTGGCATCTCATTACATCACAACTACAGCTCTGATTTTAATGTCATTACTTTTCTGAAATATACCTTAATGAAATTTGATTTTAACCACAGAGCTGTAGATTCTAATTTTCAATATTCATCAGTTTATGTGCCTGATTGTTGTGGTGGTGCAACAGTGAGCACCAGCAGGGTTATGAAAGTTTATTTTCCTGAAATCCTCAGCAATTATTGAAATAAAAATAGAAGTAAACTGTTTTACTTTTTCCCACAAGCAGATACTTTTATATCAGCATCAAAAAGTAGCATTTAATGTGGTTAAATCAGTCTGTGTTTATCTATAAATGAATCTGATCTGTTGTCAACAGCTGCTTCATACTGTATGAAAAGCTTCTTCAGTTCATTACACTGCAGCCATCTGTAGGTAGCAGGACACAAACTGTAGAGCCATGAACTCCAGACAATTCCCCCTTCACACATGTAGCACACAACAGGAGATAGTACTTTGTAGTCAGGAGCTGGCACAGTGAAGTCTGCTGAAAGTTCAGGGTTGCAGTGCAGCTGTGAAAGCAGTTCTCAATATATAGTACACGGACCTCCACACACATCAGACTGTTAAGTTATAACTCAGTATTCTCCTGTTTATGTGGGAGACATTGTAGTAGAACACAGTCTACACAGCTCTAATGGAGGTCAGGACTCATGCTAAGGAACCTGTGTGTACGTTTACCTGTCTGCTGCATTAATTACTGACTAATGCTGTTGCCATGTCAGGATACTTGAATAATGAATGAAGAGAGATGTTGTGCATAAAACGTACACAGCACCTGACACACAAACATATTGATCCTGCTGCTGTGTGACGTCACCCTGGCTTACATTACACTCAGCCACTCATTACCTAGCATTATTTTTCATCAAGTAAGTGGCTTTATTTTTCTGTTTAGCATATTTGTTTGACGTATTACTATACTGTATATACTATATTGACCCCACTCTAGCTGCAGCAAATGAATGAGGTTTGGAGAAGCATCTTTGTTTTTGTCCAGTGAGCTGAGTCCTACCCTCGAATGGACAGGACCTCACAGTGGTGGGCCAGAGCCACGATGTCAGGGATCACCCTCTCCTCCAGCAGCAGGTTCAGACCCCAGTTTGATGAGCCTATGTTTCCCTGTAAGAAAAGACAACACGTAAAAACCAGCCGTTGATTTCCTTCAATTAAAATAGTATATTTTCTTTAGATAATAACAGAATTGGAAATACTGACCAAAGCCCAAAGTGCTGCCTTCAGTTGTTTGATTCCCTCCCACTTGTCCAGGACTGGAGATCGAACACTGAAGCTTAAATCGGGAACCACGTTCTGAGGGAAGAAGAAGAAAGAAGAACTGACACCACATCCTCCTAAAATATATAAATGAGCCTGGTTTACTACTAAGAAACAAAGTGAAGAGACAGTGTTAGCAGTGTTAGCTAGCTCCTGTTAGCTTGGGTTACCACACAGGATGGCAGTGTTTTCACTCTTTGCAGAGTTGTGTCTTTCTCTGAGGAACATCTGTGGAATCAAAACACTGCTGAATTAACCAGCTAAATTAGCTGCTACAGTTAACACTGTGTCTAAACCAAGCTCCAAACCCACACCTAACTAGTTAGCCAGCTAGGTAGTTAGTTAGAAGCATACACAGCCTAAATGTGAATGAATAAAAGGAGGTGTTAGTTTCTGTGCTAACTGATTGATTCACAGCTACTTTGACATTGTTGTTGCTGTGGCTAACAGGAGCTAACTGGCTAAATCTGGTAGCAGTTGTTGAGCTTGCTAGCTTTAGAGGCAGGGGACGGTGACAACAGGAAAAGTGACATGAAGACACAGTCTTTTGGGCATTTAGAAATAAAAATGTACACCCATAGATCTCTAACAATAATAATGATGAACTAACATTTCATAAAAATAAGCTGAGTTTCACTTAAATCATTTCAGAAATCATTATTAATTAGATTAGAAGTATTCATATTTTTTAGACATGTAGCTATTGGACCGTTTGAAAGTAAAGAGGCAGATGGTATTTGGTTACCTGCTGCAGCCTAATGTGTTGCACCTGTGTGCTGTTGCCCTTCAGTCTCTGTGTTTCCCTCAGTCCTTGTTGGATTGATCATCCTGCCTGCTTGTAGGTTTTGACTTTTGTTAAGATTATTAAAGTACCTGTCTGCCTTCGTGTGTGTCTGCATTTGGGTCAAAAATTAATTGAAGTTTGACAGAAATAAGTACATCAGGGCACATTCATGTTCAACATGTTCCTTGGGCAGCTTTGGCTCAGGAGGTAGAGCGGGTTGAAGTATTCTTGGGCAAGATACTGAACCCCACATTGCCCCTGATGGCTGTTCCATCAGTGTGATGTATGAATGTGAGTGAATGGGTGAATGTGGCAAATATTGTAAAGCACTTTGAGTGGTCAGTAAGACTATAAAGGCGCTATATAAGTGCAAGTCCATTTTCGATTTAACAACCACTTTCTCAAAGTTCATACAGAAAGCGCCCATCACCTAATTCTATGGAAGGATGTAATTCCTCCAAATCATACACAGTGGAATAGAATATCTTATATTATATGAGGCTAGGTAAATTCACCTGGTAAATTCCATCAACTCTTTTCTGAGATATGTGGCAGAGGAGCTAGATTTCCATGAGAACCCTTACTCATAACAGTACTGTCTCTGATGGACCCTAACAACTAGGATAGTCTCTCTTGAACTTAAGTTAATCCTTTTTTTTAATATTGTAAAATATATGTTACTTCTTGTATCTTTATTTTATTATATTCACTTACTTGTTTACTTACTTTGTGCGTGTGTGTGGGTGTGGAGGGGGTGTTTTGTATGTGTCATCCAGTGAAGCAATATCATGGTTCAGATAAGAAGCCCAGTATAAAACAAGGTTTGAGCCGTCTGGATTCACAATCCTGCTGCAAGCAGTGTAGATGAGTGAACGACTAACCTGGTGAGTCATATGCTTTATGTGGCCAGATGAACTCACCTGGGCTTCAAGCAGCTGACAGCCGGTCTTTTCATGGACCAGTTGACCATACAAGTGCACAGGAAGGTAAACATTTGGCCTTTGTGACCTGCCATAGAACACACGAGTAAAGAGGTAAGAAGTTCCAATAAAGTTACAACAATTCTTTATATAGATGAACCTGAATACATGAGTGGGGAAACATACATCCACACAGATGTACTGCAGGGTGCAATCAAGCAATTAACTCCCATTCATGCTCTGTGGTAGAATTACTCCCTTGTGGTTGTTACAGCATTGAATAATGGCCAGAAGTGTTTGTGCAGAACATTAAGATGTCACAGTGACCTTGAACTTTGACCTTTGACCACAAAAATCAAATCAGTTCATCCTTGAGTCCAAGTGAATGTTGGTGTCAAATCTGCAGAAGTTCACATGAACGGGATGGACAGACGGACAACTGAAAAACACACCTGCGTCTTGGAGGTGTAAAAATGCTGAGCCGGCCGAGTTGATTCAAACTTTGTATCAAATGATGTGACTTTTAAAGTTCCAAAGATCTTCCAGATCAATGGGAAAAACGTCAGTGAACAGGGTTGCAAACTGTGATGACTGTGATGCTTGTGCATTAGTGTGATGCGGAAGGAAAAACAGAAGACCTGTAATAATGGCTGTTATCATGGTGAAACACCAGGAGTAGAAGCTGCTACAGCATTAGAACAACTCCATACATACAGTAAACAGCGCTGGGCGAGTCACCTTTGGTTGCTGCGGCGTACATAGTTGTCTCCGTTAACAGGCTTGCGGTATGTGGTCAGGGCCTCATTCAGCTGCTCCTCTATCATGTCCACGTACTTCAAGTTATACTCCTGCGGGGACACACAGGAGCACGGAGCAGCCATGAACCTCTCATTAATGTCAGAAGCAAAAACCAGAGTCATACTGGATGAAATGTACCTTCTGCCATTTCTCCATCTGTTTAGTGATGTATCCTCTGTCACTGAGGTAGGAGAAGCCCTTTGGAATAGATAAAAACCTGGTGACAACACAAACAAGGTCATTTCACTTAAGCGACAACAACAGTTCAAAGATCTATACATAAAACATACAAAGCCATTCAGCCAACAAGTAATACAAACACAAGGCAATGTGAAAAACACACGAGGAGGATTTAAAGAGAAAAGATTTGAGAGACAGGGTCGACAAGAAGGAAAGTCATGGATAGATGGAGGTGGAGTTTCACCTTAAAACTAGAATCACCTCCTCGTGATTGTTTCCTCCACCAACCAGCCACGTATCAGGAGTTACAGCACTGAATAATGGCCGGAAGGGTTTTTGCAGAACGTTATGATGTCACGGTGAAGTTCACGACCTTCAGCTTTGACCTTTGAGCTTTTACCACCAAAATCTAACAATTCATCCTTAGGTTCAATTTGAAGAAGTTTCGTCGAGGCATTACTGAGATATTGCGTTCAAGAGAATGGGACAGACAGACAACATGAGAACATGATGCCTCCCGCCCTGACTGTCGCTGGAGGTCGCTGCCTGCTCCAGCAGGAGAACCAGCCGGGTCACTGACAAACAGTAGGTCATTACAGCTGTAAATATTACAGAGGTGCAGGTGAAAAATTACCCACATACATTTTCAGGACGAGAATAACATCACCCCACCTGTCATAGAGACACATCCAGTCTGAATGGGAGTGTAGCCACAGATGGGTAGATGCTTTACCTTAGCAGCAGTAGCACACCTTTATCCCCCAGGTGTGTGACGGCAGGTTTCATCTCTGTCAGTGCATGAAGGATGGCCTGAGGAATAACATGGAGGAAGATCGATGATCAAGTGATTTAAAACCCAGGAGGAAAGCTTCATGCATTTTGTGTATTTGCTCCCTCACCTTGTCTTCACAGGCTTCATCCAGGATGTCCAGCGCCTCCATGGAGATGGTCTTGTTGCGGTCATGAAGCTGAGTCACCAGAAGTTCAATGCCCCAGTTACTGAAGAACTCCACACTGGCACGCAGGAGGACCCGCAGGTGCTTGGTGGCATACAGCCTGCAGGTCTACGTTCAACCCAGACAAGACAGAATGTTATATAGATTATTCAGACTCTCAGTATCTTCAGGAATCATCTCTGCTGGAGCGACCTGGACAGTGATGCAGGCACCAAGATGATTAAGTGCATGAAGTCAAGAAAGGTCTGCACACCGTGACCACGCAGAAAATACTATTTAGTCTACAAACCACTTGGGTCGAGCTCAGCGTGCTAACGGTTGGACATACATAATTATCAGACTACCTATTATTCATTATCTAATGTATGTAGCATAGAGCCTAGAAGCTTCATTTATTTATTTTGGTCAAACTCAAATATAACATATCAACTAACTGGACTCTGTTCCCTCAGTGAGTTGGGTTAGGTCTAATAAAAGGTCTGGCATTTAGCCTGCGCAGCAGTATGTGGTATGGATATTAAGTTTGCAGTACTTCAGTATTTTTATGTGCCCGGAGACGTTTTTTACTATTTTTTTTTTACACTTTTATTATGTTTTAGATTGATTCATAATATTGATTCATAGGCTACACCAACTGTCAGGACACCTCTAGTTACATGGAAGGCTGATGTGGTCAGATAGAGCTGTGTTGACTCTTACATCAGTGGCGGCCGTGAGGATTTTGGACAGAATGACTCGAGCCAAACCGTCCCGACTGTAATCCAGCGTGGACACGGTCAGCTTCAGCAGGTGCTCCTGGTTCTTCAGACTGCACAGGTTCAACAGACTGACAGAGCAACAGGGAAACAAGCAGAACCACAGGAAAAGTGAACGCTGTATTTTCAGTCACAGCGTTCATATTTAGCTTTAAGCTAAACACTAATGTTGGCATGCTAACAATGACAGGGCTAACATGCTCATCCTAAACTGTGCTTCCTGTTTTTTTGGTTTTTTTAACCACTTCCCTGTTGTGTATTTAGTTGTTTTACTTCCTGTCCTCATGTGATTACCTGCCCCGCCCCAATCAGTTTCACCTGTTCCCTATTACCTTTGACTCCCTTGTGTATTTAAGCCTCTGTGTTAATGAATTAACTTTCAGTTTTTTTAATACTCTTATAATGTGTATTTCTTTTACATTTTTAATATAATTTTCTCTCTCTCTCTCTCTCTCTCTCTCTCTCCGTATTGTATTATTTATGTTTTTTTTGCAATTATTATTTTTCTAAACAGAATATGGTTTTTCTTATATTCTTATTTCTTATCATTCTCTATAATAAAGATTACACTACCTACGAAAAAAGCTGAAGTTCGTTGAATGCTAGCTAATGTTGACGTGCAGCTGGAGGCTAGCATTAGCTGGATTGGCTATATTCTCAATAGAGAACAACAGAGTCAGGAGTTTGGACTTGAGCAGTGTTGGTAATGACTCTGCTGAGCGTGGGGCCTGGAGGATGAACTTCTAATGGGTGAGTACAGGTTTCTGTTTATGGATCGGGATCAGGGATTTAAATCCGTAGCAATGTCATTGTTACCTGTCCTATGTTGGGAAATGCACAGCAAGAAGAAATATTTGCACCCTGGCCAGTCACAATTATATTACGCTACAGCTCCCAATTGCAATAGAAGGTGCTACTCTCAGAGTGAAGGCGTCAGATTCTACAACAGCTCCTCACCACTGGAAGACGCTGCACTTCTCCAGCATCTTGACACCGTGCGGGTAGGCTGATAGGGTGCCCAGGAAGAGGAAGTAGTGTTGGCTGAGAGTGGTTAGCAGCCCGTTGCCCTGCAGACTGCGGTCAGGTTTGAGCCCAGGAGAGGAAAACAGACACTGGACAATGTCCTTTACCAGGTCTTCTAAGTACGCCTGGCCATCCTAACAGACAAGGACCAGTGGATTAGGAGACAGGTGCAGGTTACAAGGTGACAACTGTAACAGTGTGGCATTGAGCGCAGACATATGGAACACCCATAGACTCTTTTCCCTTCTGGCGATGTTGAACAAAAAAATCGTATGAACAATTTTTTTTGAAAGCATAACCTCGTCAATGTTGTGTTCACACCTTGTATCAAGTTCCACCAAGTAAAAACAATGTTATTGCAGGCTCTTTTTAATGCTGATTAGTGAACATTGTCCAAGTCAAATAAGCTATTAATAAAAAATAGGAATAAAATAAGTCAAACAAAAGTCCACAGCCGAGTCCGTGCTGTTCAGCGTTCTTAGTGTTGACATTGTTCAACTACTTAGTTTATTTGATTATTATCACTAAACACAAAGTACAGCTGAGCCTGATGTTTTGGGTCTTAAACCAAAGTTTTGGACTAAATCAAATGTTGACCTGATGATTAGATGGAAAAAACTAAATTATTCTAATTCAGTGAGGGTGACATGACTGTGTATACTGGATTTTATGGAAATTCATCCAATAATTTCACACAAAACCTGATGGGGGCACTGCAGGAAAAGGCCCACTCATGGGGACTATGAATGTCAGTACAAAAAACAATACATATTTCACTGATAAATTAGATGATCACTCAAATTAGACTAAACTAGATGAAAAGTCAGAGGATCCTCAAAGTCAGTGGGATTCATCATCTGGGGACCCTGAATGTCTGCAGTAAGAGACATGCCCATGTTTTCTCTCACCTCCTCCGACGCCAGCAGGAACTCTATGAACTGACAGCCGACCACAGTCAGCTGTCTGGCTTTGGGATGCTCCAGCTCCAGGCTGCCGTACAGCTTACTGCTGGGCTTGAAGAAGAAGAGCAGCCTCCGCACAAACCTGTACACAAAACAGTACACACACCCAGTTTAACATACTAAGCAGGTTTATGAAAATCAAATGTGACAGCAGAAATACTTACTTATGCATCTGTTCATCCTTATTGCTGCGTAGACTAACGTTTGGCCACTAGAGACAAGAATATAACAGCATTACCATCATGAACAGCTTCTTACAATCAATAGCAATACTATAATGACAGCTGTGGCAGGAGACGATCATCCACTCTGACTTATAACAGTAAAATGCATCAGTGTCTGATGGAAACAGGAATCATATACAGAGCTCAGAGCTACATGAGTATTTCTGTTTCACCTTTAAAATGGTTCCAATAAGGCACCAGTTCCAGTCCAGGTTCTCCTTGTGGTTGAGGATGTGACTGTCTCTCATGTTGGCCATCAGAGAGTCCTCAGTGTCCTACATGACAAACACACACACACACACACACTGATGTTACACAGCAGGAAAGATTTGTTGTTATATATAGTCAATATTATCATTATTATTATTATTATTATTATCATTAGTATTTATTTTCTAATGATTTTTAGATGCAATCTTCATTATTTAAACAAGAATGTTGTTTAGTAGGTTTGTAGATAAATCATGATCATTATGTCATGGTCATGATAACTGCATGTTTCAGGGAAATCTTTCAAATGTGGATACAAATGCTAAGCTTGGCATAAATCCTCCTTGGGTATCTTAGAAAACTCTTAAATAAAAATCCAAGATGGCCGCCATTTCTGGCAATAAAATGTTTTTTTCTGCAATAAAGTCATCCACTGTTTTCTCACATGAATAATCTAGGTGTCAAATCTAACATTCTAACAATGTACAGGGCGGAATTTAGTACACTGTAAAAAATCAAATGAAAGTGTATTTCAGCAAAAATATTACAATATTAATCGCATAAAAGCTTGTTAACTAGCCTGGGACCAGTCAGTTAGCCTAGCAAGCTAATGTTAAGACAAGTAAACAACATACATAAGCTCCAAAGAAATGTAAGAGTTATGAATTTGACATCCTCACAGGCTAAAACACTAAACATTAAAATGTTAAATCATTTAAATCTGTCCTGTGGTTAAAATTCTGTGGTAAAGTATGTGTTTCCTATGCCAGAAATGGCGGCCATCTTGAAATTGCTAATGAGATTTCTCCAATTAATGGCCCCAGAGTGATAAACATACCAAATTTGGTGTTTGTATCCACATTTGAAAGATTATTATAGTTATCTGCTGCACTAGAGAGTGAGTGAGAGAGAGAGAGAGAGAGAGAGAGAGAGAGAGAGAGAGTTTTGTCACTTTTTGACCCAACCCACCTGAACTGCACATCACTCCTTCAGATGCTGCAGGGATTTAATGAACTGAAGGAAATGTTCTGTGTGTTTCGTGAGGTGTGTGACGTGAGGTGTGTGTGACATGAGGTGTGCACCTTGACGATGAACGCGTCTCTGTGAGGTCTGTAGGTCTGGTCTCGACAGTAGTGCAGCGCTCCTGACGTGCGGAGGATGTGGTCCAGGTAGAGGCTGTGAGGTCGGACTCCTCTCTTCTTCTTCTCATGAAAGCACTTCAGGTAGTTGACTGCAGCACTCGCCTTCCTGAAAAAAGCAGCTGACATCAGACATCGCTTTTCATCACCGACTCTCTCTCCATCAAACCTGAGGTACTCACAGTCTCTTCTCAGGAGCTATATCGAAGGAGGTGGCCATGTTGAGGAGGGTGGGTAGGCAGTGCAGGTAGTGGCTGTGGCTCTGAGGGAGGATGGTGTTGGCCTGTGTGAGAAAATCACATTTATACACTGAAGGAGTCTGAGGAGTCTCCTGGTCTGATCAGCACATGGGAGCAGAGGAGGACCGTACCAGATGGAGGACTTCTCCCACCAGGATGGTGGCACGAATGGACGTAGCATCATCGCTGCTTGTGATCACCTCGACCAGACCCTGCGGAGGTGAGACACAGTGAGATACAGACGCTGACAGGATGGTAAATCCTCTGTGATGAATGACTGTACCTCTAACAGTCCACTCTTGATGAAGGCAGACAGCACCAGAGCCAGGTAGTTGTCCATCAGGTCCAGTCTGGAGGAAAACCAGACCCAGATTAAAACAGAGACCAGTTTAAATCCTTATGCTTTAGCTCACATGATGAGAGATACACACTGTGTTCACCTCGAGCGTGATCGATGTGGGAGGATCGTTTTAGCCTCAGAGGCCACAAATCCGTCAGAGAACCGCCAGCTGTCCTGAAACCTGCTGGGGTCTGAACAGGAAACGGTTTCAGTTCAGTTTCTGATGTGACTTCAAACAAGTCCAGAAGACAGCAGCTGATCACAGTGATGTCACTGCACCCACCTACACTAGTAAGAGCTTCACTGAAGTCTGAGGTCACTACAGGAATGGCGAGCTGGAAGATATCGTACAGCACCTCTAACAAGGCTTTCTGTGGTGGGGAAAGACACCGTATGTCAGCACGATGATCCAAACACAAACAAGGTGTTCTGCACAAAACTGAGAAAAGTCACACAGGCCTGAACCATCCAGCTATCTACGGGCTTGACTCAGGGTTTCTTGTGTCATGAAGCTGGCTCCCTTTTAAGTTATTTTTGCCTTTATTACAATAGGGACAGTGAGAGAGAGAGAGAGAGAGAGAGAGAGAGAGAGGGGATGACATGCAGCAAAGTTAAAAGCTCTTTCCCTTCTCATTGCTCTGTGGTAAAATAGTGATAATCATCCTGGGGGTAAGGTGTCTTTGTTTTTGGCTTAAAATGAGTCAGTCTTTAATTTTGTGAAACAGTCTGACTAACATTAGACTGATCTGGACCAACACTACAGACGAATCTGAAATATCTTTGTGAAACCAGCCCCAGGTGAGCCACCGGGGAAACACCAGCTGGCTTACTTTTAACTGGGGTAGATCACCATGGTAACCTGTGCTTAAATGTTAATTTGAGACGATCAGATCAGTCTGACCACAGACCAATCAGTTCACTGAAAACGCTGAGTCATAGATGGTACAGGAACCTGACAGGGACAAAAACACAGAGTTTACAATAAAGTGACAAGTAAAAAAGAGCCAGAGATATTTTTATACATCAGTTAAATGACTCTCTCACTCTCACTCTGGTTTTCAAACAGAGAAAAGCAGTAGTTCTGCAGGTCAGAAGAACACATGATTATAACTGGGAATAAAAACTCAACCCTTTTATGTCTTTCATGAGAAAAATGATCCACAGCATGTTAATTAGCTCCTGTGATTATAAATGCAACATTTCAGTCAGGTGTAGTTCCTTCTGACTGAAGTGCTGCATTAATAAAAGTAGGTCAAAGCAGGAGCTACTTTTATCCTCCACTCTCCTCTTCACTTTAGCAGCAGAACCAGTCTGATGTTACAGTGCATCACATATTGATCACAGTCATCAGACAAACAGGTAAAGAATACTCTATACTCTAACCTGAACACAAACAGTGGCGAGAAAGAGGCAGTGAACCCTTCAGAGAAACCAACATTCGTGTCAAAATTTCTTCTAAAATATGATCAGATCTTCATCTAAGTTACAATAATGAACAAACACAATCTAGTTGAACTGATAACACAAATCATTGTGTTGTTCTTGTCCATATTGAAAACATTGTTCAGCTCCTGGTGGTTTCCTCCACCAACCAGACAAGTATCAGAAAATATGGTCACAGTCTCTCCTTCCTGAGTTACAGCATTGAATAATGACCAGAGCGGTTTTTGCAGAACATTATAATGTCACAGTGAAGTTGACCTTTGACCTTGAAGTGAAGTTGACCTTTCATTTCATCCTTAAGGACATTTGAGTTAAATTGTGTCATAATTAGAGTGCGTTATGGCCAAAAACGTGTTTTGTGAGGTCACAGTGTCACAGAAGTCTTGAAATTCCCTCTGAGCGTTCCCGATATATTACATTGACAAGAACAACATCACCGGGACTTTGACCTTTGACCACCAAAATCCAGTTCAGTCCACCAGTTCATCTTTGAGTTCAAGTGAATATGTATGCCAAACTTGAAGAGGTTCCATCAAGGTGTTACTGAGATACTGCGTCCATGAGAGTGGGACGGATGGATGTACGTACAGACGGACAGAACCAGGCCTCACAACAAAGATCTCAGAGACTGAGGATGAAGTAGAGATGATGAGCATGAAGCTGAGACAGTCTCAGAGTTTAGCTCTTCATCAGCCCACAGTTAAACAAACTGTCTATAAATGGAGATTTTTGAGTTCTGTGGCTACTCTCCCTGGACGTGTTCGTCCAGCTCAACACAGATGATCAGTGACGAAACAAACACTAGTTATTAAATCCAACGGTTCACTTTCTTTTTCCACCAGCACTGTGAATGTTTCATTTAAAGTGTGTGATATCAGCTCAGACGCACTGTGTTTGTCTGTACTCGTGACTCAGATGAAGATCAGATCTCATTTTATGACCATTAACGCAGAAAACCAGGTCATTTCAAGTCTCAATACAACTCTTATTCATTATATTGTTTATATTTCAATATCAATATAATTTTTTGCTTTAACTGATTTTCCCCTTGAGTGTCATCTAACTTCATATTGATGATGCTGCTTTTAATCAGGAATCTGCCTCGAGAAACCCAGAGTAAACAGAGGCGGTTGGTGACCATGGTAACATGCTGCTGTATGGAATTGTGGGACGGCATTATCTCCTTTGCTTTGGTGAAGGAAGCTCCAGTGTTTCCTTTGCTGAAGGAGATAGGATAGGAAGCACTGAAGCTCCTTTCCTCCTCATGTAGAGAAGTGGAGCAGCTGTGATCATGATGCTGCTCAGATACTTCAGCTCAGTTCACTCAGTTTGAACCTTCATAAGAAATTAAAAGACTTTTCAACCGCAGTCTAAGTTGAATTTCATAGTAGAGGCCCCTGATCTGCTTCAGATCATGCTAACAATACAGAATGCCATCCTTCTTCTATGTTACTTGACTTAAATGGAGCTGGTGCAAATTTATCTTTCCAATGTATTACACATAATTTACACAGTACATATTCTAAAATATTAAATAGATGTATTTGAGGGAGGACATATTCTTATGTTGGTTCAGATGCACTAAAACAATAGCGTTCTGGTCCCTGGTCATTGAGGCCTTCACTGTATACACCTCCTCTGCAGCCAAACACAGTGAGTGTGTTACCAGCTGCTTAAAGAGACTACAAATCATGTCTCATATCTAGACTGATGCAGTAATGTCCTGTCTTTGCAGAAGCACACACCTTTAGCTGGTGGCTGAAGGTTGTGTCCTTCAAAGCAAACAAGTGTGACTGTTACAATATACTGAGCACCTACCCGCACTTCCATATTTGGTATACAGAGCAAACCAATGAGTGACTCGATCCCAGAGCTGCCTGACTTGCAGAGGTTAATGATGCCTGCAAGGTGAAGTGGAGTTAGTCAGAGGAACACAGCACCAACTGTACTGTACAGTCAAATATCCCAGCATGCTATAAACCATGAAATGTTAATGAGGCGTGCAGAGATGAACACAGTGTACAGAGGGAACTATGTTTTCTGAGGGTTCAAAGAGGAGACTTTAAATTCAACATTTACCAGACCAGGAACGAAATGAGGCAACTATAGACATTTTACTGGCCAAGAATCGAGCCTCCCTGTCCTCCCTGAAGGAAACAGCAAAAATAAAAGTAACAGTGACGAAAACAACTGACAAGATTTATGTTACATGCTGCCACAGACTGTGAGGAACTCACTTGAGATGCCCCTCTGCTATGTCAGGAGCGTGTCTGTAGTGGAAGTCAGTGTAAGGGGCCAAGATTTGCTGGGAAACACAGACATTTTGTGTTATAAATAACATCACACACACTTTAAGCTGAACATCTTCAGCGAGAGACGTGTCAGTACCTCCAGTTCAACGTCAGAGCGGACGTACTGCCTGGTGTGAGGGTGGTTGAGGAGGTGCAGGACGGTGGTGATGAGAGCTTCATTGATGCGACTCAGCTGACAGTCGGTCACGCTCCTCAGGATGGTGCTGAGCCCGCCCCGCTGTGCCACCACAACAGGGTTCTTCAAGGCTGCAGAATAAAGGGGCCACACAGAGTTCTGCCAACACTGTTACACTGCTGACGTCAGAGTGGGAATGAGTACGTGTGTGTGTGCGCGCGCGTGTGTGTGTGTGTGTGTGCGCACTTTGTTTTCACTCACAGAGCTCACAGATTATGGCAACGCAGGCCCGCACCATACGATCTCGTTCATGCAGCCCGTCGTTGCCCACGGCGATGAGGGAGTTGGTGACGGAGGAGGGGAAAAGCAGCGCATTCACAGTGATCATCTATGAGGAAACAAACACAGCAGCCAGTCAGATTTACCAACATGCGGAGGGATGGTGGTCAGTCTCTCTGACTGAAGTATCTCCACACCTGTTTGATGGACTCAGATGGATCCTGATGACTTTGGTGATCCACTGACTTTTCCTCTGGCACCATGACAAGGTTGAGGTTTGTGGTTTTGAGTAAAATGTCTCAACAACTATTACAAGAATTGCCACTGACTTTGTTACAGACATTCAGGATCATAAATCATCATAAAAGGACATAAATTATAACTACTTTTACACATCAAAGTGTTTCCAGGTGTTGGGCACCACTACTACATGTGTGGAACTAGAATCACTTCCTCGGGTTTGTTTCCTCCCCCCAGCCAAGCTGGATATATAGTCACAGTCTCTCCTTCCTGAGTTACAGTGTTGAATAATGGCAAGAAGTGTTATTATGATGTCACAGTGAAGTTCACCTTTGAATATTTGGATATAAAATGTAATAACTTCATCATTTTATCCTGTTGGACATTTGTGTTAAATTGTGTCATAATTAATGTATGGATTTATGAGTTATGACCAAAAAATGTGACCTTAACCTTTGACCTTTGACCACCAAAATCTAATCAGTTCATCCTTGAGTCCAAGGCTTCTGTCTTTGATGGTAAGCAGCAGCTATGTGACTATGTGAATATTCTATAAAGCCGATGGGAAGAGCATGTGATGGAAGTAGATCTCACCTTGCGTGCCAGTCTGAGAGCCTGCGTTCTCTCAACCTCATTACTCTGCTGGATATCTATACACCTGGGGCAGAACAGGGAGGACAGGTGTATGACTGGGGAATGCAATCTGTTATTACACAGATGTAATAGAGCTGTAAAGTGGGAAGAGGTACTTCAAGCATAACTTTTACTTTCAGTCTGAAAGTAAATGTCCCATTTATTTTTTCCACTGAGAGCGTTAGATGACTCAGAGCACTTCTACGACTTGGACTGGCTAAAACACTCCTGGCTGAATCATCAGTACAAAAGATGAAGTATAACTGGTTCTTTGATAAACAGTTGAAGGTGCCAGCTTATTTATATATAAAGTATGACTCCCAAGATGCATCTTGCCAAGAAAAATCCAATTATTATGCTTAAAATGATGTGACATGCATTGCTAAAGGCTGGAAGAAGGTCAAGATTACAGCAGTGAGAAAATTGAAATCAGCGGCTTAAATTAGAGGCGGACCGATATTAGATTTTTTGGGGCCGATGCCGATATTAGGGAACACTTGTGAAAAAGATGTGATGAAAGCAGGATATTTTACAGTTTAACAATAAACTTTATCATCCAAAATGACATCAGTGCACTGAAACAGTAAACTTCACTTGGAATTAAATAAAATAAATGTTTAAAAAAATAAAACATTTGAACAACTATGTATATATATATATATATATATATATTTAACTTGAATGAAAACAAAGGCTCAAATATACATAAAATGCTGCCACTATAATTTGACTTGATCCGAGTATTTCCACTGCATTATTGTTCCTTCATAATAAAAGTATTCATATCAGCACATATCGGAGAATATATGCGCCGACACCGATAAATCGGGCCCTAGCTTAAATCAGTTCACTTTTAAATACTGTGTTAAAGTTGGATGAATTCAGTTGCTATGGCGCCTTGTTATGAAGCATCAGTACCGCTCTGATTCACATCTATGTCTGGCTTCTCCTCCAAAACATGATTTCTCAGTAACAAAGTGTTGGGTAAAAGTGGTGACTATAAAATAAAACTAAAGATAGCTAAATTATCTGGAAGAGCCCTTTGTTTCTATATTTAGTGACAGTGACGTATAAAGAAGAAATTTAGATGTTAAAAGAGAAAAACATTTCCAGAACCAGCGGCCCCTCCTACTTTGTAACTCTATGTTATGTATGTACATGAAGACTACTAATTATTAAACTGTCAGCCTCAGCCATGTCGTATTCACTCACCTCGCGATCAGATAGTCCACCTGCAGACGAAGCACCTTCTCCAGTACATTGCTGTCTCTGATCAAGTACCTCATAGCTCGTAATCCAGCTGCACGGACTTCCTTGGCCTCATTTAACAACGCTAACCGAAGACTTGGGAGAAGAAAGTCAGGACAGACTGGACAGACCAATAACACTGCAATACTGTTAGCTTTAGCTACCATTTCCAAATACTCACCAAATAATTATCTCCTCATATGTGAAGCCAAGCTTCTCCTCCGAGTGGCCGACACTGCAGAGAAGCTGTGGACAGAAATACAGAGAAGTGATAACTTCAATGCAAGCCATGTATATTTATCTAGTGCATGTTTATTTGAGCCACCAGCATCTCAGTTTTATTCATACAGTAACTATGTAAGTTTCAAAAATGTCTGTAGACTCCAGATGCAATAGAGGTGTCTCGTTGTAATGAGTCATACGTCATTGAGGATGATATCATAATCCAGGTCAATTGCAGGCAATTTTGGTACAATGGCATCCGATCAAAGTTTCCTCTTCTGTTTAGTTTAACAGCAGTTTCCATCCATAATCCATCCATTTTTGAATTTTGTGTGACACAAAACTGCGCAGTAAAACAGTCTCAAAAGGATCCACAGAAATGGATAGAGATCCACAAATATGTGTACAATGAAACATTTCAAGTTAACAAAGTAATGATGATATATACGATTTGTAAATTAGAGGAACAGATACAGGTTTACAGATACATTTATTTATGCATTGTGTTTTACGACATTTCTATGTGAAGAGTTTTCAGACAGTTTTAACACCACAGTCACCTCTCTCAAATGGCTAATACTTGGCAGTTTCTCTGTTTCTAACCATCTTGTATCTGTTGTATTTGTTACCCAGATTGTCAATGACAAACCAGTCATGTCTGAGGTTAGAGAGCCGAGGTTTGAGGTATTCTGTGGACGCCCAATTCACTGGTCAGATTGACTGGTCAGCAGGGAAGTCCCAGTGTGGCGTAGTTGTTGTAGTGTTGTTTTCACAAACCTTTACAAAGTTGTTGAGGTGACCGAGCTTGCGCATGTTGGAGACTCCCTGCTGCTTTGCAACGTTTTGAAGGATTTCACGGAGGTTCTCTGCAGCATCTGAAATCAGTGAAGAGCAGCACGGCCTTTAGTTCAGACTGACAGTCTCAAACACCACACCTTCATGTCAAAGATATTCCTTTCACACAATGAATGATTGATTCTTACTCTCTGTCAAGTTTGACTTCAGGTTTGTCTTATATAGTATTGTAGTAGTGTTGGTGTTGCCATCAAACAGAAAACAACCACACTGAGCTCTCTCTCTCTCTCTGACTCCTCAGATTAAGACTTAAGTACACTTTACTTTCTTACCTTTAGAGTTTCTGAAATAGATTGTATCCACAATCTATGGATGAACACTAATGTTAGCTAGTTTCCAACTTCAGCTTTAAATTACAGTTTAGCTAACTAATGTTAGCTAGCTGATAGTGTGCCCTTTAATTTCCAATGTTAGCTTTGCATTTCATTACCAAGACAAAATGCCATATATTATCTAATCTTAGCAAGCTGTTGTAGTTTATTTCACGTTAATAGTCTATAATTTTGAGGTACATAACTTGATTATTTCCATTTTATGCTACTTTATGCTTCCACCCCTACATTATAGGGAAAATTGAACTTTCTTCTCTCCTACATTTATTTGACAGCTTTAGTTTATCAAGCGAGATACTATACAGACTGTAACACTTCACTGAATCACCTGCACTGCACTGGGTTCCTCTCTCGCCCTTGAGAAAATGTTGACCCCCGAGCCTGTCATTTTATAATTCGCACTCTGATTAAACTGGAACAACAAATACAGTGGGGGTAAATACTGGTACCCACACCAGATGAATTATTTATTGACAGTCCACATCTTCCTTTCTGTTGTGAAACAGTCTCTCACTGTAATAATCTGTTAAAAGTCTAATAGTTATCAGTATGTAGAAATTAGGTTGATTTACAGTTGCTCCCTCAGCAAAGGATAGAGAATATGAAGGTTATAAAGATAAATATATAGGCTACATCCACAGGAAAACTCCCCCAACTCTGGGGCTTATATATATATTATACAAGATGAATAAATATAAAGTAGTAAATGTAGTAAATGTGCCAGAGTTGGGTGAGTATTGCTGTGGATGACCAGTATTCATGTCAAACGATGGTGTGAGCTGCAGTGGGTAATAGGTAGTGCTGTCATCAGTCTGCTGAGCCCAGCTGACAGGTGACCTAAGGTGACTTCAGGTGCCATCTCTCCCACTCCTTCTCTCACCTAAGCAAGGAACACATACTCTAAAGAGTTTGCTTAAGCTAAACTGGAAACTGGCCTGGTAGACAATATCATCTTCAGTGGTGTATCACAGAAATCTGGGCCCCGTCCATCAGCAGCCTCTGCGGGCGCCGTTCTCTTTTTACACATCCATTGTCACCAGGGGCGGACTGAGACAATAATTCAGGCCAAGAATCTGACTGAATCCCAGGCCACCTTCACAGAAACCATCAGGTCACCAATTCTGTTCCAATTCTCTCTCTTTCTCTCTCTCTCTCTCTCTCTCCCAAGGAGGGGAAACAAAAATCACATGACTGCTTTCTGGTTACAAGTCTACACTTTTCCAATCACGCAGCAACACTGGATAATTATGATTATTGATGACCTTTATCAAAGCTAATGTAGAAAGATTGGGCTGGCAGTAGGAGTGCAGGTGTGGACACACACTGCAGCTGCAGCAGTTAGGCGAGATAACCGTCATACACAGGTGAGGTGACACAAGAGGTCTATCAACTCCTTCCTGCTTGTTATATTATCACCGGTCAAGTTGACCCTCAGGCCACCAGGAAATAACCCAGCGCTCCAGACAGGCTGTCCACTGATTGTCACAGCTGTACAAACACCCAAATCAAGGAGTTACATTTTAAAGTTTACACTAAATAACAGAAAGTCAAAGAATTCATATCCAGGATGCCCATCAGCAAAAGTACCAACAAATAAAACACAGGTAAGACTGTCTCGTCCACCAGGAAATTCAAGGACAACAAAACAAAACAAAGTGGGTGCCAGAATATCAGTCAGTATTCAGGATAAGACAGAGCTTACACAGAATAAAGACACAGCACAGCAGTGAAGCTCAGGGGTTTATAATGCCGTTAGGGCTCATCAAGCAAAGTCAAAAATGGCTTCCACACCTTCAGGAAAAAGGTTTGTGAATTTTGTTTGATAAAACAAATCAGTTCCATCTCAACAGAAACCATCTTATTGAGGCTCCTCTTCAAACATGGGGACGATGGAGACTAGTGATATTAATATTTTAGCTGTAGCTGACAGAAGTTCAAAGTTTTATTTGTCACATGCCAAGGTACAGTGTACAGTAAGCTTCTCAGTGAACAGTGAGCAGGGCAGACTGTGCAAAAGTGCAAAAACATTTTTTTCAATATTATATGAAATGTAATATTGATTTGATATATGAAAAAAAAAAAAAAAGGATGGCAGCAGCTCTGCTCCGGAAGGCAGAGAAGGAGGAAGCTCTTTGAGCCTTCTCAGCTGTCAGAGAGGAAATACTCCTCCTGGCTCTACAAGACTGATACTGGTAAAGTTAGAGTTGCAATTTAAAGCTGCTATTAATCAAAGTATAATGGAAATCACAATATGGCCAAGTGCAATATCCCAATCACAGGGGCTACAAGGAAAACATCACAGGGGCGGCATTTTTTCCATAAAGGTCAAATGTGTCACATTGTTGTGCATTCTTAGCACTTGGGACTATAAGTGTTGTGGTGCCGTGCTCTCTCCTGCAAATCATATTCTCCACATGTAAAGAAACATGTTTGTTTGGTACAAGACCAACAAAAGTCACATCATCATAATTATAATTAGTTAGTTATAACTAGTTTATTAATTAGCTTCTTAACACTTATAAATCATTTATTAGCTGTTATAACATGTTAGATTAAAAAGGGTAACAGTGACCTGCTGCTTACCAAATAGTGAGCCCACATGTCTCTGTACTGTTCAGCCTCATGTCTCATTAGTTATTGAGCTTCCTTTGTTTTCTCCATCATCAGCATTTGTACCTGCTGCTTCATCACTTTTGTTCAGTTACTATCAATGAACCACCGTCAGCATCTTAATGCTCAAACAGTTGCATCTGGCAGATCAAATTATGGCAGATCACATGATCATATCAAATGAGCAGATTCATCCTCTGAGGCCTCGGCAGTGTTGTTCACCTTGACATGCTCTCAGCAGCCGTCCTCATTATAATCACAGCTGTTGATCAGATATTAACATGCAGATGCTTTTTGCTGGTTGGTCTCTTCTTCAGGACTTTATCATCCAGGTAGAACACAGGTGGGAACCTTCCTTTACCTGGTGAACTGCTCACCCATTCTTTGTCCCACTGTTCACATCTCTGTGATTCTCCCTCCATCATCTTCATGTTTCTTCTTCTCATCTTTACAACCACTTACTTATCAGTTACAAACATTTATAACTGGTAAAAGGGTAAAACACATCATCATTTATTAATGACTTACTACTTTCACCAGTTATAAATGGTAGTAACTCATTGGTAAGATTAGTGAGTAGAGAGCATTAACTTGATCTTGCCAAATAGTGAGCTGCATCAATGTATAAAAACGGTGTTATAACTTATAACTTCATAACTGTTTATTTATGATTTATAGTCTTAACAATAACAACTGAATTAATAACTTCATTATAAACCACTACAATAATAGTCTTATTGTAAAGTGGTACTGACATTTATTTTAAATTTAAATTTTTTTTTTACCAAGACAAAGTGGACCACTGAGAAATAGAATCAAATATGAGAATACTTGTCATATATGACTCCGCTGGGTCATGCTCCTCTGAAGTGTGTTCAGGTAAGAACTGACACTTGAATAATATAGTTTACTTTACTGGAGCCACGTGACTGAAGTGTTGTCTGGGTGACTTGGATAAAAAAAAAAGAAGAAGAAAGGAGCCAGGCACGCGCTCAGGCAGTGAAAGTTAAACTATTTGAAAAGTTAGTTTGAGCATGACATCACCCACAGAAACACACCTGCACAGAACACACCTGGACACCACGGCGAGACCAGCACCGGGTCACAGCCGGTGATGCTGAGTCCGGGGAGCGAACCGCCGCCCCCCCCATGTTCTACCTACTGGTTCTACCTACTAGTTCTACTGGTTCTACCTACCTCTGGACAGATCCAGCGGCACGTTCTCCTCCCCGCTGTCATTCCGACCTGTCGGCACAAACACAGAGTTTAGACCGGGACCAAGCAGCTCGCAGGGTCCGCGCTGTCTCAGGGCGGTCTCAACTCCCGCTGACAGCCGAGTCTCACCTCGCATCCGACTGCTCCGTGACGACCGGCCTCGGATGCTGCTGACCGCCATCTTTACAGAAGCGCACTGACTGGAGTGGGAGCGCGGTGCTATCGCGAGAATCCACATCCTGACCGTGTCTCATCCTCATCTGAGGACTCCCCCTGCCAGCACAGTCTGTCCTGTACAGTGTCGAGGATGAGAGTCATGAGTTCTATTAAAAAGACAAACACAGCATTGAATATATTATTTAACTCTCATCAACTTCTGATCCATCATGAAGATTTGTACCGGAAGATGTTAACGTGTGCTGTTTTCACACAGGTCAAGTCAGTTTCATTTATATAGGCCAAGATCATAAATGCATCTGTACCATCTGTCCTCAGATCCGTTTTCTTTTAGACCCTCTGTCCCCAGACCCTCTGTCCCCAGACCTTCTCTTCCCAGACCCTCTGTCCTCAGACCCTCTGTCCCCAGACCTTCTCTCCCCAGACCCTCTGTCCTCAGACCCTCTGTCTTCAGGCCATCTGTCCCCAGACCTTCTGTCCTCAGACCCTCTGTCTTCAGACCCTCTGTCCCCAGACCCTCTGTCCTCAGACCCTCTGTCCCCAGACCTTCTCTCCCCAGACCCTCTGTCCTCAGACCCTCTGTCCCCAGACCCTCTGTCCTCAGACCCTCTGTCCCCAGACCTTCTCTCCCCAGACCCTCTGTCTTCAGGCCTTCTGTCCCCAGACCTTCTGTCCTCAGACCCTCTGTCTTCAGGCCTTCTGTCTCCAGACCCTCTGTCCTCAGACCTTCTGTCTTCAGACCCTTGATTGAGATAAACTCCCTAAAACCCCCCTAAACCATAGGTGCTGTGCTGTAGTCAGCTCCCCTGCTGTAATAACCATATGGTTCAGGCATGAGGTGTTGATGGTCATGTTAAGGGACTTCAACCATAATTCTAAGAGTAACTTAATCTTGAAAATAGTTAAGTAATAGTTACTTAAAATAGAAAACAGTTGCACCTGTTTGTTCAAACAGTCCCAAATGTATTAAAGGTTGGTGTTATTCTGAAAAACAAATTATACAAACCAACAGAAATACCTAAACCTGGGTTATGTTTGTCAGTTTTTGGACATGATCACATGTCCGTCATATGGTTATCATGTCTGGGAGAGAGAGCATTCAGAAAATGGGTTGTGTTACCTGATTGTGACCCACAGTCACTGACAATCAGAAAGCCACTGGGGACTTTGAAGGGAACAGGATTCAGGTGCTTCATGAATCTTAGGAAGCAAGTAAAATAATCATGCAGGAGGGGAGTCAGGACCTCACAACCACACCTGCTGTTTATCCCAAATATATCCTTCATTAACTGTGTTACTCTGCCTGGCACCATGAGCTGGGGGCTGGGCCTTGATAATAAAGTTCAATGCAAATCTCTCACTTTGTTGATTTTACATGTAGTAATGGGTCTAAATTGCTCCCAGGTTCCCTTGATGGTTGTAAAAAAAAAAAAAAAACTAGTCATCTCCTTGTGGTGGTGTCCCTCCTCCACTCAGACTAGTTTCAGGTCACATCCCTGTTTGTCCAGAGTCGTATCAAACATGAAGCATTTGTGTGAAATTTTGTCATAATTGCTGTGAAGTCTTGAGCAATGGCTAAAAAGTGTTTTGTGAGGTCACATTAACCTTGACCTTTAACCTTTGACCACCAAAGTCTAATCAGTTTGTCCTTGAGTCTAAGTGAATGTTTGTGCCAAATTTGAAGACGTTCCAACTGAGATATTGTGTCGACGAGAATGCGACGTATGGACGGACAACCTGAAAACAATATGGCTCCTGCCCTCGCCAGCGAGGTCCCATCATAATCAAAACAGTTTCAAACACTGATGACAGACATGGCGGTCTCCTCTCAGTTACAATCTATCTGATAGTTGTGGAGTTGGGCTAAAAGTTAAACTTCCTTCTAAAACGTCCTTCTCTAACCACCTGAGTCTAAATGAAGAACTCAGATTTATAACAGACAAATGTGGAGTCACTTCACACGACTAATTCTGAGAGCCGGAGCTGAAGATTATCACTCGCTGTGTCTTTAGTCCAGTGGATCTTTTGAGGTGAGTGATGATTGGTTAGGGTTATAGCACCAAATTTGCAAGCTGTGCTTTTCACAACAGGGTGTTTATTAGGAGACTGGGGACAGTTGCAACACTTTTTACATTTCTCTCAGTTACTCAGAGACTGTCTGTTCTAGACAAACCAAACTTTTATATATTAAACTTACATCTTTACACCATTTAAAGATGATTACATATGATTCATAATATTTATTTGAATGGCAGAATTCAGGTGTTGCAACTGACCCCAACTCTTAGGGCATCTATGCCACTGTTTGGAGGTCTACAGAGTTTCTTGGACTTCATGGATCGTTTCTTGTCCTCACATGCAGTGTGAATCGTGGGACCTTATATACACAGGTGTGTGTCTTTCTAAACTTTGTCCAATCAATTCAGTCTGCTATAGGTGGAAGGAAAAACAGGATAAACTTGCCATCTTTGCCAGTCACTCTTGAGTGGCAGACAGTATCTGATGGGCCGGTGCGGCCGTCTTTCTTTGTGTGTGGCAGTCATCAGTCATCAGAGGTTGTAACAAAAACTGTGGGTCAACTGTCTCAGAAAAATAACAAGATGGCTTGAGTCACAAAAGTAGATTGAGGTGCTGTGCTTTTATTTACAAAAAAAAAAGTGAGTTATGCTAAGCCCCTCCCCTTAGACCAACCAAAATCTAATTAAATCAATTATCATCTATTTCACATAGTCTGCAACTCTACTGCCAGTTTTAATATTAAACAAATATACCTTATTCACAGAAACAAAATTACCCAGTTCAATAACTTCAATAATCCCAAAACCTTACCACACTTTCATTAATTCAGTAACATGACCCATAACCCAGCAAAACATGGATTCATCTGCCATGAGCACACCTGTGCAGGTTGCTGCTGCTTCTTTTATATAAGGCAGCTTGATGCAGCTGCTGTGTTTCAGCCCCGGGGACTGTGGAGAAGAGGAACACCAGAGGACACTTGGTCAAATGAGATGAGTATGAATACACTGACCTGAACTGACGAACTGGTTATGTAGTGTGTTTCTTTTGTAACACCCATTACTGCGGTGGATGTGTGTAAAGTTATGATTGTAGGTTGTCACCACAATGACAGAAGGGAATCATGTGTCTGGATGACCATTGAGAGTGTGTTACTGAGTGTCCTCTTTACCATGTGCTGCCTGTAATCAGTGGTGATGGCCAGCACGTTACTGAGTTTAATGGGAGAGTGTAATTGGTCAAGAAGCAGCAGCTGTTCAACCAGCTCATGAGCCACTCCACCTCTCTCTCTCCTGCAGCTGAATGCCGACCATGCTCACCTCCACATACACAATCTATTGACTGCATGGCTGACAGTAACATCCTCTGACTGTGTGGTATCATGTTGCTCTGAACTTGATTTGAAAATAAAACTGGTGACTGTTGGTGCCAGAGATTAAATATGTTTGAATAAAGGAAGGAATGGACTATTCTTTTCTGTTGCAATACTTAAAGAAAGTATTTAAGAATAAGGTCACACACTAAATTTAGCCTCATCTGTCAATGAGGACTAGCTTTTTAGAAAGGTTTTGTTGAACCCTTTGTAATTCCTGGACTGTATAAGTATTTCTGAACATGACAACTGCCCAATCAGTATAAATATATAAGTATCATTTAGTCAGGCTTGCAAGATCCACAAAGACCCACAGGATTACACTGCTGTGCCTCTTTTTCATTAACTCTCATCCTACCAGTCCTCTGCTTGGGTTTCATGTTTGATAAGAAGCTATGGATAAAATCATGTGTTATTTTTGTATTAATGGGCATTTGGCTCCTTTTAATAAAGAGGTTGTCACTTTGGGCTTAATGATTTATTGTGTTTTTATCCTTTCAATTTGGCAGTAATGTAGTTATACATGTTGGTAATCCATTAATAATCTCTTGTAGGTTTCAGTTTTTCTAATGAGCCATCAAGTCTGCAGTTATACATGTTGTCTGCAGTAGTGGTCCTTTAGAGGGTCCTCCTGATCACTAAAAAGACAAGTGACAGCTTGACAAGGCATAGTAGTTCTGATGAATGAGTTATAAGTTATAGAAAATAATGTATTAATCATTAATAATTAAGACATTAGGTAGGTAAGATTTATACATCTTATTATACTTATTAGAAAGTGTTACTTTATTATATATTATGTATTTTTCAAGCGATCAACTTTACTCAACTAATGCAATTCAAGACTTGTAAAAAATAATAAGCCTATTAAAATCCATTTTTGTTTATATATATATATATATATATATTATATATATATTAATGATGATTATTATTATTATCCAGCAGTGTTTTAAGAGATGCATTTTCTTTTTTTTTTCCTTTTTTAGATCTCTATTTTCTGTGAAACACTTTGTAACATTGTTAAGAAAAGTGCTATATAAATAAAGTTTGTATTATTATTGTTATTATCACCTTCGCCATGCCCGGCTCAACGATGGTTTTTTTTTTGGTCTTGAATCAAAGCTCTCTTCTCTTCTTCTTCTTTACAGAGTAGTGGTTTGATGTTTTGCATTTTTGTCCCACGTGCTTGAACGCAGCACCTTTTGCTTTGTGGAATGACGTGTCAACAAAGTGCCGGAAGCTACCAGCTTGTCCAAAATGGCTTACCAGACTCTACAGCAGGAGTATCTACAAATTCCTGTTGTTACCAGGGCATATACAACCGCATGTGTCCTCACAACTGCTGCAGTGGTAAGACTAATTCATGTTTTCCTTGTGCCGGCAGAGCCACAGCTTAGAGCTGCTTAGCATCGCTAACGTAACGTCGTTACATTCCTGCTAGCTCGATGGTTTAGCTGTAGCAGCTATGGGAAGGATACGTGTCTGAACCTGGTTTTCCAAGACGTTAACTCTGTTTTTCAAGTCTCTAAAGGCTGAAAGCTGAACTGCCTGTGGTCGGAGTCTCGGTTTGATTCTGACCAGTGAACCAACAGTGTAAGCGCCGCTAACTTTTGCTGTTAATGCTGCAGCTAACTGTGTGCTGTTCTCTCCAGAGGGAACCCACAGTAACTTCAACTCTCAACACCAGACATGTATATGTTTTTACACCTCGTAAGATATGAGGTGCAATCCAGATGATGTCATTATCTGTATTTAAAATAAGTCTGCCGTCTTTGCTTTGTATTTTAATGTCGTGCGTATCAATGTTTTTTTTTTATGTACTGTAATGATGTAGCACTTTGAACTGCATTGTGTGTATGACAGCTGCGTTACATAGTTTGAAACTAATTTAATTTCATTATAAGAAATGTATATATATATATTATCTGTTATTACATACATATTATCTTTAGACCTGGCTGTCAATATAGTAAAAACTCTGTCGGTTGATGTACTCAGACCGTTCACTTTAGCCAAAGTACAAATACAACAGTGTAAAGATACTCCATTACAAGTGAAAGTCCTGCATTCAAAAGATTTCTTAAGTAAAGGATCGGAATTGTTATTAGCAAAATGTAGGCCAAGTATTAGAAGTACAGATCTCTTTCAGGTTGAGGTATTATTATTCACAGTATTATGACTGAATTCTTATTATGGTCCCATTAAAATATGTTTCAGATGGTGAAGGTGGAGCATGTTTTAACTACTTTATATACTGAGTGGTAACTTTATCAAATACAATGCAACATATGTAAGCCAGTTGTATATATGCTGGTGTAACAGTATTTCCAGCTGTCAAATAAATGTAGTGTAGTTAAAAAAGTACAACATTTGCCTGTGAAGTGCAATGGAGCAGAAGTAAAATGTATCATGAAGTGCAAATACTCAAGTTAAAAGGCTGAAAATGTTTCAGGTACATTGTTTAGTTAACTGTACTTGTGAATTTCCCCCCATGGATCAACTACTAAACTACTGTGACAGAGGGACTGTAGTGAGAGAGATGTGGGTAACTCCCCAGTTCATAGTAATGTTGTACACGTGTGTCACGCTGGTTTGTCCGTCTCCTCCCTGGTCTCTGACCTGCCACCACACTTCTGTATCTTGCAGGGAGAATATACTTTGACATTAGAGAGACAGCAGAAGAATGACTTGACATTTTACAGAAACATGCTGAATTGTTAATTAGTTACATAAAGTTAAGGGTGTGTGTCACTAATAAGAGCAAATATTCTAACAACCTACATGTATATTGAGAAACCTGACTCTACAATTATTAACAAAGTCAAATATCCCTAATCTTTCAATGCACCATATCCGCTGGTAATTTGATGACAGTTTTATTTTATTTATTAATCATAAATTAGGGTGATGCAAGAGCAGAAACTTTTATCACTTCACTGTACTGCAGCTTCTGAGGCCAAGAAAAGACATAATCAGACTAGTAAAGCATCACAATAACCCACACAATATCTAGTCTCTTTAACATATCAGTATTTATAGTGTTTCTAGTCTATAGTGTTTTGATGCTAAAGGCACACAAATCTGTGAAGAGCAAATGGACAGGAGCTAGCTAACAATGCTAACACTGGCTCTTCACTTTAAAGCTGACCTAGCCACTTAGCCAGCTAGGTTTGTTGTTGCTGAAAGGTGAGGGAGCAGAGATATCACTGTCTTGATCAGTGATGTTAAATAAAACCTGACTTGAAATAAAAGTGTGACTGGGGAAAATGGCTTTTTTAAATTGAGTTTTGAAATAAAAATGTGTCTAACTATCCACTTGTATGATTACTTATCATATAATGTATTCTTTCCTAATTTAATAATGAATATTGTGGAGTTGATTTAGCTGAGAATTAGTTCAAACTTGTTTGGTCAGTGGGAAATAATTGGGAAGCTGTTAATAGCACAAAACATGTGACAGGCATCAGTGAAAAGACTTTTGTTTTGCACTTGTTCTCTCAGTCTGCTCCAACTAAGATGTGTCAGAACAATGTGTTTCTGATGTACAAATATAACACTGCACTCGAGCCTAGTAAGTCATTTGAAACATAACTGCCTAAATCACATGAGAATTGTTCATTCATGATGTTTTCACTTTCGTTTCTACCACACCACAGATCCTTCTCTACACTGAATAATGCTGCTGGCAGTGATTCAGAGGCTCATTCTCTTTTCTGATTAATTATGTAATACAAAAAAAAAAAAAACTCTTTGGAACTAGTTTCTTTTGAATTGCAATTAATCACTGTGGCACACAAAAAGTCCAAGTATTTAGCTGTTTTCTGTTGGTAGGTTTTTGTGAATTTATTTGAATATTCAATTAATGTTAAAGTTAGATGTAATTACAGAATACTCTGCTCTGGTGCTCCTTATAACTTCTGATCTCCTTATCACAGATCTCAGGTTTTTTCTGCACCATCAGCGGGATCAGCTGATTGTTGTCTGTAGACAACACAGCAGGAACTACTATGATGTTAATGAGCCAGAATGTAAACAAATAGGATAAAACCACAGGGGTGTACTTAAATTCAATATTCAGACTAAATAAAGATGGCTGATGTTACACATAATCCCAAACTGAAGCCTGTGCTGCTTTACAGAATACAAATGAAAACTGAGGAAATGAAATTAGAGTGAACTTCCTCAGATACAGATGTTTTCATTATTATTATGCATTACACTACTGTTATATACCCAGTTCATGTAGACTAGAATAAACCAGTTATTTGTATATGAAACTGAATATGCTAACTAGGCTGTGTGTGGATCTTATATTCTGTTATGTAAAACCTCATATTCTGTTTGTGGGGAAAAAGAAAGACTTTCAGTGTATTTGCAGGCATCAGAATAAAACACAACAAATGTAGACACATGGATGAACTCTCCACATATAGAAGTGTCCTCCATGAAGACACTGTCTTATCTCAACTAATCACTACAAGGACGGGATGGGGAGGGTCACCTCTGAAATGTATGTTAATGTTTGTCAAAGCAGGATTATCATTTATAATTATATTTATCATATTTAATGTTATCTTTGTTTTGTCTTCTCTCACAGCAACTAGAGATCATCACACCATTTCAGCTATATTTCAATCCGGATTTGATTCTAAGGAATTACCAGGTGAGTTCATACTGTTTATTCTCATCCTCAGGATGTGGATAACATTTCATACACTGACTAGCACTATTAACCTCAGCTACCTGACTTAGTCAACCACAAATTAGAGTCACGTAGAAAATTTAATCCAAATGAGAAGAGACTTCTTAGTTTTTTCTTTCTTTCTTTTCTTTTCTTTTTTTCTTTTTTCTTTTTTACTTTCAGGCAACAAATGTGATTTCTGATACAAACTGATCTGATACTTATCATTCACATCATAAGTGCTGCAGTTACACTATTGGTCGGCCGGCTTTGTGTTGGAGTTTCCTCATTGGCTGTTGCTCTTTCAGAATGAATTGATATCAGCAGTTTCTATGACATCATCAGGGGTGCGTTTACAGGCAGTTGTTTATAGCGGTTCCTCAACAGTTGTCAGCCATGTCTTGTATCTACACACCGGGCTTTGACCAGGTTTTGTCTTGTTGAATCCAGGATCTGGCGCCTGTGTTTATGTTCATATATTCTCCTGTGTGTGTGTGTGTTGTGTTCAGCTGAGTCTTCTCTCTCTCACTCATTTTCTAGGTATGGCGACTAATAACCAACTTCCTGTTTTTCGGTCCAGTTGGCTTCAATTTCCTGTTCAATATGATTTTTCTGTATCCTTCTCAGTTCCAAGTCTCACTTCATTCAGTGTGTGAAGTGAGTTTGCATACTTTCTGTTTCACAGGGGAAGGACATGTGCGGTTCCAGAGAACCTGGATAATGAAACTTCACACCACACTGGTGTCTGAATACACAAACAGACATACAATACATATTGTAAGATGCCCAACCAATCAAACACAAACAGGTATAATGTGGTAGTCCCTGTGTATTTGGGTGAAGATGATGTGTGTGTTGTGTGTAGATTTCCTTAACCCTTTGCTTTCAGGTACAGATACTGTCGTATGCTAGAGGAGGGATCCTTCAGGGGACGCACGGCTGACTTCGTCTTCATGTTCCTCTTTGGTGGGCTTCTGATGACTGTATCCTTCCCATCAACAAGTCATTAAAATACAGATAACGAGGTCTTTAATGAACAATCAAATGAACAGTAAATCACTGGGCTACAGCTAATGATACCTTAAACTTTTGTGTGTTTTGTGTGTGTTGCCGTTATTATGGGTCAGTAAAAATCTTTCTTACTGCACCTTTTGAAATCCTTCTTCATTACAGGCTACCAAGGTGGCAGCTGCTTAAACAAACACTGCACCTGAGCTGCAAATATTTATTTTCTTATCTAGAACTATTATTTTTTCTTGACCAATGACCAGTGATGCTGAGATCAGATCAGATCAGATCAAAATGGAATGTTTTTCATGTAAGAAGTGGCATGTTATACACCACTTACATATACAGTTGTAGGCAGCATTACCACAGTGGCACATATCAGTGAGAATCATCATAAGCCAGTGGGGAGAGGTTTGTCAGTGGAATATCTGTTTGCTCATATAATCAGGCCCTTTTACCTTTTTCTCACTTTAATGTGTTTAAATTTAATATTATGATAAAATTACCATTTTGTCCATCGATCTACAGCCAGTTACCCATAATACCACAGTGGAAACGTCTTCAGAAATGTTTGCAAATTTATCAAAAGTCGATCAAAAGTATTGAGACTCTTTGGTGTGGCTCCAAACTGTCAGCTGCCTGATTGATCTAATGTTCCTTGAGATGGGTCTAGAAGTTGAGTCCACCTTAGGCAAATTGAAGTGATTAGAACTGACATAGTTTAGAAAGACACACCTACCTGTTCATATAAGGTCCCACAATTCACACTGCAAAAACCAGATAGACTGGATAGACCAGGGCAGACTGATGGGCAGACCAGAGGTCAGAATACTCTCTGAAGGGACTGTATGTACATAGAACAAGAGAACTATCACTCAGTTTTAAGGTCAGAGCTGTTGTTAACAGTGTCACGTGCAGTCTAAGTAAGTGGCCTAAAACACATCAGCATCTTTACTGTTGTCAGTTGAGTTCATGTCTTTAACAAGGTCTCAGATATTTGGCACTTTTGTGAGTCTGGTGTTCCTGGGCCAGGCCTTCACCATCATGCTGGTTTACGTGTGGAGTCGACGAAACCCAAACGTTCGCATGAATTTCTTCGGCCTGTTGAATTTCCAGGCACCCTTCCTGCCCTGGGTGCTGATGGGATTCTCACTTCTGCTGGGAAACTCCATCATCGTGGATCTTTTAGGTATCCGTCGCTGTCATCTGCTGATAGCCGAGGAGCTGATGTGATGGGTGGTGTACAACATGAATGGTGCTTGTATTTAAATGATTGTTTTACCTTTCTTAAGGCATCGCTGTTGGTCACGTGTACTTCTTCCTGGAGGATGTTTTCCCCAACCAGCCAGGTGGTGGAAGGTGGCTCAAGACCCCATCTATCATGTGAGTCTCTGCACCCACTGGATTCAGGTCTTTAGCTTTGTCACGTGGAGCATTATCCTGCTGGAAGTTGCCATTAGAGGATGGTAAACTGTGGCCATGAAGGCAGGGCAAATTCATTCGTTTAGCACATTATCATACACAGAGGTCATTCAATAAGAAAACAGTATAAAAACAGATTGTAAGATAGATAATATCTCATTAAAGTGTAAGATTAAAAGATTAGATGAAGGCAGAGGAGAACAGAGCAGTTTTTATCTTCTTTTTAAAGCCAGTTATGGTTCGGGCAGATTGGACCTCCAGTGGGCAGCATTTCACCCTGTTTTAACCCTGGGCTCCACTTACTGACCGGCTCCTGCAGATTTCAGAGATCTATTTGGCTCATATACATGGAACATTTCTGAAAACATATTTTAGGCCCAGACCATTTAGTGACTTATAGACAATAACTAAAACTTTGAATTGAACTCTGCAACTGACTGGAAGCCAGTGCAAAGATCTGAGAACTGGAGTAACATGCTCTCTGTTCTTAGTTTTAGTCAAAACCCAGCAGCAGCACCTGAATAAGCTGCAGCTGGCTAATGGTCTGATTTGGTAAACCAGTGAGAAGAGTGTTGTGATAATCAACTCTGGAGGAAGGTCTCTGACCTTAACTGTTTTTGAGAGAATGCAGATTTAGTTATAGCTTTGATGTGGTCACTGAAACTGAGATCCCCATCCATGATTACACCCAGATCTTTAACATGGGTTGAAGTCTTTAGTGCTGTAAACTCAGCAGTACGTTGCAACCTTCCTTCTCTGTTCCCAAATAGAGCCATGTCAGTCTTTTTCATTTTTCAATGAATTGGAGGACGTTTTGTTGCATAAGGAGATGAACATGGTCAACAACAATACTCAGATACACTGGCATTCAAACCATGATGATTGGTATTAAGGCGCTTGCGGAGCTTTTGCCCCCCCCCCCCCCCCGTCAGTAAGAGTATTTATGCAAACTTTGTCAGTAATATAGCCTACAATGGTTAGTCATCACATCAGATATGAACAGTTCAGCTGTATATATCTTTAGAAACCACTCATCCTCCTCTTCTGTGTGTCTCCAACAGAAAGATGCTGTTCGACACTCCAGAGGAAGATGCCAACTACAACCCCTTACCTGAGGAGCGCCCAGGAGGGTTCGCCTGGGGAGAGGGACAGCGCCTTGGAGGTTAAATCTGCCCCCAGGTCGTCCCTGATTGTCAGGTCACTTCCAAGGACATTCCCTCAGAGAGATGAAGGGAGCGAACATGGTCTTTGTTTTTGACGTGTTTGTTTAGTTCTGGGTGAAGAATGCCAAACAACCACAACTGGTTTGGAGAGAACCATTTGTTGTCTTTGTATATGGGCTTAAGTCATCCTCAGAAACTCTTCTTGATGCCAGATCGCTGCTCTAAGACTATTTGAGAGAACACAAGCTTCGGACGGAACTTTGGACAGTGAGCCTTTTGGCCTGGGTGATGTTTTTCTCCATCTCTGAAAAAACATATTGGTATACACAACAACGGTCCTGTGAGAGAGGGGAAAATGACGGCAGTAAAATATTATCAAATGAGTTTGTTCAGATGGCAAGTGCATTTTTTCTCATTTCACTTTTTTAAAGAATAAATGTGTGTGGCAAATGATGCTTTGGTTTCATCTCTGTTGACTGTAGTAGTGCTGCATGAAACCAAAGGCTTCACACAAATGATATCATCTTGTAATATCACTCTCTCTATAAAGCAACTCATTTTATACAAATATCAAGATTTGTCCTGTGCCCTCAGCTTCAGAGTCCAGCTTCTCTTCCACCTTCAGCAGGTGATGTTGCAGAGCTGTGCTGCTTTTTTCTTTCACTGGTACAAACAGGCTTATTATTGCTTGCCTATTTCTTTTTGTATGTGACAATACTTTTGGCTTATTTAATAGATTTTGCACAAAATATTTAATTAATTTAAATATATACTTACTGGCCCAGCAGCATGTTTAGCTTATGTTTGCTTTTGTGAAGGGATAAGAATTAATGTGTTGTGGTGACATGTCATATTAAGAGTAGGACTAAAAAATTTTGTTGAATTATACTTGCACTTTATAAAAAAAAAACAAAAACCTTCATGACTATTGCTGTGCAGGCTGAGGTGAGTAATGGACTGTTATGAAATCAGTCTTTGTATTACAGCTGATTATTGATTGATTGACGATTATTCCTTTTAATTTTACATTTCTCAATAATCTTAAGAAAACTGCTAAACAAATAGAATTCACTAACAGATACAAATTAGAGACCATCTTCCACCAGCAACATAGTACTTGTTACTCATTGGTCCACATCAACTACACCTGTGAAGTTTTGTGACTGTATCTTGCACAGTTGTGACGCGATCACTCTGACAAAATCTGTCCAGAGACAGACAGAACACATGCCAAAATACTCAAACCACCGCAGTAGGTGTCTCCAGGACCATTCTTTTTGCCACAATGTCGATAACGTAATGTATTCCCCAGTCCCTTACCCTAACCCCAAAACTAAGTCCTAACACTCAAAAAGCAGTCTGGACCTGTGGGGATTTTAAGTTTGGTCCCCACAGTGATGACGAGTCCCCATAGCTTAGGGTACATTCAACCCAGACAACGACTCACAAGGTGAAAACAATACCTGCCATGCTGTGGTGGCTGTATGAAGGGATGTTGACAGGCCAAATTATAATCAACATAATCTTCTGTATTTCAGTATCATGTTTACATTGATAGATCATTTTCACATGTTTCGTTCAGATCTAACCACGTTATGTATTTATTGTAATACAGCTCATTAGATTTAATAGAACATTTGATGGAAATCTGATTGAGGACTGAATTTAATCTCACTTAAGGTCACTAGGGGGCGGTGTTGTACTTTTTAAATTGTTCCTCTTCCTTGAAACAAACGAAGAGTAAGGTCAATGAAGCGTTCGCGGTTTTCAGAAAAAGGAAAAGAATCAGATACTCGATGTGTTCACTGGTTTTTTGCAGTTTACAGTAAATTTTCATTTGCTGTTATGTCGTTTTTCGCTTGTTGCTCATTGACTTATTATTTAAATGAAAATTTTAAATGATTAAATGCAGTGAGCTGAAGTGAACGCTGTGCTGAGGGAGAACGCTGATTTCCCATTTTTACCGTGAGCCCTGAACTCATCCAAAGAAGACGCTACTCACTAGTTAGCTGGTTAACGACTGCGTGAAGATGCAACTGGCTCTAAGTAAAACGTTTGGTCAGAAGCCAGTGAAATTTCAGTTAGAACAAGATGGGGACTTTTACATGGTTGGCTCGGAGGTATGTGCTTGTCTGTTCATTGACTTTCAGTGCGTAGCTTCCTAATGTTAGCCTCAGTTATCCATTATTCTGGCTAGCTAATGCTAGCATGCTAACGAATCCCATTGATGGATTCATAAACCATAAACAAAGAAATACCTGAAAATAAAGAATGTTATTAAACACAGTGAAGTCAGGACAACAGCCGGTAAATCAAACATGATCTAACGTTATTCTGCCTCAAACTAATTAAATAAGAGATAACAGAGCAGCTCTGGCTTTTTTCAGTAACTTCTTGTATGAAATAACGAGAAGAAGAAACATGTGAAACCTCAGTCTGTGTTGAACCTGTCACTCACACCGTTTTCTTCTCAACAAAATAATTAAATTAAGCCAAAACCACTTATCATGTGGTTTTTCAGAGAATTAAAACGAGTCTGCAGTTGCACAGCACGCTAACAGACCAGGAAAGCTCTAGAGAAAACTCTGAGTCTGACTTTAACTAGTTAAACTTACTAACTTAGTCCAGGAAGCTAACCTGCTCTCTGACAGCTGACTTTATCTTTGTCTGTGTGAAGCTTTGTACACATGAGACTCTGATCTATGAGGAATCATTTGTCATGTTGGGATTGGCTGCACTGATGATAAATTCCTATCGTTTATTGATGTTATTGGAGATGATGTGAATATTTCTGTGCAGCTGAAAAGACAAAGGTTTTAAAACCAGGTCATGGTTCTTGTGGTCTTTAAGTAACGTGAACTATTTTTAAGAGACGGTCTGATACAGTATTTTATTAATTTCACTTTTTCAAAAACTCTTCACAAACTCATTGTAGCAGCTCTCGGTGCATCAAACTATGAATCACTTTCATTGCTTTGCCACATTCAATGACCAGATCTTTCAAAATACAAAAATACATTTTCTCACTCAAGCGCAACCACCACCAGAATTCTGTATTTACACATTTTGCACATTTATACATATGATTATATTTATATTGTAAACCTAAAGAGAATGAGGAACAAAGTGGAGCAAGCTCCTGTGGTGTGATGAGACCATCAAATTAAACAGTACAGTTGATGTACACCAAACACAACACCAAGGCAAGTTTATTTCTTCTTTTGGTTCTGGTTCTGGAACACTCAGTGAACCTGTCCCAGATCACGTGAGGGGTCTGGGTGCTTCGTGTCGTACAAGTAGATCAGCAGGTGGAGAACGGCGTAGTTCTGTGGTGATGCTGCTCTGTAGCTGCTCTGGAGGTCTCGTGATGGGAGAGGGTCAGATCACTGAAGAGAAACCTGCTGTAGTGAAGTCTACAAGAGAACTTCAGCTCAGGAGGAGATTCATTTTCAGCAACACAACAGTCTCAGTGACAATGACAGAATCGAGGCTGTAACTGCTGCTTCATACTTTTCTTTTTCTTTTCTTCAATGTATTTACATTATAGGAATTTGTATAGATTGGTTTTTCTTTTTGAAAGTATTTTTCTGCTGATCAGTGTCAAAACTGTCCTAGAAGACAGTATAAAGTAAAACTGGTAGCACCTCTAAAACTGAACAGTTAATTTAATCGATTTGTGTGTAAATCTAAAAGCACATTTTCAACTTTTCAGGTTTTTAGTTTGTGATTTATTCTCGATGAATCACACTGATGATGATTATTCAGACTTTGTCTTCAGCAGGTTTGAATCTAGAGGCCAAATATTAATTTTGGACCTTGTGCTCTTCAGGTTGGAAACTATCTGCGAATGTTCAGAGGCTCTCTGTATAAAAGATACCCGTCTCTATGGAGGAGGCTCGCTTCAGTGGAGGAGAGGAAGAAAATTGTAGCATCATCACACGGTGAGTGACTGGTTCTTTCATGTGGTCAGTTCGGACTGCTCCTGGTCTGGGTTATTAATAATGTTGTAAACAATTCTGACCTCTCTGCAGCCACCAGTGTCACTCTGCTGAAGGCATCAGAGTGTGAAGAGATCTTTGAGGGTAACGATGAGAAATACAAGGCGGTGTCCATCAGCACGGAGCCCCCAGCGTACCTCAGGTAAGCTCTTCTCAGTGACAGTCATTATTAGTCTTATTGGTGTAGCAGAGCGTCTGCAGACACACACCTGCACACACCTGCACACATAAAAACATAATGTTCGTACAACAGTTGTGTAAAGAAACATTCCCGTCAGTACCGCAGCAAGTCCACCACCATAAATATCCCACTGACTCCTTCATAAAGCACCAAAGACTCCTCACAGTTACAAGCCTATGTAGTATGTAGTCAGCAGTAGAATGGAGGGGGTCCTGATCCTCATTCAATTTGTATTTAATTTCCTACAATTGCAAATGCACAGTATCTCTAATCCATGAAGCAGTTGGAGAAATTAATTAAGTACATTTTACAACCACTTGAAAATACTGATGGATGGATGTGACGAGGTTAGACCAACACCTATGTGAAGGGTCAAGAGGGGTCTGTGGCCCAAAGCCAGGCTCACACAAATCTAGAGCGAGAAGGAAATCAGATTTGAACGTAGCAGTTGATGAAGAGCTCTGGTCAGATTCATGCCCACACAGTCTGTCAGCCACTATTAATGCCAGGTACACACTAGTTCATTATAACCTTCTTCATCAGCTAAATCTCACCCCACAGAAAATTACACAGATCCAAACATGAACTGTCAGAAATGTGCTTCAGATGTGCAAGAGAGGTCGGCTCTCTCCTGCACTGTACCTGGCTCCGTACTAAGGTGAGGACTTCTGTGACACCTTGACCAAGATCACTGGAGCTACCTTCTCATTAGATCCTGAACTTTGCTCACTGGCGAATTTCACAAATGTCAGCACATCCTCCACTACTCCCAAATTAAATTTATGAAGGTTGCTCCGTGTGTGGCCGGGAAATACACAGTAGTGACATGGAAATCTGGTTCCCCTCTGCTCATTGATAGGTGGTTGAACAGTTACAATGAACAGTTGTATTCCTCTTGAAAAGATCACATATAGTTTAAGAAAAGGATGCAACAACGTTCTGAAAATCTGGCAGCTTTATCTGGAGTATATAGGAACATCTCTGACGTCACCATAATGAGCTGTGGTTCACCAAAGAGCTCTTTTAGGGAGATGCATTTGTTAGGCTAATGTCTCTTATGTGTCACTCTATGCACTGAGGTGGGTGTTGGAAAGGAAACTGTGTGTGTCTTAGTGTTCTGTGTGTTCTCTGTAAAATTGTTAAAATAAATGTGAAAAATGAAATATTCCAACAAAGAGGCTTCTGTACCAGGAGACACACAGGGGGGGGGGGCCAGAAGGCTAAAAGACCAGTTTCCCATTGACCTCTGTCTAGTGTCATCACTTGTATCAGACTGTGGCTCCCACACATAGACCCTCCCATTAGGCATTATTCAGCTCCTCACCTGCCCCAGGTCATTTCTGTCAGATAAGATTGTTTTTTTTCACATTTTGTATTTTAGTTTTTCTGGCCCAGAAAGGTAAGTGATTGTCGTAGCGTGAGATTATATGGTGTGTAAGCTGATGATGGTCATCCGACTGAAACTCTGACTTTTATTCTCATTTTTTCACTGAGTCATTTTTTTATGCGTCCGCACCGGCAACAGCCAGAGGCATCTTGTTTTCATGTAGTCTATCCATCCTCCAAATCTGGAGCAAACATTCACTTGGACTCAAGGATGAACTGATTAGATTTTGGTGGTCAAAGATCAGACTCAGTGTGACCTCACAAAACAGTTTTTAGCCAGACTTTAGCCGGAATGTGACCTGGAACTAGTCTGAGTGCAGGAGGCAGACGACCACCAGGAGGTGATTCTAGTTACACATGAATTAAACTGAACCTATTTTACCTTCTGTCAGTGTGTGAACAGTTTTTTCATGAGTAGGACCAAAGTACAAAATGTTGTTCTCTGCTTTGTTCCTCTGTTGATCCGTCTGTCCAGCAGCTTTATGGAAGTGTAATACTGAACTGCTTCCACACGCCTCTGACAGAAGATACAACTTACAACATTGTGTTTTTTTTTTTTTGGCTTTCTCTATAAAGGGAGCAGAAAGCAAAGAGGAGCAGTCAGTGGGTCCCCACGCTGCCCAACAGCTCCCACCACCTTGATGCTGTGCCTTGCTCCACCACCATCAACCGCAACAGGATGGGCCGTGACAAGAAGAGGACCTTCCCCCTGTGGTGAGACAGTCTGGTTATTAAGTATTCAGTACGACAGTGTTGCTCGGGCTCTGTGTCCTGTCAGTCTGCCTCAATAAAGGTTTATATATCTTTGTTTGTCCTTTTCAGTGTAAAATGTATTTCCAGTATTTTGTCACCTGGTTTCTAACAATAATCCGACACTGTTTCAGCTTCGATGACCACGACCCTGCAGTGATCCATGAGAACGCAGCCCAGGTGGAGGCTCTGGTTCCCATTCGTCTGGACATGGAGATTGACGGACAGAAGCTGAGAGACGCCTTCACGTGGAACATGAACGGTACACACACATCAGAGAGCTTCACGCCAGCTGTGTCTAGTCATTATTATTATTATTTTCTAACCTTGTCTCACACCCTCCGCCACCCCCCAGAGAAACTGATGACCCCGGAGATGTTTGCAGAGATTCTGTGTGATGACCTGGACCTGAATCCTCTGGCCTTTGTCCCCGCCATCGCCTCAGCCATCCGTCAGCAGATTGAGTCTTACCCCACTGACAGCATTCTGGAGGAGCAGGCCGACCAGAGAGTCATCATCAAGGTGGGTGCTGAGCCCAAATAACAACAGCTGCTCGAGGGAGTCATGCGATATCACAAGAATATACAGCGAAGTTTAAATGCCTCCAAATACCACATTGTCTTTACTCTGCGATGGTTTGAACTAGTGGCATGCTAGAGAATCAGCTCTTTCCAACAAGCCCTTTTGTCCATGTGAGTCATTTACTTCTGTTGATAAAATAATGTGTAAAGTTAGAAAAGATTTAGATAGTCTCACAGTTTGCCTGATGTATTACTGAATCCAGCTGCATGTATATCGATCGATGATCATCCACTTTGCCTGTGATGTCTGAAATCACATTTCTGAATTGGACACTCCTTAAGCCGGACTGTGGTACAGTGAATTCTGGGTAAATTTAATTAAATGAAATTTTTTCAAAATAAGAAAAGTCACAAGGACGTTTTACTTGAAGAGTGAAACAATAAAAACAAAAACCTGATTTGGAAAAAGATGTCTGTCGTCTCTAAAAACTCTTTCCCTTCTCTGTTTTCCTGTTTTTTGTTGCTGGTTGCTACTGGTCAGCACAGGCGTCATTAATTGTTACCATGGTAACATTGGTCTTATGGTCATGATGACATCCTCAGGAAGTGGAAGCTACATTGAATATAAAGATGTGTGCATCTTGTATGTGTTCAGAGAAGAAGACCCCCCCCCCCCCCCCCCCCCCCATTCAGAAAGTGACTGTAATGTCTATCAAACACTGGAGTGTGCATGAGGTGTGTGTGTCTGTGTGCTCCTCAGCTGAACATCCACGTGGGGAACATCTCTCTGGTGGACCAGTTTGAGTGGGACATGTCAGAGAGGGAGAACTCCCCCGAGTCGTTCGCCTTGAAGCTGTGCTCGGAGCTGGGTCTGGGCGGAGAGTTTGTCACCACCATTGCCTACAGTATCCGTGGTCAGCTCAGCTGGCACCAGAGGACGTACGCCTTCAGGTGACTCACAGGACACACACAGCACACTTTGATTCAGACACTGGACATAGAATATGTTACAAGCTGATGATGATCAGCTCTGGACTAATCCGTCACTGTCACGCCTGAAATCTTCCCACAGTGAGAACCCACTCCCCACGGTAGAGATTGCTATCCGCAATACAGGAGATGCAGACCAGTGGTGCCCCCTGCTCGAGACCCTCACAGATGCTGAAATGGAGAAGAAGATTCGAGACCAGGACAGAAACACAAGGTGAGACAGTCGCATACAGTCTGTAAATGTCCTGTACATCTACTCACAGATACAGGAAGTGTGGCTAAACCCATATCTACGGTGGCCCCCAGAGCTCAACACACTGCAACTTAAGAAAGCACATGCAACAAAAATACTCACAACACAACCAAAGTGTTTCCAGAAGACACGGGGGGGAGGGGTGCTGCATATCATTCTCTCTCTCTCTCTCTCGCCTCTCCTCCTGGCTTCCAGCTCATCTCCTTCCAGCTCCCTCTCCCAGCCTTTGAGCTGTTTCCTCCTCTCTCGGCCTCTTGCTCCCATCCTGGTCAGCAGATCCCACACAGTCTCTGCGGCAACCCACCTCTACTGTTTTCCCTTTGTCCCCGCCAACATCGACCAGCTGTTGGTATTTGCTGGTTCTTCAGTCAGTTCCACCAAAATGATAAGGACAGTTTGAAGCCTGATCTTAAATGTAGAGAGGGAGTGTTCCTCCTGAACCCAGACTGAGAGCTGGTTCCACAGGAGAGGAGCCTGATAGCTGAAGGTTCTGCCTCCTGTTCTACTCTTAGAAACTCTAGGAACCACAAGTAGACCTGCGTTAGAGAGCGGAGCGTTCTGTTAGAATGATAGGGAACTGTGAGCTCTTTCAGATACGATTATTAATGTCTTTGTAGGTGAGCTGGTATAGCTAACACAGGAGAGATGGGATATCTTCTCTAGTTCCTGTCAGTACTGAAGCTGCAGTACTTTCACTGAGTTATTGATAATAATCTTGATAATAAAGAATTACAGTATTCCAGCCTGGAGGCAACACATGCATGGACTAGTTTTTCAGCGTCGCTTTGAGACAGGATGTTTCTGATTTTCACAATAATGTGCAGGTGTAAGAAGGCTGTCCGAGAGACATGTTTTATTTGTAGCACCATGGGAATAAAATGGAGGCTCTGCTCTTTATTCACCTGTTGCCATGGTGAATTGTAGTATTGGAGACTAACTGATCAGCTGGAACCAAAACTATGATCAGAACCCTCTTGGGATGAGTCCGACTCAGAGTCTGGATCAGGTTCATTGAGCAGGAGATCTGTGTTTCTGAGTTTTCACTAAATAAACTTTCTATAACACCCCAAGACAAAGTCATTTATGTTTGTTTATTTAGTCCAAGTCATTCCTCTGTGTGATATTAGTTCTGTCTAATCATGTGAATAAAATGTGTTTTGTTCTATATTCCCCAGGCGTATGAGGAGACTGGCCAACACTGCTCCGTCCTGGTAGAAGAGACATGAAGCTGCACTAGTCGACGTGTCCTCTGGAGTCTCTTGTTATTCTTAATCAAGTAAATACACAGAGAGTTACACACACAAACACACACACACACACACACGCACAGGTCATCATGAAGCATCTGGATGTTCCTGTGAGCATGAACACAGACGTGATCAGTCTCCATGAGCGTCTCACTGACTGAACACTGAACACACACATCCAGGCATTCCTCATCTTCATCATCTTCATCATCATCACCATGTTTCACTCTGCCTGTAGGACGTCAGTCGACTCACATCTGACCTTATATCGCTGGTGTTATAATGTCTATTACTGTTATACACACACACACCAGGTAACCTTCACACTACACAACAAAACAAGAACAATGACTGAGCTCAGTGATTCTATATGAATGACTGTGTGATGTGACACTGATCTGGACAGTGTCTGTGAACCATCACCATGACAACACTGACAACTGAAGTTTGAATTCTTCAGACTGACAGAGGTCTGTCATCTCCTCTGTTCATCACGGTCACATGACTGAATGATGTGTGACTGAGCTTGTTTAGATCCTGATCTAATGAACATGTAGTGCTGCACCACTGGGTTTATTAATCAATTAGTCGATCGACAGAAAAATGATTGAAGTAGTGAAAAGGTGTTGTACTTTTTCTGGTCCCAGCTTCTCAGATGAGACGACTCACTGTAAACCCAGTCTCTGTGGGTTTGTCAGACAGAACAAGACGTCACCATGAGCTCTGAGAAGGTGTGACGTACGGCGGCCCAGAGAGCTCTACACACTGCAACTTAAGAAAACACATGAAATCAGACAAAACACAAACAACTTCAGAAAACATCTTCATCAATTTGAAACACATACTCACAACACAAGAGAAGTGTTTCCAGGGGACTAAAAGAAAGTTTTAATGTCTTCTGGAAACACTTCTGTTGTCTGTGCTACTTGCAGCGTGTTTCTGTATTTGGTTGTGTCGGTTGTATTTGCAGGGGTTTTCTTAAATTGCGGTGCGTTGAGCCTTTAGGGCCACCGTAGTGACATGGCGTATTTTTTCGCTCCTTTGATATTTTATCAACACAATTAATGAAAAAAAAAAAAGACGGATGAATCGATAATGACAATACTTGTTAGTTGCAGGCCTCGTGTCCTGATGGCACAGATTCCACGTGGGTGGGTGTGAACATTTCTGACTGGTGATTGACAGCGGGAGGACCAAACAAAAACCAAAAACTCTCACACTGTCAGAATCATGTGAAAGAAACTGTGACCACATGAAACGGTGAAGAGAATAAAACAAGGAGACGAGATGTGTTTAAAAACCTTTATTTAGTCGGACGTGTTGGTTAAAATGTTGGCTCCTTCCGGTCTCACCAGGTCTGTGTCAGGGTAGAAAAGGCTTTAAATACATCTCCTGTCTCAGCTCTGCTTCACTCACATCAGTTTTCATCTCCAGCACCATCAGACTTCCACATCTACCCTCCAACGTACTGGGGCTTTAATAAATGTTGTGAGCCACATCAGCTGTTGGGCTGCGTCCTCGTCCTGTGGCTGATGTTAGTGTTTGTGCCTGAGTGTAAAGACCAGTGTGCATGTGTAAATTCAAACAACACAGTGTCCAGACGGGTCTTCAGACCGTGATCCAGATCAGATCAGAGCCGGTTTGATTTCAGCATGTAGACTGTGTTCTGGTCTCTGAGTGATTCAGATCAGCTGTGTGCACCAGTGTTCATCTGCATGCTAAAACATAGGTAGTTCATACTGTCCCCTGTGCATGAGGGACTAACTGTTCGCACTGTTACCTCTGTTTGCACTGTGCCTCACGTTGCATCAGTGTCAGACTGGAGCCTCTGTTTTACTGAGTGCTATTGGTTAAGGAGAGGGAGGGGGAGGGGATGGGGGCGGGGGGGTTCGACAAGCTGATAAGAACCAACAGTGTCTTTTAAGATGATGATTTTCAACTTGAACATACTCTGAAAACGATGTTAACGTATGTACTGTCGCTTCTTGTTCTCTTCTTTTGTAAAATTGCTTTACCTTTATAGTGGACTTGTTTTTTATATGAAAATAACAATAAAGAAATATTAAAAAAAACATGTTTTGTGAACATGTGGTTTTTAATGTGGATATTTGTTTCATTTGTCTCAGTGAGGTGGTTGAGAAATGTGCCGATACAGGAGTCTACTCAGTAATCACTTGGATTGGGTCCCAGTGATTCACCTGGTGGAGCACACCATGAGGGCTCAGTCCTCACTGCAGCGGCACAAGTTCGAGTCCGGCCTGAGGCCCCTTGCTGTGTGTCATCCCTTCTCTCTCTCCCCAGCTGCCAGCTTTCCTGTCTCTCTCACTGTGGCTGAAATACAGGCAAAAAATCACCCCAAAAAAAACACACACATATATATATATATATAATTTTTTTTTTTTTTTTTAATATGAAGAAAAAAGTGATGTGGTCAGATGAGTCGTCCTTATTCTCCATACATGGTTGTTGTCTGGTGAACACCAGGAGAACGGTCCTGGTGGCTCTGCTGTGGGGGGCGTTTTACTGACATGCTTTAGGTCTACTTGTTCCCTTAGAGGGAGGGGTCACTGCAGATCAATACAAAATTATTCTGAGTGATCACCTTTATCCCATGATAAAACATCTCTCCTGATGGGAGGTGTCTCTTCAGGATGATAGGGTCTCCATCCACAGGTCACAAGTGTCAATGATACTGATGGTCTGATGAGGATAAGGATGATGAGAGACCTTCACAGTCACCTGATCTTTGTCCAGTTGAAGTGTGGGAGACGTTGGAGAGGCGTGTTAGACGGCGCTCTCCACCATCATCAAACACCACTGAGACTCTTTATGATGCTTTTCCTGCGTATAGCTGCAGTAGCTGTGTGGCCCCCTCTGTACTCACTATAGTGCACTAGTACATTAACACTGCAAAACATGGACTCCAAGATGATAAAGGTTCCAGCTGAACACCTGGTGACTCAGTTAGTTCATTATGTTTCAAAGGCAGAACCTCCAAACACAAGAACTGGACACTATTATAAAGTGGAGACAAAGGAGTCTCACATGTCTGACCCAAACTGCCATCTGCTGCGTACCAGTGTGACCGCAGCAGCATGACTGAAACATGAATCACTCTCACAAGACTCGAGAGCAAACCTGGAAATAATCAACAGCACAGCCAGCGGTCATACATTTCTATTCTCTATACATCTCTTGTTTTTCTCCATCACTGACCCTTTACTCTGACTTAGAAAGTCCTATTCAGCAAAGTGATACTAATAATAAACTTTATTTATACTTATCATTCACAAACAGCAACTCAAAGTTGTCATGTGATGATGGACAGGACCAGAGAAGCTGCAGCTGGACTCACAGACTCAGACCTTTTATAAAGTCTGGCTTTGGTCCAGTAGATTCAGTGAAGGATGGTTCCAAAACCCTTTCTCCCACATTTCATTTCTCTAGGAATCAGCCTGAATTTCTTTATTTATTTTAGTTTATTTATTTATTTTGATATGACAATGCATTTCAAAACAAAGCATCAAACTAATGTGTTGCACAACGAGTTTATAGCTGTTGCTAATCCTCGACTCCTGTCCCTAGTTGGGCTTTTACATGTGTAATGTAATTAAAACAACACAAAACAGAACACAATGATAATATTATCTGTAATTAGCTAAAAATAAACATGTTCAGTCTAAAAAGAGAAAAAAAACCAAAACAACAACAACAACAACAACAATCTACAAACATTCCACCAAAGACAATTAAGATTAGATACAGTTACCTAGAAAATGGGTTTGCTCTGGTTTGCTTTTAGCAGCACTGAACCTTTGTTGTGAAGGAATTTATATCTGGAGTTAATTTGATTGCAGTTGGTGATGTGTTCTCAGCCCTTTATAGAGAAGGATGATTGTCCAGATGTAGATTTACAATGTGGTTTTTTTTTTACAGTTGTCATTCATCATGCTCCTAGTTGCTATTACTTTCTTGCCTTTGGATATATCTGGAGAGAGACTGGGGCTAAACTATTGATACATTTATAACCAGTTTGTAAAAACAAAGATGAATAAAGCTCAAACTAAGTAGATTGTATTTTTTCAGTGTGGGAAAGTGAGCATCGACACAGTCCTGTCTCTGAGCTCTGCAGCAGCTCCTTCCTCCTCGTGGTTTCTGCTCTGATCTGTTTGTCAGCTGTGAGACCTGATACAGACAGGTGTGTGTCTTTACACATCATGTCCAATCAGCTGAGTTTACCACAGGTGGACTCCAGCCAAGGTGGAGAAACAGCTCAGAGATGTTCAGGAGAAATGGAGGAACCTGAGCTAAACTTCAAGAGTCAGAGTAAAGTGTCTGAATACTTATGTCAATGTGATATTTCAGTTTTTACTTTTTAATACATTTGAAATATTTCTAAAATATTGTTTTCACTTCGTCATTATGAGGTATTGAGTGTTTTTCTTAAACACTTAAAACTGAAACATGATCAACTGAAGACTGAATGAACTGTCTGAGCTGAAGTGAAACACTAACCAGACAAACAACACGACCACCCTCCCTCCAAAAGCTGGTGTGGTGTGCACACTGCAACTTGACACAACCTGGAGCTGCTGAATGTCCCACTGGCTCCAGGTGCATATCCCCTCCCAGTCCCAGTCCCAGTCCCAGTCCCAGCCCCAGTCCCAGTCCCAGCCCCAGTCCCAGCCCCAGTCCCAGTCCCAGTCCCAGCCCCAGTCCCAGTGTCCCCCCCTGAGGCCCTGAACACCCACAGACTGAATTGATGTCACCTGGTAAGTAATTGAGTGCGAGCGGCTGCAAAATGCAATGAGGAGGAACGGGACAGCACTTACCTTGACACCAAAACATATTTTGTCCTATTTTGGGTAAGTGACCTTTGATGTGAGATGACTGACTCCCTCCCTTTGCTCCCTGTTTGTAAACAGAATAATAATGTAGCATCAGATCTGATGGTCTGGCGCTGAGTCACTGAACTCTTTGTTTATACTCACATGTAAATGTTAACGTTTGTGTTTGTGCCGTCCATGTTTGTTTGTTCTTCTTATTTTTTTCCATTTCATGTTTGTATACCATTTTTTTAATGTTTCATAGCGTCACAACACTATGAACTGTGGGTAATTCCCTCAGGCAAAGACCTCAACCTGTCTGCTAGAGAGCCCTTATGCACTGTGTCCATGCAGGTGGACATTGGGATTGGGCCTGAGTCTTTGTCGTCCCAACCCTGATGAGCAAGTGGACACAGGTGCACTCAACCACCTGCTGCAACAAAACACCACCAAACACACACCGCAACATGTCTGGAACATTTACCACAACACACAAAGGAATTAAAACATTTAGCAAACACGTCTCAGTTTGACATCATCTCCTCCTCCTGGTTGTTTCTTCCAGTTATGGCCAAAAACGTGTTTTGTGAGGTCACAGTGACAGAAGTGATGACATTCCTTCTGGGTGTTCCTGATATATTGCATTCACAAGAGTCCAAGTGGACATTAGAAGAAAGAAAGACTCTCAAGGCATTACTGAGATATCATGTAAACAAGGCCAAAACAGCGTTTTGGGAGGTCACCACATGCTTGACCTTTGACCTTTCACCAAAATCAAATCAGTTTATCCTGTGAATGTTTGTGCCAAATATGAAGAAGTTACATCGCTGAGATCATGTCCACGAGAATGGGACGGATGGAGCTCTGACTGTTGCCGGCGCAGAGGAATAAAAACCTATAACTGAACCACTTTACAACAGGAACAGGAAAAAACTGTCGAAATTTTGATTTTTTTGGGGGGTTTTATTGTAAACAAAAACTTCACATCAGAGATACATGTTCTGACTGAAAGAGTTGAATATAAAGGCAAACGAATCAGTACACTCACTGTATGCTGAGGATACATCACAGCAGATCTTAAACACTGTCAGGACAGATTCACCACTGACAGAGTCAAAGCTACACTGCACTGCTACTGCTGCAGACACACTGTATTTAAAAAGTCATTGAATCCTCAGTGTCCTGCACTGATTCACAACAGTAACATGCTGAATACAAAGTGTAATATTCATAAAAATATACAGTAAGTCAGAGTGACACTCTGACGGAAACAGATGATTCATATCAGACTGTCCGACGACTACAACATGGTTTTTTCTCATTTGTTTTCTAATGAAGTTACAACAACAATCAGTGGCTCTATAAAAATGAACCAAAGGAGTTCTGTGAATAATTATGAGAACAAATTGTTTGATTAGTGTTATAGGAGGTACTAGTTTACCTTGCCTACACAACCTTAAATAGCACCTTAAACGTTCAAAGATGTAGATCACGGCTTCATTCAGTGAATTTAGAGATATCAACTCAACCAACGTGACCAAAAGTTGATTGTCAATAACTGACTGTTGATGAATATAATTCTTCTGTCACATGTGATCACCTAAAGCACAACAAAGCAAAATCAACACAACCCTTTTCCATGTCAGGCCAGTGCCGGATACCAGTTTATCTGGCTTCATGATATCTATTAGACTGAAGGTTTTTGTGAGTAATCCCCCTGCTGCACCAAGGACCCATTTCCTGACTCGACTCAAGTCTGTGGTCGAGGTGGATACAGGAGGTGTGTGGGGGAGACTGGATACGCAGAGTGCTCCAGGGTCTGACCTACATGGAGTTTTTTATCCAGTGGGTGTGTAAGCAGAAGAGCCTGATGACTCAATTCAAAGGAAACAGAGGAAACACAAATAAGATAATAAAAAAATAAAGGGCAAAGTTTGTAGATATGTCAGGCCGAGCAGAGGTGAGGTGTAACTGCAGAGATCAACAAAGTTCTTCCAGTTCATCCGGAGGGGAACATGAACGTCCCCTGGGCTACGATGTTAGCGTAGCTAAAAAGCACCACTGTTCACACAGGAGTTGATATCTGATATCTGGTAATATCATTTTGTAAGGGGGGGGGGGGCATGGCTCACTAGCGCCCCCCTACAACATTTCAACAAAGTAGCCCTGTTAGTACGTTTCACATGGATGTATGAAATTTCTCGCTTTAAACACAGATAATTCATCAAAATTAGATTTATTCTAAATTTCTGACGTTATTCTCCAACTCTGAGCTGTAGTTCACGCTAAAAGTAAAGAATTGTCAGATCCTGTTTTTCAGCACGTTAATACATCAAAGTGGTAACAGGTAATGTTAATGTATTACTGTTACTATTATTATTAATAGGCTATTGTTATTATTGTGTAGTTATTAGTCTGGTTCAGAGGCTTAGAACCAGACAAGTGTGGAGCAGGTGCCTCCATCCTGCAGGTCTGAGACAGCTGAACCACGTGGATAGTTTTCATCTATGCATTTTGCAGATTCATTCAGAGCTGAACGGTGTGAACATATTGGTGAAGGCATGTTTGTTTCTGCAGCAGTGTTGGGGGGTAATGTAACACTTAACGTATCATTTTATTAGTAAAGGATGCATTTTGAAGTTCACTAATGGCTAATCCCTCTAACAGACAAAACCCACTGGAAGTGAACATCACCTCCGCTGCTTCTCGCTCATCATAAGCTTGCGAAAACAAGCTTCGACATTTTCCAACAATTCCAGCCCTTTGTTTTTGTTTGTATACATAATCTTGGGACATAGAGAAGAGGGATCAACAAAGATCTTCATCCACTGCAGTAAACACTACACCTCCTGTCCCACCACTACATCATTTCTTCTTTGTTTTCTGTTGTTTTGTTTTTTTGTTTTTATTTAACGAATCACTACAGAGCTTTCAGGCAAATTGTTCCCTCAATTTTCAACATTACTCAAACAGAGTTTTTCCTTCACTGCTCAGGCCTGTGTGGGGCAGCAGTTAGCCTCTACCAGGAAAAGAGAAATTCAACTCCCAGTAACTCCAAAGTTGTTATATTTATATACGGTCGGTTCTGCTGGCTAACGTTAGCCACTAGTGAGCATACCCAGCAAAATAACAGCAAAATAAATCCGGCCCATACTTGGGCGACATGCTTGTTTTCTTCTGGCCCAGTTCCTTGGCCCAAATCTGGCCCATATACAGCATGATTGTCAGATGCTACTTCCACATCTGGACCAGTTCTGGCACACACACAGAAAATCTTCAAGCTGTCAGTCAATACCAGAGGATAAAAGTAGAATCTGCCCAGATGTGGAAGTACAAACTTAGGCCGAGGACCCAGAAATATGTTGGCAAAGAAGTTTCATTTTGCTTTCTGAGAAGGAATCAGCTCGTTTTGCTGAGGTGAAGGTGTGTGAGGCCGGACCTCTGTAGTAGTGGTGTGCAGTCACTGGGGCTAAGCTAGCAGTCAATGTCTCATTTCTACACATGTTAAATACAGAAGATATAACAAATGAGTGTGGAGGCTTTGGAGAGTTTTACACACACCTATGACATTTCTGCTATGTAACAAGTTATGTTAACTAATTACTTTTGCTGTTGAGTAATTAGTAAAGTATTGTTATTACTTTTTCAATGAGTAATATGTAATTTTTCAAAAAACTTTGTGTAAACAGACACTAAGCAGACACATGTCAACAATCTCAGGTTCCTGCTGGTATTTCTGCAGGAGAAAGGAGCCAGGACTTTGTGCGTCTGTTTTGGGTGCAGTCATTAAGAACAAATATAATTCTATTTGCATTCAGACCTGGTCAAACACATCGTACGGCCTAGTTCCTTTGAGCATACTCAAACCTTAAATAGGCAGTTTGGAAGTGTTCTCTGCTGCCAAACACGGTTTCTTGATGGCAGCAGGTGGTGGTGGTTGCCAATAGCTTCGTCTTCAGGACAGACTGGAGGCTACAGTGAGTTGCTATCGGAAAGTGAGGAGACCAGCTGTAGCTAGCTGGTTAGCATGCTAACTTCAGTAGAAGAAAAGATGTGATAGAGACAAGAGTTAACATTGGTGTTTGTTTCCACCTCTGGAGACAGATGTTGGTCAGTAAAGGAATTAAGTTTGATGCTGGACTCACAACGTTTCTTCTGGACTGGTAAGTAAACAGTTGCTAATGCTAATGTTAGCCATGCAGGGATAGTAAAACGTATATATAGCTGCTTAAATGCATGCCTCAACTTTGCTAGTAAACGAGTTTTTACTTCATTTGTCTCATTTTTGTCTACTACACACATTAAGTTCTTGAACCTAGCCTAATAATCCTGCTAGCACTGTTTCCAATTTCTGGTGGCTAAATATTCTTTCTACAACACAATCGATGCAATTTTGTACTATTAAGCATTGCTATGGACTTGAACCTTTCAACTCACGGAGGCCAGTGCAGCAGTACTGTTCCTCTGAGATCTACAATGGAGTTTCTGACAATTTTAGGTATTTGGGTTTGGTTTGGGAACTCATTCTCATCTCAGACTGACCAAATCATTCCAAAAGTAAGCAGCTATTGTATGACTCGAAATCATTTACATCACTCCATTCATTGCAAATCCATTGTTTGCTAAAACAATTTGGAGTCAAATACATCTGCCTTAAGTATGTAAATAGCCAGAATGTTCTGTTTGGGGAATTGAGGTCAAAAATCAATCCATGAGTGTTTGCAGATATATGTGTATGAACATGTTTAGACAGAACAGCCAAAGAAATCCCTGCCAACGCTGCGGGGGTAGCCTTCCACCACCTTCAGCGCCACAGGGTCAATCTTCCAATAGTGTGGCCCACTCAGGAAATTGGCGTATCCTGTCAGAGGGCAAGAGAGGGCAACCATGGATTTACAGATAAAAGAAAAACAGGCTTTTACCAGTCATTAGAACAGAGGTAGAGAAAACTGTAGCTTTTTTCTGAATTCCTCACCATATATGTCCTGAAATGCTGCATCAATACGACTGGGCAGTCCTCCCCACTCATGCATGCTGTGAGGATGGACGTCATCGACTCGATTCTCCTTAGGATTGAAGTTCCAGTAAGAAGTGGACTTGAAGAGGTAGACCTTCTCTTCCCATTTTAAAGCTGCTTGGATATCCGTTACAGGAAGACCGAGCCGCTGCACCGAATCCGGTCCTGTTATCTTCCTCTCAGCATCAAACACCCAGTAGCTGTCACCTGTCACAGTAAAAAGATGGAATAAAACTCTAAATTAAGGTCTCTACATTTAATCTCTGACACAATCTGATCTGGCCCAAAGAACAAGGCAACCAAAGAACTTTAAATTAATTCAAAGAGTAACTTAATAAATTAAACTTATAAACTAATAACTAATAAACTTAAGACATTTTGGCCTTGGTATGATTCAGATGTTATTGGCTGGACCGCAACAGGAGGGGCAGCCCTATAAACATGAATGTTCATGAATGACTGACTGACTGAGTGATACAGTTGAGTGATGAAGTTATATCATTGGTTGACTGAGTTTTGGACTTACTATCCTATTGGCTGTTGCTCTTTCAAAATGATTTGGCCTGAACTGTTCGTCACCAAGGGACATTTACAGTAAATCCAGTTTTTAACTCCCGTATTTCCTCAGAAAGTGACCAGTACTTCCTGATTTCACACATAAGTAAACAAAAGCATAACAACTGTCTCTAGTAGCCTAGATTTTATAAGCTTATAATAGTTAGCTAAGTTAATTCATGGTAGCTCAGTTGACTGAGAACTCCAACTGACCTCAGTGCACACTGTATTATACTACAGATCAGTTGTTTAAGTCATAAGCTTTCTTGCCATATCGGTGACACATTTGTTTTTAACCTACACTTTGACTGACAATGTAACTCCTTTTACAACTTTAACTACATTTTAACTATTACTTCAAATTTTATAGCATTCAACTGCAAGTTTTCAGCAGCAAGTACAATTTTCAGGTTTGCTTCTGTATCATGACCAACCTTGGAAGAACCAGATGTTGCCAGACCTGTCTTCATATGCAGCATCAATGTGGTCAGGAATGCCTCCCCAGTGACGTGAAGCCAAGGCTGGATAACCAGCTTGTAACTGCCCATCACGGATGCGCCAAACATATCGAGACTTAAAGAAGAACAGCTCCCCCCTGATCATGGACACTGCATCAAAGCTTGTTCTGCAGGCGTCTGGCTGCGGCACAACAACATACACAGCAGGTATATTTTTGTCTGTGGACTAAAATGTGAAGTTGCAAAACACAAAACTAGTGTTGCTTTGAGGTCCTTTCCCAATATCATTGTCATACCATCCCAGAGTCAATCTCATTGGTCTCCAAAATCTCGGGCAGTGTGTGCTGAGGGGGGCCATACAGATACTGAATCCCCCTCTTGTCGTCCTCACTCAGCTGCAGAGGGTAGGAGTCGCTGTAGAAAGGACACATCACAGCATCGGGCTCCAGAGAGTGCTGTAGGCCCAGGACATGGCCGAACTCATGAGCTGCCACTTGCAGGAGATCAGTGCCTGAATGGAAAAGCAAAGGATAAAGGACAAGCACATTAAAATTAGTAGCTGAGTTCATTAATGTTCTGAAATCAAATGAGGAACTCAAATGAAGCACACAGAACTGCAGTCACAAGAATAACCCTTTAAAAAAGATTTTCTTCATCATAAAACAAGACCTCCCTTTACCTCAAAGTAGCAAATTCACTCACCCACATCGTTGCCTAGTGTCCATTGTTCATCATAGTCAAAGTGGACTTCTCCCTCTCTATGTGTCCGGGGGAAAAAAGCATGGGCCAGGATTCCTCCAGGACCATCGAAAGGTAAGGAGTCCCCGTGCCAGTACCTACACAAGTACTCCTTTTATTGTGCACAAGTGAAATAGTGATATCACACATTTCTGTATGTTTAGCATGTTGGAAATCCAGGTGGCAGGATTAGAGACAAAAAATTATTTTAAATTGCATAATTTAAAGATTTTAGAATGCCTCATCTGTCATCCCAGGGCTATGATGCAACAGTACCTTCTTTCTTTTTATGAAATGGTTAAGTTAACTCACCAGTTCAAAGTTTATTTTCAAGAAGCATGAAAAGTGAAAAAGACCATTGCTTTGATCAGGGATGGGGAGAAACCAACATCAGCTGGCAGGACTGGTGTGTGGTTGTCCCCACACAGTGCATGGAACCCCCGAGTGATGCAAGCTGCAGACCCTTTTCCTCTGTGCTTGAAGAGAGGGACCCTGCAGCACCCAGTCTTGAAGGCCATAACAGACACTATCTTGAGTGGGATTAGCCCCTGCAACCACCTCTGTCCAGTGAAAAAGATAATTGCTTTTGTCAGGGATGGGGAGAAGCTAACATAAGCTGCAAGGACCACTTCCTACTTCCTTCGACCTAGTAGCAGCACCACATGACTGGGAGCTGAAAGTCATCCTGGGGAAGTAACTTAAGTCCCCAGAAAATGCTTCTACAAGGTTCTGATCTCAGAAGTCTCCAAGAAGATCATTCTCTTAGAACTCACTGTTCCCTTGGAGGAACACATTGAGTAGGCCAACAAGAGAAAGACAACAAAGTACACTGAGCTAGTGGAAGAATGCTGGGTCATCTGGGTGGGGGTGTCTGATGTTGAAAGACCCAAAACACCCATTGACCCCGGGAAACATCACTGATGATTTGTCACACAAGATAATGTATTTAAAAAATAAAACTGTATATAGGTCAAATATACAGTACCAGCGGTATTGTCCATGTCACTCTCGTCAAGTAACAGGACAGACAGACATCTGATCTAATTCATATTAATTTTTATTATTTGGTATTTGGGGTGAGGTAAAAAAAAATATTGTGTGCTCTTAAGCATTCAGTCCATCAGTTTAAAATATGGAGCATCTTTATCATTTTGTTACACTTTACAGGACGTGCTTTCTTGACATGACAGGATGAATGATTGCAACAGATTATAACAGCAGTTATGAAAGCGAGTTATGAAGGTAACCTGAACAGGTCAAGACTCAAACTAAAAAGCTGCTTGGCAGAGTAGTAATGAAACAGTAGTGTGTAATGTGGGAGGATACAGTATGAAGAAAGACAGTTGTTATGACATGGAAGTGTTGTAAACCAAAAGCCAAAATGTCTAGTCCGATCTGATAAAAATGTAGCTGCAGGCACGCTATTAAAATCCTGCCAAACAATTCCTGCCAAACAAGTCCCGCTTTGCGTTCATTCATGTTTGTGATCTGCTCTTGATCATGGCAGGGACACATCTGATTTAGTTTTTCCCGGGTCACTCTGACAAAAGAAGATGAATGGAAAACTCTGCCAACTGTGGGCCTGTATTTACACTTTCTACAGCTGGTTACATGCATTTCTCAACACTGAGTTTACACAGTCAACACAACACAAGTCAGTGTGGACTACACTCTGGAGAACGTTTCATTGCTTTGACATAAAATGCATTCAGTGACCACATCTTTGGAAATTCAACTGTTTTCGCACTAAAACTCAACCACCACCAAACATACCATCCTGAAACTGTTCAAAACCTAGCATAACACAATTACTCTAAAGTAGACTGGCCTTTGCTACATTATGCTACATCTAAAAAGAAATAAAAAATTAAAATGCTTCATTCCTTGATGACCTCATTGTATGACTTGTTCCAGGTGAGGAAGGGGCAGGTGAGGCTAAATCCAGAGGCTTCTGTAATTGTATGAGACGGTTTGTTCAGTTTGTTTCGCCGTTCTCCCCCAGTGTTTCACAGGTGGTGTTATTTTTCCTTCCACCTGTGACGCTCCTCCCGCTTGTCTTGGAGGTTTGTCCTGGCCAACCTCAGCATGCCTCAGCTGATGTAGCTCACCTGGGCCTTCCAGACTATAAAAGCTGGCACATACGTCACTTGCTCTCTCCTTTCAACTTCTGATATCCATTTCCTTTTTTGCCTCTGCACACACAACACCCCCACATCACACATGTCCCTCATCCATGTACTGCTGATTTCCACACCCCATTGATAACTTGTCTTACCTCTTAGTTATTATGAAATGCTTATCTTTAGTTAAACCTTTCTGTGAACTCCCTTCTTGTCACTTTCACTGAGCCTCTCCGAACCCTTTTCCTCATGGAGGTGGATCAAGTCTTTTGGTGCATTAGAGCATTTGGATGTTGTGCTGAGCTGCATGTTGGTAAAGAGTTTTGAAAAAGTAAACTCAGTATAGAGAAATGTGGGTTACAATTCCCTTTCTCTGATGTGCAGCAGTGTTTTTATTTTAGATGGTTGTTGATTTAAAGCTCCATACTTTCTCCTCTCCTGTGTTTTATCTGAAGTGTTGATCCAAAGAACCAAAAACCATCTCAGTATAGTTTTACATCTCCTTTCTCAGGCTTCTCTCTGGAGCTCTAGCAACAACAGAGTCATCTGATAAAAAAAAATCAGATTTCAGGTAAAACACTCAGAGAAACCAAATCCTGCAAGGTTAGATGGTGGGCCCAGGTGGGTGGGGTTTGGTGCGTGGCTGAGAGGAGTGACTGGTTTGTTGTGACATCACAAAGTTCCAGAAGTCCTGACAGCTGGTTTTAAGGCTCAGTTTCTGAATACAGGCTGTGTGCATTTCTCTGTGGACTGAGGCTTAGATACTTTCACAGTATTAATATAGAACCTAGACCTGATCTATAATCAAACAACACATGGACAGAGACATGTAGACTATATGGACCTTTAATTCCTTAAAGACGCTTAAACATACTTCCTTTATTCTTTTAAGGCTTTTGCAGAATAACTTATGAAAATATAAGAATTAAATAAAGAAGAGACATTGGGGCAGGCTCTGGTAAATCCTTGTTTCTGATTGGCTATGATGAAGGGGTCTTGTTCTTCACTTTAAATGTAACATGTCTTTCTCCTAAATTGGCTCTTCAATTCATTCTCTGATGTTTGCTGTATCATAGTGTCTGATGGTGCCTATAATCAACCTGACTGTCTGCTGGTTGTTACCTGTCGAAGTCAATAATGATGTCAGCTTTCTCAGTGGTGACCTCTCTGAACCTCAGTGGAGTCACTGCACTCCAGACACCGAACGCCTCCTGGAAGACACGCCGCACTTTGTCCTCACTCATCTGCCAGGGGAAACGCATAATCCTATTGGACACACACACACACACACACACACACACACACACACACATAAACACACACACACAAACATAACATGCCGTATTAGAGAGCACTCATGAAAAACATATTTGTATCCTATAAGAGAATTCCTGCCAAGGATGTGATGTCAACCTTTCGACTGTCAATATCTGCCGCTAAGATTTGGTCTCATATCCTGTCCACTTCCTGAAATGACCTTGTCAAAATTCTCCAACAAATGGAATGACAGGTATGACCAATGAAATCATCACTACCTGTTTGTGGACAGTAACTGTCCCTCCACAGACTTATTATGTGTACTTCACTGTTGTTGTTGTTGTTGTTGTTTGGTTGAAGCCAAAGAATAATCAATAAACCCTCTTCCCTTCTTTGAGTTATAGATCAGTCCCATGTGAACACACAGACATGATGCACATAGTTTTAGATTCAGCAGGACTTAGTCTTTCTCTTCGACATCATTTCCTCCTTTACGTACACTGGTTTCAGAAGATGACCCCTAACTTTATTAGCACGCTTAATTGTGCTGCTGGTTTAATCATAAATAAATAAAACCGCCACTGAATGCTTCTGTAAATGATTCAGCTTTTCACTACAATCTATCCCAAACCTTAACCAACAAAACAAAACTATAATATTTCACTAACCTTAACCAAATCACTTTCCAAATCATTTTGTTGCCTGAACCACAGACGGGACTCTGGATGGAAACCCTGGTCTGATGGGGTGACGGCTGGTGTGCTTATACACCTGCCATTCACAGTATCTAGCAAGTTAAAAAGTCTCTGAGGGGTCCATGACCCCGTGTCTGTATGTACTGAGTTGGGAGTGAGACTGTGCTGATCATAACCTACCAGAAGGGTGGGCATTTCTAAGGAGCTTTAATATTGTTTTAAATAAAAGAAATAGTCAAATTATGGATTCAACCAACAGTAACAGATTATTTATCATGCTAATAATGTCATATTTAAAGGTTACAGCTAAAAGCATTGTTTTAATTCCAGGCTTTATGAAGACCCTCCCCATGTTGAGGCCCTGGTAAGCGGTGACCCCTCACTACATCACACATGGCTCATGGCAGTCGCTTTCCTTAGTGCTAATCTCATTACATCGTGCTAACAGACTGGTTAGAGAACGGACTCTTTCTTAATGTGCAGCTGTGTGGACGAGCTCAGACACGACACGCAGGACGTAATATGAACCTCTTTACCTACAGCGAGCGCCACTGACGGCTTGAAGGGACTCCCCTCACCCCAAACAGACGGTGAGCTGTTTGTGCTGCTGTGAGAGGAAAACGCACAAAACTAGTTCAAATATCCTCCTGGTAGTTTATGAATTTCTGCTCTTTGATACAGAGATGACGCTACAATGGTATATGTACAATGGTGATGGAGTGTTTGGGGCTCAATAACTCGCTCACTGTGTTTACTGTCTCAATAAACTCCACTAACACAACACACACTAATCTTCTACATTTGTGTTGTGATTGAAGCACAGACCTACACCAGTGATGTTTTTAACCACATTAGCAGCTGAAGAAGGACATTAAGGTAAACTTGTAAAACACACAGTGTTAATGTTGGTTTACAATTTCATCCACGGGAGCCACAGGCCTTGTTGCCTGCTGGTTGTGTTCACAGAGGAGCCCAGCTAAGGCCAAAGCACTGAAACCTGGAGGTGGATTTCGTTGCCTCCTTGATGCCTTCAGTCTTGCTCTGGTGGTGTTGTTTGCCGACTCATCACCTCTGCCAACGTACAGCTCCACACAGCTGCTACCAAGACTCTTGGTCTTGTTTTGTTGCTGTTGTTGCTTTAGATTGCTAGTTTGGATATAAGCCTGTATACGTCAGTTTCTCTTACTCATTCAAGGGGAAAAAGATTTGCATTGATGCTCCACTCTGTCCACTGGCTGCTGCTGTTTGTTGCAGGGCACAGTTTACGGTGGGTTTATCAGGGGTTTTTTTTATTATTGAAAACAGCTGCCTGCTGCTGCAGAGCAGAGCTGAGAACACTGAACCAAAACAGTAATGTTTTGGGGATGTGAAACAAAATGAGCTGAATGACTCTGAACACTGAGAGTGAGGAGGTAGTTCTCTGTTGGTTTAGCAATATTAACAACCACTTTGTCTTTGTCAATATAAGAGTCATTTAAGTATTTTTTAAGATCAAAGTCATCTTTTCTAAAGTCATATTATAGTTGAGCTTGTTTTTTCTGTAAATCTAATCCTGTAAGCGAAACGCCTGCATGAGTGACTACAGTTAATGGAAGACAGTTTCACAAAGTGCCTCCTCTCTCACACAGACACTATACACACTCAGTTAGACCAGCAGAGACTCTTTTCTCAGCCTGTCATCACATGCACCCAAACACAGTACTGCAGTGCTGACTTGATGCACAGCTCATGTTTCATCACACTGACCGTCCTGGTAAACACATAAATAACTAACTATAATAACAACTAAGCTGTGGAGCTTTTAATTCCAGGGTGATTCCATGTTTTACGAGGCGGCTACAACTCTGCTCATTTCGCTGCTTTGACAAATTAAACTACAAACAGTCTGCACCACAAGTCCTCGTGCCTGTGGTGGAATAGCTAAAATGTAAACACATTCTACTGTGAGTAACCATTAGCTCGCCATCTCCACCCCCCTCCCATTCTGGTTTCAGATGTCCATACCAAACTAAAGCCATCTGCTTTGCTTTGAACTCCTCTCACATAAACTGGGTTTGTTTTTCTGGAGGTCATGAAACCCTCAAGACAAATTACAGAGAGGGGCTGTCTATTAGCTGCAGTGGAGAAGGAGAGACAGTTAGACCTTTAATGGCACAGATTTCCATGGAGCTAAATAATCTTGTACTCTGTAATCATTTTAATTTAAAATGAGTATTTATATTGGAAACATGAATTATTCCACTCACTAAATAAACCCAGAGAAACTAAAGTCAGCCTCCCTCCACACAGACCACTTGTCTAATTATATAATCTGTGCATGTAGTGCAGCATGTGCAATCATGATTAAAAGGCAGTGACCAAAGCAGTGGTAAATAACTACATAACTTCATAAACCAATGCACTCACAGACTGAATATTTGTGTTTCTTCTTACTTGTAAGTGAGGTCAGTCTTTTCCCAGCGTCCTCCAAACAGAGCAAACCGTTTCCTGCGCTGCTGTCTGCTCAGGTTCCCCTTCTTCTTTAAGTTGTAGTACGACAGGTCAACCTTCGTTAAGGCGGGAAAGTCTGGGACCCCACAGCGGGGGCGCTTCCAGAACTCTGTGTCATTTTTGGATGTCGGTACAGACATCACATGGTACTCTTCATTTAGTGTGTCCTGCTCATGTCGGCCCCTTTTCTTCAGGCCGACGTGACTGTGGCTGTGGGGCCATCCCTGCAAACACAGGCACAGTTATTGAGATCATCATACAGTCTTTATTAGCAATAATACTGATTTAAAAATATAAATTTTCCAACTGGGCATTACAATGTGAATTTATATGCTGATGATATCATCTTCTACATCCTCATCTCTACCACAGACCAGACCTTCTCGAGGTTACATTCTTCCCAGACTCTCTTTTATAATAAAGCTTCTTCTAAACTCCAAAAAGATGAAATGTGTGCATTAATGTTTTTGTTGATGATATTTGAGAGGAAAAAAAAATGTAATTCCATATTATAGGAGTGGAGACTCTCTTAGTTTTTCACCATTTACACTCAGCTTTCCTGCCTCTTTTTCTGAATTTTTACAGATGCAGCATTTCTCTGTGGTGCTTTTTGCTTGCCAGAAGTTAATTTCATTCTAACAGGTGCAATGACACCAACAACATTCACTATTTTAGAATTAAACTAGAATCAACACCTCGTAGTTGTTTTCTTCTGACAACCAGTCAAGTTGTAGGAAATATGGTCACAGTCTCTCCTTCCTGAGTTATAGCATTGAATAATGACCAGAAGTGTTTTTGGAGAATATTATAATGTCACAGTGAAGTTGACCTTTGACCTTTTGGGTATGAAATATTATCACTTCATCATTTTATCCTATTAGACATTTGTGTTAAACTGTGTCATAATTAATGTTTGAATTCATGAGTTATGGCCAAAAACAACTTTTTTGAGGTCACAGTGACCTTGACCTTTGACCTCTGGCCACCAAAATCTAATCAGTTCATTGAGTCCAAGTGAATGTCTGTGTCAATTCTGAAGAAATTCCCTCTATGAGATACCACATTCAAAAAGGAAAAAAACATATCCTGTGAGGTGGTGTTTTGTGAATTTGTGCCAAATTTAAAAGGATTCCCTTGAGGAGTTCCTGAGATATTGAGTTCACAAGGTCAAAACTGTGAACTTGAACTCTGACCTTGGACCACCAAATCTAATCCATCCCTGAGTGTGAGTGAATGTTTGTGCCAAACTTGAAGAAGTTCTGTCACGGCATTCACAAGAATGGGACAGACAGACAACCTGAAAACATAAAGCCTCTAGCCATGGTTGTTGCTGAACCCTGATAATCTAATAATAAAGTTCTTCTACTGCAAGCTGTTTTGAGCTGTCGTCAGCGCACAGGCATAATTATTAGGAGATCATCAACAGAGTTGAGGTAGGAGTTGGTGACAGGTTAAGGGCCTCCATAAACAGTGGACCAGCATTCTCGCTTATATATCGTTTGTTTGTTTTTCTTAACGTATTCTGATCTTATGTGTCAGGAGTAAGAGACATTTCAAAGAAAATGCAAAGATGATCAGACGGAGCAACATCAGTAGAAAGATGACTTTAGACCCTTAAATCAAAGGTATGGCCCTGGTTGTGGATGAGCCCAGAGACATTTGAGTCAGTCCAAAGGTGTCAAGTAAGTTATAAAGTTCTTCAGCATTGTCGTCATTGGGGTTGTCAACATGAATGTTGAAATCTCCTAATATAGATTAGTCATCGAAGAAACTGGCAGAATACTTTAACGGTCTGTTTATAATCAGGAATCAAACACAGTGCAGTAGTAAGAACAGCAGCAGGATACCATACCATTTCTTAACCTTGACATTAGCTGGATATCTCATCTGCCTGTCTCAATGGCTCTGTCCTCAAGTCTCTGCTCCCATGTGTCGGGTAGACACAACTATTTAGCTTGTTCAATACACTTTACTTTCATACCTTCAGAGTTCCTGAATTATATCGTGTCAAGATGAACGTGAATGCTAGTTTCTAACTTAAACCTTAAGTTACAGTTTAGCTAAGTAATGTTAGCTAGTATCTAACTTTAGCCTTAAGATACTATTAAGTAATTACTTCTTATTACTACTTACTATTACTAATTACTACTGTACTTAAGTACAATTTTGAGGTACTTGTACTTTGCTTGAGTATTTCCATTTTATGCCACTTTATACTTCCACTCTACTTTTCAGAGGAAAAACTCTGTAAAGGAGAGTAAAGGACTGTAAAACTTCAGTTCACTGAAGCACTGTACTGGTTTCCTTTTCCCCCAGAAAGAAAGTTGACCCCCCTTATCATTATATAACTCACACTCTGCTCCAGATGACACCTGCCTAAACTGAAACACGTCTGAAAGCATAACAGCTACTCCTCCTCCTTTCTTACCAACTCTGGGGGCTTCAATGAAGTTAAACATCGTCCTCAAAACATCATTGGTCCCTGTGTGCAGTGTGATGTGTTTCACAGTTGAATGTGCAGCCACAATATGCAGGATTCTTCCTGTCATATCAGAGAAAGTATCCATGGGAAAGCAGTGTATTTGGCTTTCCCTGTAGCCTTCTACTTTCTGATTTACCCCTCTCTGTGAGATGAGAGGTTATCCAGGTCATCAGACAGAGACCCAGGGACCTGCAGTAGTTGTACGTTCAGTTTTTCAGGATGATTGTTCCTCTCTCTCCCTTTCGCAGCTGTCCACAGCTGAGGAGAATGATGATGCAAGCCCGCCAATCTCAACAAAAATCTCGGGGCACTTGGTTCTGCCCATCTGCAATCTCTGGTGCTGAAAAATGAAACTAACATGGAAGTGCCAAAAACTGCAGTTCCCCACTAGAGTCTGGCTCCAACAGTGAGTCAATTCCCATAGACATCATAAAATGTCCAACTTTACAGCAGAAATAAACATGTTTACAGCCTGGTACAAAAACAGTTTTGATCTCTAGAGCTAATTTCCTCCTTCATGACACCTGTTTATATAACTCACCTGTTTACATTTTATTGAGGCTTAAAGTTATGGAGAATTGAGAGCGTGTCACTTTGAGTGACAGGTGTGTTTCTGTATGATTGCTTCAAACCAGCATACAAGTCTCACATGCCCCTCCTCTTTTGGATTATCTAGGTGTTAAGGGCGGAGTCAGACACTTCAAAGATGGCGACGGTGAGCAGCTCACTGAACTTCTGAAACCTGTGAGTGACATCAAGGAGGCTACATCCATCTTTATTTAGTCTTTGGTTCTGCCTGTTCCTCCCTTTCCTCAAGGAAATCATTTACTGTTAGAGCTCCAGGGATGACTGCCACTTTTAGTTTTTATCTGGCTCACAGTGCTCCTGTTTCTTCATAGTCTTGTTCATGCTAATTAGCTGTGTGTTAGCATGCTCCTGTCTGTTGTTGTAAGTTCCTGGTAAAGTGGTGTCATTCATGCACAATCCATTTACCTCCATGTTCACTTCCAGCACTGCAGTCTTCAGGATTAGATTAGTATCAGTATGATGACATGAGTTGACGAGTGTCTGTGCTGTGCTGGGTGGCTCCTTACACACTGAAGTCAGCTGCTTGTTCGACTTTGTTTGGTTTCTGTTTTGCTGATTCAGCTGTCCAATCAGACTATGATTGTTGGTACAGTTCAGGATCAGATCTGCTGAGTGGGCTGTTTTAACCAGAAGACGACAACAAGCTGGACCAGTGTACTACTGTAACTGGGATTCAGACAGTGGAAATGATGGGGTGAGAACTGTCATGTAGCTGCTGCTCTCTTGTCTTGTCTTGTCTTGTCTTCTTCTTACATTGCTGAGATAAAACTGATTAGTTATTAAAAAGGTTAATTCTTCCCATGGTCACACAAGAAGCAACAAAAACATGGTAACAAAACATGGATATTGTTACCTTGATTCATTCTGTGTTTTCATCTGCCATCAGACCACCTATAGTTTCAGAGCTCTGAGCCACTGTAATAAAGCACTTGTCAGAATGAACTCATGATGTATGAATCTAGATCAGAAAAGTACCACAACCACTAATCTGTCAGCTCAGAAAAACACCTGCACTCTTTGTTCTGTGAAACTAATGGAGAAACAAACAGGATCATTTTGACTTAACCTCAATCATGTGACGGAGTCTCCTCCACCCTCTGTAGTGTGTAAATAAAGAGTCTGATTTATTGATTAATGGTCCTTCATGACTGAAAAGCAAATAAGAAGATCAATGAGAATATTTTCGTGCTCAAGCAAAGCTTCAAAAGTGCTCTAATGTGAAAGGATTATGGCCTGACATTTGTTCAAATACAAGACAATCAAAACTCCCACTGGTCAGCCTTAAAGCAACAAAGTCTCTGAAGTGAACTCAGGTGTGGCATCTGGGCCAAATCCAGCTGTTTATGAGAGGTGGGTTACTGCTTAAAGATGGGTAACAAATTCAAGTTCAGTCCCCAAAGCAGTCATAAGTCCATGCATAGATACAGTACATTCATCTGTCCCTCATATATAATGTACACTCTCTATACACTTATTCAAGGATAATGAAGCTAGAGCCTCTCCTCACATGTACTGGTTGAAATGGGCAGCGAAGGTCATGTTTCAACAGAGCAAAGAGCATTCAAATGCATCTGTGACTAACCATGTAAACTTTGATTTGAGACCTGTATGTTTTTGAAAACTGTTGCAACATAGTGCAACACAATATTAAAGGGGTTGTTTTTAAGTTTTCTCTGGCGCTGAACATGGATTCTTGCCGGGAGCAGGTGGTGGTGAGAGCTTCAGCCATAGTTGTGTTTACAAGACGAGAGATTATAATACGTCCTGTGAGCAGCTATGTCTTCAGGACAGACTGGAGGCTACAGTGACTCGCTGTGGGAAAGTGATGAACCAGGCCGGGGCTAGCTGGTTAGCATGCAGACTTCAGTTGAAGAAAAGACGTGATTGAGAACAGAGTTAGCATTAGTGTTTGTTTCCACCTCTGGAGACAGCTGTTGGTGAGTAAAGGAATGAAGTTTAAACTCACAACATTTCTTCCAGACTGGTAAGTAAACAGCTGTTAATGCTAATATTAGCTATGTAACAATAGCAAAACTCACATTTTTATATATATATATATATCTAAAGAGCCATTCCACTGATTTAACTCATGAGGTTCAGTTTATCTGTCATGATTGGTCCTACTCAGCCTTGTGAAAACATCTGTATCACGCCTTTTATGGCTCTGAAGTTTTCCAATGCTCCAAAAAATAACCCTGATTAAGTCATCAGGGTTATTATCTCATCTTTGGCTTAGGACTTAAAAGCTTTGACATTTGACAACTCACTTTTAACGATTGAGCTTTAAGTTTGAAAAGTCAGCATTTAGGAGCAAGTGAGGGTCTAATATAAGACCCTATGAGCTGCAGTACTGTATGGGGAGTGAAGGATCCATAGATAGATAGATAGATAGATAGATAGATAGATAGATAGATAGAGAGAGAGATAGATAGATAGATAGGTACTTTACTTATCCCCTAGGGGAAATTTGTGTGTCAATTAGCTCTTTGTTGATAATAATAATAATAACAATAATAATAATAATAATAATTATTATTATTATTATTATAATTATAATAATAATAAATAAATAAACAATAATAATTAGATTAGTTCACTTCCTCTGGCTGAGTGTGTTGTATGGCCTGATTACAGTGGAAACAAAGGATCTCCTGAACCTCTCTGTTCTGCAGAGCAGTGAGATGAGACGTTTGCTGCATCTGTAGCTGTTTCTCTGTCCTGCCAGAATGTTGTGGAGAGGATGATTGCATAACACTAAATACCTTTAATTAATAGAAATCTTTACAATTCAATACATATTTATTCTTTTAAGAGTTTTTTTTAACCAAAAGTTTAAATTGATTTTAGGTTGTTATAAAACATATATTTTCTTCCTTTATTACATCACATACTGTATACCTCCATATCTGCTTTGCAGAACTTTAATGAAGCTATATGATGTTTACATTGACTGAAATGTTAAGATGCTAAGTTTCAGTGGCTGCACGAGTTAATTAAACAAAAAACTTCCAGTTCTCTTTTCCATAATTTGATGCTCATTTTAAAGTTATTTGTATATTTATTTATTTAATTATTATCGTTATAATCATCTTTATAATTATCATTGATTAATCAGTTTGTCTATAAAATGTGAGAAAATTATGAAATATAACTTCAAAGAGCCCATGTGACATTTTCACATTGCTTTTGCGTTTAGCTCATATTCAAGTCTGGCAAAGAAAAGCAGCAAATCTTCAGCTGCAGAGGTTAACGTGGCTGTGGAGGTGGGCATGGTCTGCATCCAGCTGCATGACAGAGAGAGGTGTGGAGCTGGCTCAGGAGATCAGTGCCAGGTGAGCTGATTGGACAGCTGCTGCTTGTTGACTAATCACACTCATTAAATGCAGTGGCGTGATGAACCTCAGCCACGCTGGTCCATGATGCTGTTAGTTGAACTGTGTTGACTGGTCTGAACAACCAGAGGCGCACAATTGAGAATTGCATATGTGTATGAGCAGTTGACACAATAAAGGATGGAGGGAACTCGTGGCAGTAAGACCTGCTACTGTCATCTTTGCTTGAAAACTGAAACTGAAACATTCTTTGCAGGTGAATCTGATCCTTTCAAATCTAAAAGTGAATTTCACATTGAAGCTAAAATAAACATGCTAGAAAGAACAATGCCTGCACCACATGAGTGCATAACAATGGAGCTGGTGTTGGGTCGGGCCACTTCAACACAACTGAAGCCACAGGCTGAGCTGAATGACAGGCAGCTCAGTTTAAGTTGAGTGACAGATGTGAGGCAAGATCGTGGGCAAGCAGCAAGTTCTCATTTAGAAGGCACAAACAAAATGCTCGAAACAAAGCTCTGTGTATGCGAGGGGAATCCTGGAGATGGAAGCAACATGTCACCACACGATAGTGCGGTTGCTGCATCTCGCCCCAAACTGACGTGCCTGAGCATCGACCAAAATTAAGCTCTTAGCCCGACTACACAGGGGAGCATTGTTGTTTCATCTAATAGGTGGCATCTGTTACAGTGTGGAGTCTTTGTTGATGTCACTCAAACATGTAAATACAATGTGTGCATGCAGGTAGGGACATGCATGTGAAAAACTGCACCACACACACACACACATACACACACACACACACACACACACACACACACAAATCTGTTCCACAAACCCCCATAAAGCTCCATCACACTCAATGAGCAGATGTCTGGAAATTCCCTGTTCAGTCATGACATCAGGTTGTCTGCACCAGCATACAGGGAGGTTATGAGCGGTTTTCAAGGATGCTGATCTGACATTAGTGGGGATGACTAACCTCACGACTCGCAGTAATAAAAGTGGGCAGAATCTGATGTGACTCCCTAAACCACCACTCTACAGATGTGATAAGATATGCTCTCGCAGACATTCTCTGGCTTATGAGAAGTCTTAACCTCAGATATATGATGCACTTGGTAGAAGAAATCTCTCAAGGGTAAATATTTAACTACAGAAAGTCCCAGATGTTTTTAGGCACTCAATGTTTTGCACACAAACCGGCTGATTATGCCAAGTGGAGGGAATGTTTGCAACATAAAGAGGATTACTAGGAATGGAGATGAGAGGCTGATCCTCCACTGTAAACATCTCTCACTAAACCACCATCACGCTTCATCCCAGGTTTAAACCTTAGAACTGGTCTTATCCTTCACTTCCGTAAAGGTTCCTTTAGTGGTTTTTAATGGCGGTTTATGAAAGTAACATTTATTTCACGGATTGTAGATTTTACTTCTAATATTCTTAGTTTATATACATTATCTTAATTTTCGATTTTTTGGCAAAGGGCACTCTGTGAAATCTGGGTTTCCAAAATAGAAGGAACTTTTTCAGAAAATTCAACAAAACACGGTTGTGAATGTTCTGTGTTTCCATTGAGTGATGTTATGTGAATAAAGCTGGTTTTCTCCTCTGGTGATATCGTTCCAATTAAACCTGACGACACATTTCCAGCAGTCTGCCTCTCAGTTGGAACTAGCTCTCTGGGGTCTGATAGGAGCAAAGTAGAGGTTTCTTCCCAGGTGCATGAAGAAATGACCCTGATGAATGCCACAACCCGAAACATGTCATTGTAATAATTAAGCTCTTCTGTATACTGCAGGTGTTGCTGGAGTTTTGACCTCTTTCACCTTATTCAACGTACACAAATATTTTTTAGTATGGGAATGGTAGGCCACGTTGAATGTTTTGTATGTATATGTCAACTCCAATGTTAAATAATTTTTGAATTAATGTATTGCAATGTGGGTTTATTAATGAACATGACACATTTGAGTTTTCTCAACTTAAATGTTTCACTTGAATGATAAAGAATAATAATAGATTGAATAGAATAAAAATATAAAATCCAGTCACTGTAGCTCAAAATGCTAGAGTGACTGTAGTTGAATAGTTGGGCAACAAGTTGATTTTACTGCAGATTTTAAGTACAAATAATTAGGCTTTTAAAGGAGCGATAAGTTTTGCTACATAGCTAATGTTAGCATTAACAGCTGTTTACTTACCAGTCTGGAAGAAACGTTGTGAGTTCAGCATCAAACTTCATTCCTTTACTCACCAACAGCTGTCTCCAGAGGTAGAAAGAGACACCAATGTTAACTCTTGTTTTGCTTCTATTTCTATCACGTCTTTTCTTCTACTGAAGTTAGCATGCTAACCAGCTAGCCCCATCCCGGTTGGACTGTCTCATCACTTTTCTCATAGCAACTCACTGTAGTCTCCAGTCTGCCCTGCTCAGAACACGTATTATAACCTTTTGTCTCGTGAACACAGCGACGAATCACTTGTTAGTAAACAGCTGTTAAACACAGGCTATGTAGCAATAGCAAAATTTACAAAAAGCTACTTTAAATTAAAGCTCCCATATAGTATAAAGGTAAAAGTCCATGTGTTGTGTGATTATAGATCAGGTCTAGGTTCTATATTAATACTGTGAAAGTATCAAAGCCTCAGTCCACAGAGAAATGCACACAGCCTGTATTCAGAAACTGAGCCTTAAAACCAGCCGTCAGAAATTCTGGAACTTTGTGATGTCACAACAAAGTAATCACCACTCTCAGTTATGCCCCAAGCCCCGCCCACCTGTTCAGACAGGATTTGTTTTCGAAAACAGTCAGCCGATCAGAAGAGAGGTTCAGAGCCTCCTCTCTTCTGATTGGCTCACTGACCTGTTGTTACTAGAGCTCCAGAGAGAAGCCTGAGAGAGGAGATGTAAAACTACACTGAGATGGTTTTTGGTTCTTAAAACCACAAATATATCTTCTGATGGATCAACACTTCAAATAAAACACAGGAGAAGAGAAAATATGGAGCTTTAAATTGTTACTCCCACTCTATTAGCATTCAAGTCAGTTTCACTCAAACAAATTAGTTTCTCCATTATCAAGTGAACAGTGTATGGGTTTTTATGTAAAATCTTAAAGTGAAATGTAACTCATAACTATAACTAAAATAAATGTAATGGAGTAAAAAGTACAATATTTTCCTCTGAAATTAAGTGTAATAAAAATAATGAAGTGGCAGAAAATGGAAAAACCCAAGTAAAATCAAAGCCTCAAAGAAAGTACAGTGTAAATAGTTTCTATCCACTACTCACAGAATATGCTGATAAACACATTCAGGTACACCAAACTAGCAAAGTGAACATAAATTATTCACTGTCAGACATGAGGTGAGGGTTTAATCCCCATACACGTGCTGACAGGGTCTGAGTGCCTGTTAAAAAGATGCATCTGTCAACAACTAATCTAATTTAAGTCTATTAAAATCAAGCATCAAGGATCTTATAATGAATAATAATACTCGATATTGATGCAGTGGCAGGGCTGGTTGTTTTCTGCAGACACACAGAGGGATGTACAAAGAATAGTCTGTGTGGTGTTATTCAGTCACTCAGTGTCTGTTCGCCTTATCTCTGTCTCGCTCTCTAAGTAGCTATCTGCTGTTTTCTCTTTTTCCCCTGAGTCAGCAAACAAGCTCAAGTTTTTAACCTCCACCACTTGCCAGACGACTTGCCTCTGCCTGCACAATCTGACTCTCAGTCATGCTGTTGACAGCTAAACCGGAAAGTAGGCATGCCATCCATCAAGCTGCACAAAGTTTCAAACACATGTACACATATGTCTGAACACATACAGTACAATGACATAACATGCATAATGCTTTACTGTTTTTTTTAACTGTGATTTAATGGTTGTTTTGATTCAAATTCCTTTCCTAATAAAGAAAGTACAGTACAAGCATACTCATCCACAACAGAATTGCAGCTAAGGGAGCACTGTCTCCCAGGGTTAAAGGGGATTTCAGCTGTCAGATATTTCATGTTAACAAACCTGACCTGTTGTCAAGTCGACCATCACAAGGTTTGGACAAACGTATCTTTAATAACATGTTAACTTAAGCTTATGTTGCAGAACAAAAGCATTTACAGTGACAGACCTTTGTTTGAATGCAGTCTGGTAGGAATCTGAGAAGTTTGAGTTTGTGATTGTGCATTTAAGTCCAACAAAACGTAGAGCACAACATCATTTAACTACTTCAGGTTTTAAGAAAAACAGGTCATAAACAGTGCAGCCGATTCTAGTTGGATTTACTGACTGCAAACCACACTGAATTACTTCATCCACATGCAAACACACAGAGCATCTTCATCTTCTGTTGTCCCTTAGCTCTCAGTACTGTATCATCTCTGGCATTGCCCCAAGCTCCATCCGCGTGCACGAAGTTTCCTCTAACCTTTGCGTTTGGGTTCGGGTACAGGGACTCACCTGGAGCTGCTTGGACTTGCTGACGGTCCTCCGGTCGTGTACCGGCAGGCACTGGACGCAGAGGAAAAGGTGCAAAGGCAAGATGCTGCCGCAAAACACGACAGTCCGCATCATCTCGTCCCGGACTCCCAGACTCAGAGTTGGCAGAGCGGACAGAGGAAGAGCTGCGGACGGAGGAGGAGGAGGAGGCTGTGTGGAGGAATGAATGACTGCAGGGGGATCCTATACCCGGTCCTCTTCCAGCGACACTTTTACGAGCTCCCAGCTCAACTACACTACACACGTGATTTAATTTAACCCCTTTCACTCCAAACAGCCACTAACGGAAATGAAAAGTTGCTGAATTCCTCACCCGAGGAAGACTGCACAGAAATGCCCCGAGGTGAGGAACTGGAGGAGCTGCAGTTCAAGTTTTTAATTACTTCATAGAACAACTTCATGTTGTTGGTTGTTGGTAACAGCTGTAAGTATATGATTTGTGTAATTGTAAGGTGTTCCTGTCGGTTAGTATTGTGACTCATTACAGGGCCTCAACTGTCTCAATTATCAGGATCCAACAATGGCAGAATGAGTCATTTAATTATTAAGTATAATGTGATCCATCATTAACTGTCATTATTCATTAACTTATTATCACACGATGCATTTGACAGCACTGCCTCTTTCTTCACTCAAGTGTCCACGACATCAACCGCAGATTTGATGATACAACTATAAAGTCGATCATCTAAGGTGTTCTGGTGCCAGGTACCCAAAGGAACCACCTCATGCTTGAACATAGTGGGGTTTTTTTTTATGGCCAATCCATGACTAGCACACAAGTCCAATAACAAAACGCCGCTCAGGTTCAGATCAGGCCTCCCACTCATGCTCCTCCAGGTTTCTCCATCGTTGGCCATGTGAGCACTCACCAGTGGATTTCACGACAAGCCTGCCTTCACACGAACAGGCCGTGACGACATTATATCCACTCTTTGGACCAATCACAAGTCTCCCCTCATCTGTTCATCTATCCAGCAATACAGCACGGCATCAGTAAAAGGGTATCTGGTCCTAACGGAGAAAACGGCACTCACCACGGCAGTTTCTGGACTATCTCGCAGCAGTATTCTGGACTTTTGTTCCATGTTTGTTTCCTTGTTTGCTCCATGAGTCCATGAGAACAAACCACACACCTTCATGTAGGAGTATCTTAACCTGCAATAACTGAGCAGCATGGTCATCAGAGTGAGTAATTAATCTGATTCAGAATCCATTCGTTCCTGTTCTTACTGGATAACCTGTGGAGAGAGCACATCTATAGAATCAATACCTAAGGGTTCATTCACTCATCATCACTGAGGTCACACAGTTGGTACTCACTAAACCAACACCTCCTTTATAGCCAGTCTTCCCCTCAGTGACTTGAAGTCATATAGTGGTGACCCTTGCATTCTCCAGGGAGAACTCCAACACGGCAGTGCTCCGCCGGGGGCTTGTGACTGACCCCCAAACCAGCCAGGCACCTATCATCCTGAGCAATTCTGGACCTGTGGGCCGACGACCCACAGGGATAAGCATTGAGGTTGGATGCACTGCAAGCCCAGGGGCACTAAAGGAACCTTTGCATACTGAAATTAATCATTTGTCATAACAAATATTTCTATCTGCCATCTATGAGACACTAACTCAATAAAAGTCTATGGTTAGAATTGAGGTTGCTCCTTTATTCTCAATAGAATCAAAGTGAAAGTGAGTGTGAAGAAATAACTTTATAATAGTAACTTCACAGTCACATGAGCTGAAGTGCAGTAGCTGTTTTGGAAAACAAGTGTAATTTTGCTAATGTAGCTTTCAATAAATACAAATGAAGTTGCTTTGAAAAATGACTGAAAATGGTTTCTGTTTATCTATAAAGATGATACATATCACAGCAGGATTACAATCGATAGAGAGGGTGTGATCCAGTTTTATTTCATTCATCCACATCTGTTTTTATTAAATGGATGTTTGAAAATAGGTTGAAATCTCAGTTTTCTCCGGTTCAACTTTTCCACATTACATAAGTGAAACCAGAGAGCCATCTGCTGATCAAACTGGAGTCTCCCTGCAACAAACATCTGTGATGTTTGTGATGTCTGTGATTTTACTGTACAGGTTAACTACAGCTTGTGTCTCCTGTTCCGCTTATATGTAAAACAAGTTTAAAAACCTGTTGCTCATCCGTCTTCATCATGTCTGCATGATGTCTCTGTGAATAGCTTTATATTTGTAGGGTTAGTAAAATTAGAGCAGCACCATCTGGAGGGCAACGCTGTGCAGGTTCCTTATGTGCGACTGTTAATGTTTATTGGCAAACTGGTTACCTTCTTATAATTATAATTTTTTTTTCAATAATAATAATTTATTATATAGTAGTTATATCTGTCAGAAAGCAGATAGAACTACTGAAACTATGTGTTTATCCTAACACATTATTAAATTACCAGTTAAACAGTTACGCATGTACAATCTGTCCAACACATTATGATACTTAAGTCTGGTCAGAGTCGCACGGGTCCAATTTTGTAAATCCTCACCCACAGAGTTTGGCTGAGGCAGCTCCCATTTGTTATTGATCTACTACAAAGTGACGCAAAGATGCGGTAATCATGTGTTCACATATCTAAAATCAGTCAGCTCTGAAATGATGATGAATCGAGGGTTAAGAGGTTGTGTTATTCCCAATAAAAAAAATCTTGGCGGCTTATTAGACTCATTTTGTGAGTATGTTCTACCTGTTACACGTAGCCTCGCAGGTATCTGACCCAGTGGAGGCCTCTGAGCTGTTGTGTTACTATTAGATTGTAGGCTGTAGCCATACATAAACGATGGGAACATAATACTTGGAGGAGATGATGAATTTGGTCATGAGCTCTGTCCAGCTGGGTTTCCCAGGTAGCCAAAATGGTTTGGCTCTATAAAGGCCCAAATCCGGCAGGCCAGAAGAAATAACTCACCCCAAGCCTGACTCATTCAAACCTGTCTTGAATCGGCCCAAGTACCGGTCTGGGTCCGGCGGCTGATTGTGAACCGGCAGTGCCAGTATAGGGCTGCAGTCACCCCAGCAGAAATAATAGATCTAACCTACATGTATACTGGGCTAAGTCTGGTTGCCAAAACCTAATTCACACTGTCATCACTGGGCTAAAATCACCCCAACAAAACTGTCAGCACTGGCCCATACGAACTGGCCCAACTACAGAGGCTGGCTTTGCCAGAATTGGCCCATATATAAGCCAGTTGCCAGCCTGCAAAAATGCCAGAGCTATCTCTACCCTAATATCTCTCTATGACTGACCTTGTATACTGCCAGAACCAGGAAATGTTTTATTAGTGATACAAAACTACATATATTTTTAATTTAAACAAGAAGGATCCTTCCCTTTACCAAAGCAATTGTTTGTTTGTTTGTTTGTTTGTTTGTCTTTGACACAGAGATAGGCTAAGATTCTGAAATGTATCTCCTATAGACACTTGTCAGTTTACACCGCTTGGTGGCTCTGTTTCTCTACTCTCTGACGTTATTTCTGTTCTGTTGCTTCAGCTGTGTGATTTCGCATTTCTGAAAGTGCCACATTTATGCGCAATAAATAGCCGGAGCAGACGTTAATTGTAGAAACAGTAAAACAAAAGGACGTGACAAGATTAAAGAAAACAATAAAATAACAAATGTAATATACAAACAAACAAATACACATACAGTTCCATGGGCATGTTTACGATTTATTGGATATTGTAGAAGAAACAGTTGCCATTATAGCAGCAGGGGGCGCTGTCGCGTGTTCTCTGTACACCAAACGGCAGTGAAGAGAGCGTCAAGTTGGCTGGAGATAATGCTCCTTTAATGTTTATTTCGAAATAAAGGTCTACAAACAGCCACTGACATATTCAGAACATTTTTCTAAATTGAGCCCTTGTCGGTATATACATGGAATATTGTTTTTGTAAAGCTTACGTGATTTGTTTTGGGCGTTCTTTATTACTAGAAGACTGACTCCTCGGTAAAAGTCTTTATTTTGAAGGTCTGTACAGGATGTGGTTGACTTTGTTTAGGAAACTTGACGCCAGTGATCAAAGATGACAACGAAGGAGCGGTGAGGAGGAAGAAGAAAGGGAAGTTGCTAGCTGGCTAACAGTTTTACCAATCCTCCGGTTTTAGCGTTTCGATAATGGCGCCTTTAGACCTTGATAAGTACGTTGAAATAGCAAGACACTGCAAATACCTACCGGAAAATGATCTAAAGGTGAGTTTAAGCCGCTGGATTTAACCTAGGCCAATGTGCATTAATATCGATTGAACCTAACGGCGTGACTATACGAAGTTTGTTCAACTAGCGTGGCTAGTAACTTATCTGCTAGTTATTACTCGGAGGTAGCAACGGGTTACTGATTTTAAGCACATTTTTGCGGCGTCGCCGATAATAGCGACCGAACTAACTAGAATGAAAATGTCAGGGTGGACAGGGAAGTCAAAGAGAAAGCTGTAATGCTTAACCTAATGCTACAAGCTAACAGTTAGAGGTTTGTAATGGTGGGAACCACGGCGGAACGAGCAGAAGCCTGTCATCAGCAGTCTGCATCAGGAGCTATGCCCTTACTCACTGCAGCTACTTACAGCATTATTACCATCAATGATAATACAGTAGTGTTTAGTGTTGAAACCAGACTCTAAATCTGTAATTCATCCTCCTTTCCAAGCTCATCATGTCGGCTAACATCTCCTCTAATAGTCAGCAATGATGTATTGATTTTTTCTAATGCTTTAATGCGCAGTAAAGAACCAATATGAACTGCAGCTCAGTTTAATGGCTTCCTATTCCTCTAATTTTCTTTGTAAGGAAGTAAAGCACTGGGTTAGTGTAAACAGGTTTGCATTAGCTTTACCCTAACTAGCCCCTAACCCGCTTGTGAGTGCTTGCTAACTTAGCCCCTATTAAGAACTGTAATATGATATTCTTGTAACACACACACATATATATATATATATATATATATATATATATATAAAATCTCGGTAGCATTTTGCCAAGATGGTCTGATCATCTTTCCTGAGCCTTTTTCTGTTACTCCACAAAAGCACAAAGTATTTTTAATCTAGAGTATATCTCACTGTCATCTAGATTGTTTGTGTTTGTTTTTTTAAACCGATTGAAACTCTTTGATTTGTTTTTCTCCACTTCCTCTCTCATATTAATCAGAGTAATACAGTTGACCAGTAAACTGGCAGAATCGTGCTGTTATGATGCTCTGTTATAACAGGGTGTCTGACTAACCATTGTCATACTTCACTTTTTCAGAGATTATGTGATTATGTTTGTGATTTGCTGCTGGAAGAATCAAATGTTCAGCCAGTCTCGACTCCAGTTACTGTTTGTGGAGATATTCATGGTCAGGTAGGCCGAACTTATTTCTTCTTCTAACAACACAGAGAATGATAAATTAACCAGATTTTTACCTTAGCTCCTTTCCTTAGATCCATCCATCTTATTGTTGAAAACTGTATACATATTAAAATAGTGGCTGTTTGTGTGTATTTGCATGTATAAATGGACAACATGAATATAAGGGACAGAGATTAGTTATGGTATCTATAAATTTCATAGCATAATTATTTATGAATAAATAAGTCACCCCACTCCTACTGTCAGCTTCAATACTTAATAATTTGTTATGCTAATAAAAATGGATAACAGTCCATGTCAAATGTAAAATGACTTTGTTGAATTTTTATTACTTTGTTACTGTGACACTTTAGAACAACCATTGACTAATTTTTTTTAAAAGACTGATTGAGTCCTCTTTAATGTTCCTGTGTAGTTTTATGATCTTTGCGAGCTCTTCAGAACTGGAGGACAAGTTCCAGACACAAATTACATTTTCATGGTGAGTGAATAAGTTTTCTTTGTTACAGAATAAACAACAACAGAATTAAATACACTTGAGAACTGCAAAGACTGTTAGTCATGGCTTTTAATCAGTCAATCAACAAATTTTTAGAAAAGAACAGTCCTTATAATGCAGTGAGATAAAAAATAAATCATGTCTTACCTTTTGAAAAATGCCACTTCAGGCTTGTATTTTCCTCCTTTACACATATATTGGGATGTGTGTGTGTGTGTGTGTGTGTGTGTGTGTGTGTGTGTGTGTGTGTGTGTGTGTGTGTGTGTATTATGAGTACATTTTATATATGGCAAATTGCAGAAACTGAAAATAGCAACAGTGTGACATTAGCCCTAATCTTGAAACATCATAATAGTGTCACCGCACTCAGCTGCACTGTAATGGGCTGATTCAAGCAACCTCTGTCTTTTTTTTCTTTTTCTTTTTTTATAGAATATGTACTGGTCAGTCACACAGTTGGCTCACTACAGGCAGCTCACACACTTTACACTACAACAGCTAGTTACTTTAGCACAGAGGCTAACTAGTTAGTTCAGAGAGTGTGATATGCCACTATTTGACCCACAGTGACTCACTCATAATTCTTCTCATGAACATTTCCATGAATCACAGTGTACACATGTTCATAGTGTACATACAGACATTAATACATATTATTTGTACACAGTGCTGTGCACCTCTCTCATGCATTGGCAGCTTCTCAAAGCTGCCACTGGCCTTTACCCACTACCTCTAAGAGAGTCAATAAATCTACACAGACACATGGAATCACAAGTGGCATCACATACTATACAAACTCTGTTACAGTAGCATTGTATCATGAGTTAATCTGTGATTCCTTGTCTGACTCTCAACGCAGGCACACTGCATCAGATCTTGTATATTTTAGCACCTTTACTTGCAGTTATTGTTCATATATGAAGATTCACTGTGTCCATTGGACAGTTGTGTTTTGAACAGTTACAGGAGGCTCTTTAATGTTTTGTGATGTCTGATGGTCTGTTGTCTTCTTCTCCTTCCTCCAGGGAGATTTTGTAGATAGAGGATATTATAGCCTGGAGACATTTACACACCTGCTGGCTTTAAAAGCAAAGTGGCCGGATCGTATCACACTTCTACGTGGAAACCATGAGAGTAGACAAATAACCCAAGTGTACGGCTTTTATGGTGAGTAACAAATTCTTTTATGATTATATTACTGTTACTGTTGATGTATCAAGATGTTTTCTGTTTCACAAACTCATTCAACCCCGTTGTCATGTGTGTATTCTGCTTATTTTCAGATGAGTGCCAAACAAAATATGGAAATGCAAATGCCTGGAGGTATTGCACAAAAGTGTTTGATATGCTGACTGTGGCAGCTGTAAGTTCATTCATGCTTCTATCACATTGGTCACATGATCACATTTGACTTTTGTATTGTTTTTAACACTTTTAACTTACCCTGAATCTTTGATCATTTATGTGTCAATAGCAATGATTCTTAAATGACCGGATGTATTATCCCATTAAACCCTCTGTGTTTACATTTTAGATTACTGACAACCATTCCCCAGTTCATGCAGGTGGCGCTTCATTTTCCAAACCTACACCTACTGGTTTCCTTTCATTTTAGTGAATCAACTCACAGAGTAAACTCAGCAGAGATAATGCACCATAATGAAACACACGGGTTTTCATTAAACCGACTTGATTTTGATTGTTTTAATCACCTTTTAATGGTGGAGTGATCTGTACCTGTTGGTGCGTTCACACGCTGAAGTGAAGGTCTAACGACAGAGGTTCATCTTTCTGCTGCCACTTCCTATTGTTTTCATTGTTTGGAAATTCAACAGGGAGCACAGATAATTATTAGACATGAATGTCATTAAAACTTAATTTGACAGTTATATTCAATGGTCTATAAAGATTATTTGCTTGACAGTTTTAGCTACCTGACAACACATAAACGTACTGTTCCTTTATGTGGAGCTCAGACAGGTTGGAAGACCTGCATACTATTTTGTAAACACAAAGTAATTCGACCGGAAATAACTGCAGAGTAGTGATGCTTTCACAAGAGAATGTCAGAACACAGAATATGAGGCTGAGGAGATCAGACAGGATGATTTTCCACTGAACGAGTGTTGTAGAGTGTTTGAGTCAGACTTTACAGAGGAGGGAAGCACAGTGACACAGAGAGCACAGAGCACCAGCCTTTGTCCTATCAGAAGTACTTGTAGGTGGGAGATCTGTCCTATTTACTCCAACACAGAACTACACAAATGTATAACTCCGCCCTGGAAAATAGAGCAAAAGTAAATTTTATGAGCAAAATCAGAATTACCATGGGTTGTAGATGTGGACGCTGGGACCTTGTGAGAACGTAAACAATTGTGCAAAATATTACCAAATAATGTAACGTATATATTTGTCTGTCACTAACAGACATGTATGCAGATGGTAGTTTTTTGGGTAAAACCTGCAAAATCAGTGGAATGAAACAAATTGTGTTAATCTGAGACTGATGTACTGCTTTGGAAGAAGAGTTGTGACTGCTATAGAGTCAAGCTTGTTCTTTTCAGACAGTAGCAGTGTGATCAGAGCTGCATGGCTGAAATAATTCTGTAGCTTTTATGTGTTTTGAGATAAAAGAAAAGAGTTAAAGTTGATTTGTGTAGTTCAATATCTTACAAAAGCAGCTCAAAGTGACGGACCAGTAGAGAAAAGGGGTAGAGCATAAATAAAGGCAGACAGCGTGCATACATGAACACCTGTACTAACAAACACCCATATGCACGTGCACACAACCAGTTAATGTAAAACGAATGAAAAGCTAAATTAAACGGTAACGTTTTAAGCTTATTTTCAAAATAAGAGTGTTGGTGAAACCTCAGTTCAGCAGCTAGGATGTTCTGTGTTCAGCTACATTAAAGCCTCATCAACACAACAGTCTATCATGGTAACGATGATAGTAGCAGAACTTGTACAGGTATGAACTAGAACTAGATTTAAAGTGATTATACAATACCTGATAGTTAGCCAGCTGATAACATGGCTTTATTCTTAGTCGTAGGTAATTTGACCAGTTGTTATTTGCAGGGCGAGCCTTTGCTGCAGTCACTGATCTCCTTCAGTAATGTACAGTATGCAGTACACACAGTACACACTCACTTCAGGACAGTGTTTACCACGTCGTAGTCGTTAAACCACTTCAGTCATTTCTGGGATCAACTGAAGAAGCTGCTCGATGATGAGTTCAGTAAAAGGCAGGATCGTAAGTTAAGATCAGGTGACAAGTGGAAGAAGACAAATGTAAGGCTTCAGTTAACTTCAGCTGAGGTGCTCGTCAGATCTTCAAACAGCGTCTGAAACCTCCGACCCCCACACCCTGTCAGGCTTTGTCCATCTGAAACCTACAGTGCGACAATGATTGGCCTGGGGCGTGGAGGTGAGAAAGTGTCAGATTTACTATGATATTCTCTGCTTTTCTAAAGTCATCTTCTCATCTCTGATGTCAGTTGATAGATGAGCAGGTCCTGTGTGTTCATGGTGGTCTTTCACCTGACATCAAGACTTTGGACCAGATCCGCACCATTGAACGCAACCAGGAGATTCCCCACAAGGGGGCCTTCTGTGATCTTGTGTGGTCGGACCCAGAGGATGTGGACACCTGGGCCATCAGTCCACGAGGCGCCGGCTGGCTGTTTGGCTCCAAAGTCACTAATGAGGTAAAACGTCTGGAAAATAACATATGGAAAACAGCCATCAGCCATCACACTCGAACATATGAAAGTAATTCTCATATCTCTGATGTTTTAGTTTGTTCACATCAACAACCTGAAGCTCATCTGCCGCGCACATCAGCTGGTCCACGAAGGCTACAAGTTCATGTTCGATGAGAAGCTGGTGACCGTGTGGTCGGCGCCCAACTACTGCTACCGCTGCGGGAACATCGCGTCCATCATGGTCTTCAAGGACGTGAACAGACGAGAGCCCAAGCTGTTCCGTGCCGTGCCCGACTCCGAGCGCGTTATACCTCCCCGAACGACCACACCCTACTTCCTCTAATGAGTCCCCTCCATTCTCTCTCTCCTCTCCACCTGAGAGAGCTCAACTCTCAGACGTACTTATATGCAACAGATTTTAAGAAACATCCTGTTCAGGTGTCCAGCATCAGGCTACAGTCTGTCCCACGCCCACTTTGTTCTGTCAGAGGAAAAACTCCTCCTCCACCCCAACGACAAAATTCTACTTTTACATTTCTTGATATTTTAGATTTACATATTTTAGATTTACATGATAAGAAAATGTTTTGATGTTGTGTATCCCACTGAAGCAAATAAAACATTTAAATTAAGTGGTGCCAATAATACATGTTGAAATAAATATATTTCTTAAAATATGACTATAGCAGCTTGATCTCATGCTTGTCTTCTCCTCTTTGTGATCAGTTCTTGAATTAGGACGTAGACTGTTGTTGTTAAGTCGTCCTCAGACGCACACTATATAAACAGCCACTGAGCCCATCCCACAGCATCCCGCCTTAAATGCTGGTTTCATTTTTTAAATGTAATTGTCTTTTTAATTTATTGTTTTTAAAGGGTCCTGTCTTATTGCAGATGCTGTGTAAATTTTATGGCAAACATCCACAAGTGTCTGTCTCAACATCATCTCGTCACTGTGTCTGTAGTCTGATGAATTGTTGATGCAACAGTGGCTTTTATAGAAACCATCATTTAAAATTGGAAATAAACTTTACAGTGCAGGTGCATTTTCTTGAAGAGCTCAGCTCCGTAGTTGCATTTGTAGCAGAGAACTTCTCTTTGATGTTCCTCATTTTTGTAATTTGAATAAAACATTATTCATTAAATCTTGTGAACAGTCCCTTGACTCTTGAGTTGGGTGGGTTTTTCACACAACCACAGCCTGACCTGTTTGACACTGAGCAGCTCCACTTGCTCATGGGCACCTCAGCGGAGGTAATGACTCAGAGACAAGTTCAGTTCTTTTATTACCAGCAAGACAGATTTATTCAATTCTTAATTAAAGTAATATCAACATTTTATTAAGCAACAATATCTTTGACTAATTGAACAAGTGTGTTATTGAGAGGCTAAGACTCATGATCTTTTTACATTTAACAACACAGACAAAAACATTTAACAACACAGATAAAAAAAAAAAGACATAATTGTCATGAAAATAAATGATTATAAGATTAGCATTAGAGGAGCAACTTGATTTTTAAAATAACAAAGGCTGTTTTTAATAATCCAAAAGATGTCATGGATTTAAGGTGTAATGTTAAATTAATCCATTCAAAAGGAGCCTCAAAACAGAAAGCTTAAAAACACATCTGTGCAGACTGAAGATACAGAGAGACAGAGCTGGTCACTGTCTTCATAAATACATTGAGTTATGTGACTGTAAAAACTGCTTTTAAATTGGGTAATTAAAACATGCATTTATAAATGAATATGAACCAGTGAAATGTTTCACTGGCATTTAAAGAGCGTCTTACAGTGATGGGTGTGCAAGATAAACTGTAAATCCAACACAGGCAGCAGGAACTGGATGAACCAGCACCCACTAAGAAAAAACATCAAAATAAGTGACTTAAATGTCTTATATAAACCTTTAGCAAGTTAAATACTATCTCTTGCTTTTATGAACAGAACAGAACAGAACAAAGGGAAATGACCAATATTAAAATAACTAAGAGGATAACAGTAATAAAGGACTACATGCTGCAAATTCCCCCACTTCGTTTGAAGGACAGGGGAAATCTTTCTGCTTAGAATTTATGAATGAATTAATGAATGAATAAATTAATTAATGAATGAACTTTATTTATATAGTACATTTCATACACACAATGCAGCTCAAACTGACAAAAACACCAACACACAGGTTTAATACCATGCACATACAAAAGTAGGTTTTGTGCATGATGGAATAAACAGTTAGTGCTAGGCTACTTATAAAACAGCACTAGAAGAGTTTGTTCTTTTTTATTTTATTTTTATGGGCATAGTGGCTAAAAGTAGTTTTTTGGCAACCTTTGGTATAGTTATTATTATTATTATTATTATTAATAATAATGAATGTATTTATTTAATTTATATCGTTATTATTGATGCTGATGATGATGATGAAGGTGATGATGATGATGACTATTTTATTTTTTTTATTAATCAAAGGAAATGTACAGTAATTCAGGTAATACAACAGCACATAACTCAGAACTTATATGACATAAGTACAACAGGTGAACACCAAAGGAATGAAAATGTAAAAAGTTAAATTCCTTTAAAAGGGAAAAAAACAAAACAGGAGTACATAAATACACAAATATTTACTTCTTCAGTTGAAGGTAATAGGGGAAAAGTTTCCATAATTTTCCAAAGCGTATTGCTGTTTCTGTTGTTTAATAAGAGAATTTCAGGTCTGGGAGAAAAGGTGAAAATTTAGGAGTAGATTTGGCAAATTTAGAGTGGATGGAAAAAATTGTATTTAGAATTATGAAGTTAAGTGGACATTCAAGAGCGCCATCATTTGGATTAGCATAGTAACAAATAATATCTTTAAGGTTTAAGGAGTAGAGAGAGTTAGCAGCTTCGAAAAGTGAGACTCGAGATGTATCCAAAACTTCTGGGATAAATAAATAAATAAAAATAGGTGAGGAATTGTTTCTAAATCATGTTTACAAAAGGTACATTCATGAATTTGTGACGATGAACAGGACTGACCCCCGTTACGTACTATGGTTACGTACTGTATTTATGAAAGCCTCAGTGGGAAAGCTTTTATTTTGAAAATGTTGACCCGGAAGTAGCTAGCCAGTTGTACTGGAGCGGAGCCAGCGGCTGTCCTCACCCTGCCTCCTCCCGCCTCCCCGCCTGTCACTGAACAACAAGCCTTCACAGAGTATCACCGAGGCTCCGGCACCATAGTCCCGTCACAGACACACTCTGAGATGCCAAGAAAGTCGCGCCTCACCGACACAGCTCTTCGAGTCGTCAGTGCTGATCAGTGAGCAGCGGCGTCTCCGTGGCGCTCCCGTTCATCGACGTTAGCCGGAGAGGTAAGAGGGGATGCGGGTTAGAGCCGCTGCAGCCGGGTCTGTATTACCTGACTCATGTTAGCTTACTGCTGGTTATCTTTGTTATCCGGACATTATTCCCCAGATGTGGAGACGTGAATGCAGCGGTGTCCTGACTTCACTTTGACCATGTTAACGTTAACACACAGCTATAGCTATGTTACAGCTTACGGCCCATTTAAGCTTGTCTCATTAGTGGCTAGTTAGGTAGATTAATGTCAACCGATAAGCATTAGGTTACATTACAGCTGTGTTATAATATTGGTAATTGGTGTCAAACAGAACACCAATAATCGGCAGCTACCCGTGACGGAGTCCTCCTGGGTTTATGTGTCTATAGAGGTGTTCTTCACATCTTCTTCATGTATTTGTTTTATCTTGTGGCTCGTTAATGTTAAAGGTTTTATTCTCTAATCAATGCGTCCGGACACGTCTTTTCATTGTCACGTTAGAGGCCTTTCAGAAACTGAATGAATGAGAGCTGTCGGCTGTCTGAAGACAAATATTCAACAGAATATCAGAATATTCTGTCGGATCAGATCAATACAAGTGTTTGTTACTGAGATGTACTGTACATCAGCCAGGAAGGTGTTTACCACCCTCATGATACCAGGATTAAGCTGAGATGGTACAGCTGAGGTTATCCTGCAGTCTGTCTCTGGCATCACTGACAGTTTCCCTCCATCCACACACACACACACACACACACACACACACACACACACACACACACACACACACACACACACACACAGTGGCTGTGATGCTGTAAATCAGTAATTTCAATGGCAGAATAAAGTTTTCAAATGATTGTAATCAGGCTCCAGCTGAACACTGTGACCTGACTGTGCTGTGTGCTCGCTGTCTTGACCTGATTGCACATTCGTCTCAGCAAACTGGAGGTTGGAGCCACTATGAGAATGAAATCTGGGACAGCCCAGGTCAACCTAAAAAAGGTGACCATGTGACGCATTTCCTCCATAGTTTCTTATTTCTATTCATATTTAAGTAGGGCACCTGTAAGACATCTGCAGCAGCTCTGTGTGTTCGGTGGATCGCACCATGTTAGTTCTTTTTCCTTGTTCACATGTATTTTCTTGTTAGTTTAATTATAAACTCACATTGATATAAAGTGTTAACTAAGCAGTATTTTTATTATATTGTTTCTCATTCCATTTGTTTGTTTTCAGGTGTGAAAAGTCAGTGTCATGACTGGAGCTGAGACTGAGGATGATATTCCATTAGGTGAAAGGAAGACTGTCACAGACTTCTGCTATCTCCTGGACAAGTCCAAACAACTCTTCAATGGGCTAAGGTCAGTTTCTACTTACTCTGTTGTCTCCTGTCTGCTGGAGTGTATGTTGTAATCATGCAGATACTTCCAGGGACTTCCTGTTGGAAATACATGCAGTACACAGAAATTATATGTAAAGAATCCAGTCCAGTATCTTTAGAAGGTATGTTCATATTTGGGTAGTTCAGCCAATTCATGATGTGCTTCCAGCGCTAATACAGGAAGTGGTGTTCCTTTTATGGAACGTTGCGGAGGTTAAGCTGGAAATTGAGTGTGTTGTGTAAAAAAAACACAAAAATGTAACCACTGGTGATTCATCGATCTCATGTGCCGAATCGGTTTGGGTGCTGGCCCTGAGCTCTTTAAGCAGCTCAGGTATCGGCCATGATGTGACTAATCCACATTAAATACAGTTTCTTTGTCAGTGTCATTATACAGTTCATCCCTATTAAGGAGTGGTGGTGCAGTGTTTAGCATTGTCATCTCACAGTAAGAAGGCTCTGGGTTGGAAGCTGCAGGCTGGCTGGAGCCTTTCTGTGTTGGTGGGTTTCCTCTGGGTGTGGCGTGAATGTGAGTGTGAATGGTTGTTTGTCTCTATATGTCAGTCCTGTGATAGACATGCGACCTGTCCAAAAAGGATAAGCGGTATGGCTAATGGATGAATTAATTTATATTTGGTATGTTCATTCAGATTAAACTGTGAGCTCTACTGGTTTGCCTTGAGTTGAAGTGTTAAAATATTTGTGTTTTTTCCAACTTTATTTTTTATCATTATTATTGACATTATCAGGCATCAAGAAGGGGTTGACATTATACCTGTACAGTAAAGGGTCTGACACTGATATAGGTCTTAGCCTGGATTTCCCATATATCATTCCAATCACCTTCTTCATTATGGTGCCATCATCAGCAAAAAGTAATGGAGCATAGATGAAGATGCAGTTACCAAGTCATTAATGTGTATGAGGAACAAAAGTGGTCCAAGAATGGAACCTTGTGGGACACCACTAGTAATTTGTGACCTGTTAGAAATCCATACATTAAGTTATTTTTTACTGGTGATATAATTCAGGAGCCATTCGGAGGTCCGTCTATTAAACCCATAATATGACAACTGACAAATTGTAAAATACACTTAAGGCATAGTCATTATTTGTGTGTTTTGCTTTTGCTACATAGCTAACGTAAGCATTAACGGCTGTCTAATTTCCAGTCTAGAATAAACAGCATCTCCAACAGCTGTCTCCAGAGGTGGAAAGTAACCCTGGATTTTTAATATATAGTACATGTCATTTGTTCTTTTTGATGACTGATAGCTCTCATCTTAACTCCTTGTATTTTTTTTTTGTTAAAATATCTTTAATTTAAGTTTGGCACAGTAAGTATGTATCAGCCAGTTAATCAGCTGTCAGCTTTGTCCTTCTCCAAACTATTGTTATTATATTGGCCTTTAAAAACCATTATCAGTGGACTGCTAGCATAAACCTTTTACGTGTATTTTTTGTGATCAGATAAAGCACCAGTTCTGACATTTTCCCCAATAAAATATCATGAAAATTTGATGATTGAAAAAAAAAAAAAATCCATCCAACAGAATTTAATCTCCCTTCTTTATTGACTTATAGGCAAAACTGTTAATAACAATTAGCAGCATTTATGTAACAGGAGCACCATGTCTACATGGTGAACATGAACTGAGTCCTCTGACTATTTATGGCTGCTCTGACTACTTTCCTGCTGTGGAAATGAAAAGCTTTTTTCTAGTGATTATGTAATTGAAACAATTATCAGATGAGTGTCACTGACCTAATTACAACCATATATAGGATAACTGTTATTGGTTGTAGACTGATTGGTGTTCCACTGTCACAGTTATACACTGCCATCTCAAATCTTATTGGCTTGGTATTTTCGACAGTAACATGGATACAATAATATTTCCATCATTCATGCTATTCTCTTGGTGGAGTCATATCCACTGTCACCACCTTGAGTCTTGAATAATGTCCATTGTTTGAATCTGTGGATGTATGATGTATCATTTGTGATATTTCACTATCAAACGTTTCCTTGAGAGTTTTTGACTTCTAGTGATATAATGGAGCTATTTTTCTGCGTGGGTCCCCCCTGTTTATCCCAGTGCATGAGGAGTCACATGCACATGTGCACGGATGACGCTATCAACAATCCCACCAATGATAGCACACTATTCCACTTCCCATCAGGGGGTGGTAACATGCCAAGATGTGCAGCAGAGCTCTGACAAAGGCAGAGAAGAAGACTTGTAGGTCATAGATATGGATTTAAAATCTCACAAAATCAGCTTTGCAAACATTTTATGAGGAACGAAATGTACCCTGCGTATTTGTTAGATGTCAAAGACGCACATAATTCATTCTTCTAAACAGTGCTGAATGTAAAATTAACTTTTGTCTGTTTACTAGAAGACTCCAAAGGATTTAAGCTCCCTCTCTTTAGTGTTTATCATTATTGATCAATCTATGATATAATGGCAAAAGTTTTCCTTCTTCTGTCTCAATTTGCTTGTATTATGAATTGGTTCACTATTAAGGCTTAGTCCCAACCGCAGCACCCCGGGTTTGAGTACAACTAGCAGCCCTTTGCTGCATGTCATCCGCTCTCTCTCCCTGACTTTCCAGTTTTTCTCTCACTGGCTATCGGATAAAGGTAAAAAATGCCCCCAAAAATCTTTTATATATATTTATATATATATTTATATATATATATACATGCACTGAATTTAAGCTTCATTTAGAAAGAATGATAGATACTGCTATGCAAATACTCTGCGACTTTAGAGAATGGAGAGGGGCTCATTGTTTTTGTGTGTTGTGTGTTCAGTAGTAAACTTGAGTTTTGATAATGTTGTTTTTCTTCATTTGGAGTGAGTGGTTACTGTTGACAATGGTTCTAGCACAGAAAACAAATGAAAATGCAACTAAAGAATGTCCCTCTGTGGAGCACAGAAGGGATGGTTTAACCTTGTCTGGTGCCTATGGAATAAATAACAGACACCACACTTCAAACTGTATCAATGTTCTTATGCACCCTGGTTTCTAAGAAGGTGACCTGGATGCTCCTCTTACAGCAGGTTTTTATTTTTTAAAGTCAGGCCAGGATCAGGTCCTCAGACTGACTCTTGATGTTTTTGTTGTGATACTGTTACAGTGACTATCACAATAAGCTCAGAGAGACTGTGGAGTGTGAACGGACAGACTGACCATCTGGAGTAGCAGGAGTTTTCCTGCTGAGTTTGTGAACCTGTCATGTGGTGGAGAGCCAAGCAGGACAGAAGTAAGAAAGGAAAAGGCCAGGCCCTTGAACTGGACTGATGGATGGATGAGAGAACGGTTTATTGGTTGGAGAGATTAGATCTCACTGCTCCCTGTGTGTTTTCACCATGTCACCTTGATTCTGGTGCATTCTGCTTGTTATGATCTGAGCTGAGTGACACACAGAGTTTGTGCTGTATTAGTCACAGCTGACGCTATGTTCTCGTCATGTTTGAATCACTCACTTGATCATCAGCCCAAAGGGTCCATTTTTAAAGGGCTCACAGTTCACAGCCTTGTGAAATGACTGAAAATATAAAAGACCACATTTATTGAATATTTTTCATACTTATCTCCTTTTTTACTTTGAACACTGGACTTCCATTTGAACCCAGTTGTCAGAGCCAAACACTGTAGTGTCAACCTTCAATGAAAACATCCAGCTTGCTGTTTCATCTTCTCCTGTAGTGGTCATGTGACATGGAAACCATCTCTTCATCAATAAATGATTTAGTTACATAAGGAGGCTATTGGGCCAGAGGTCTTCAGAAGTACATGTCTGGTATGAATTGATGTAAGGAAGTAGAACATAGGAAGGTAGGACTTTTTTATTAGGACAGGGTATCAAACCTGTATACTTTATGGACCGACCAAATTGGTTTGATTCTATCGCGGATCTTAAAATGCCCCAAATCACCTCAGCCATTTAAATCAATATTAGATAAATAAATAGATACATAAATATATAAATACAGCTATGAAATGAAATAAATCCTGAAATAAATAAATTAGGTAATAAATAAATAAATAAATAGCTATACAAATAAAAAAATAAATTGCTAAATAACATGAAGAGTAAATTCAGTAACCACACCCCCTCATTTGTATATAACACATGGAAGTAAAAAGAGCTGGGAAATAAATGTGGCATTTGGAAATAAAAGTCTCCGGAAATAAATAAAAAGGTCATTATTGAAATAAGAAGCTATTAATTTTTTTATTCCTTTCTATATCTATTTATTTACTCAAATATATTTATATTTACAATTATTTCTATATTTATAACCTAATTTATTTATTTCATAGCTGTATTTATTTATGTATGTGTTGATTTATTTTTTTTATATTGATAATTTTTAGTATTTATTGTGGTTTGTGGATTGGATCAGGTGATTGACAGAAAATTATTCAACAGTTTTGATAATCTATTCATAGTTTGTTCAGACAGAACAAGATGTTTGAAGCATCATTCTGGGTTCTGTGATGGGTATTTATTTATACTTTATCGATTAATCTTAATTAATTTTTTAATTGATTAAAATAGTTCAATTATTCAAAACATTTGTCAGTTGGAGTCTGAACATAATCCTGTTGAGATTAAATTCTCACATGGAGATCTTGTGGTTTTCATGACTAAATACATTTTAGACCTTGTGTAGTTGTTGTGGAAACAACAACATATTTGTTTTAACACAAAGAAACCAGTTTGACTCGGAACAGATGTCGGCTCTTTTATGTCGCTAAATGTTGAACTTAAAATAAACAATGATTAAAAATGAACTATGCAAACCGCTAAGTATGAGCTCTTTAGGTATCATCACTATGTTTGACATTTCACTGTGGGATATGTATCTCCAGAAAAAGCCATAAACCAGTTATGTTTTAGTCTGACCTTTCAGCAGGATCGGGGTTGGGGTTTTCAGGACTGAGATGTATCAACGTTTCTAAACAGTGATCAATCTTTCCAGATTTTCCTCTAACAATTGCAAATCCTGACCGCTGTGTACCAGGAAACCTCCTGTACTGGAGTTTGTGTTGTGTTACTATGACAGTCAGCAACTGTCAGCTGTCATCACCAGTCTCACCTGCATAACTGTATGTTTTACAAGGTTTTTTTTTTATGGGAATTTAGATATTTGAAACCATAATATGAAAAATACAGTTAGTGTAGATGTGGCTTTGTTTTTTGAATGCGGTATGACAAAAATGTAAAATAAATCGACGTTAACTGATGTTGTGGCACCGTAGCTACAGCATCCACTTTGTTAACTACCGGTCCAAAAATCTATCTTTATATCAGTATTCAGCACAAGTGTGCATCAAATCTGTTGTATATGAAAACATGCACGGTTCTTTATGTTATTTTTAAATCATAGAACAGACAGACACAAAAATGTTGTTTATCAGTCCAATAAGCACCAATGATTCAACTGAACACTAACAACAGCAGATCCCCCCACCATGTCCCCTCATTCACTGAGCTCATGTATAAAGTGTCAGAGATGTTTCAGATCCTGAGGAACTAAAGCACCACAAACAAATAGCTGTATTAAACTGTGTGAGTATTTAACTGTCTCTTTATTGCTCTGATTGTTTGCACTCAAAGATGTTGTGAATGTGACTTCTCCTTTCTCTCCTCCTTTGTTCTTCAGAGACCTTCCTCAGTATGGACACAAGCAGTGGCAATCCTACTTTGGACGGACTTTTGATGTCTACACTAAACTGTGGAAGTTTCAGCAGCAGCACAGGTTATTTCCATCTCTTATCCCACACTATGCCATTACTGGAGTTTGGTCGATTTCTGGTTTTGCCGTTTAAATCCAGTTTTGTGTTTTATGTGAACCAGCTGAACCAACGTGTCATTACGATCAGCAACCTGTTACGTTTCTCAGCTCATTAACACAGAGACATATGTATTTATAGTAGGTAATCACTGCCACAGAGTTGTGTATCTGATGTTTTGTCTCACTCAGGCTGATTTCTATCATTGTTTAGTGCTCAGTATTGTATTGTGTGTGTTTACTGACAGGCAGGTTCTGGACAGTCGGTATGGATTGAAGAGATGGCAGATTGGGGAAGTTGCATCCAAAATTGGACAGCTTTACTACCACTACTAGTAAGTCAAACTATGTCTTAACTACACTAAAAAATGGAACTAAAACAACAACAGCCACTTGACTTCTAGACAGATGAGTTAGAAGTGTTGGAAACTATAGAAAGATCGCCTGTATCTACTAATGATTGTTTTTTCATCAAACCAGAAGACAACGTTAGGGTCTGCCATGAGCCTCTATATGGATAAGTTCTGCCTGTTGACATTTTACTGCTTGTGTAGGAGCAATAAAACAGCAGCCATATGGATGAAAATGAAGGTTAGGACAGATTAATGGTTATCTTAAAGTTAGGAGAGTTTATTTAAGATTTCATCACAGGGCTTAGGGGCCAGAATTACTGCACAGCTAATTGATTATACTTGTTCCCATTTTGAGTTTTGAGTTTCAGATACATCTAATGTATGTGATCGTAGAATGATATTTGTTAAATGCAGCAACACAGGGTGTAGAAAAATTTCCTAGAGGGGACAATAAAGTATATTGTATATCGTATCATAACATCATATTGTAATGCATAGTAACATATCGTATCGTAACATCACATATCATATTATAATGCATAGTAACATATTGTCACAAATCATAACATATTGTATTGTAACATATTGTATTGTATCATAACATGTTATAACGTATTGTATTGTAACATATCGTATTGTATCGCATGTATTTGTCTCTATCTCATACACATGCATGCAGACAATTGATTCCTGTGTGCAGCATTCTACTGTAGCTAATAATGAAAATTTGAGTGAATGTGGAAAAATTATTTGGGCACAGTCTGAGGCTAGCAAAATGTTATTGGTAGCAAACAGCAATGTATGAAACGTTATGGTAGCAGCTTCATTTTGAGCTGTCACTGACCGTCACTATTACCAGTTAAAATTAAAAATGGCGGCTGTGGCAGTTGATACTAATTAACGTTGAGTGACTTGATGGCACCTCAAAAGCAAACTTGTCTGTTGTCAGGTTTGTGTTGTGCGCTCTCTGTAGCCGCTGTCTGCTCTGTGCTAGGTCAGACATGTTTTGTAAGGGAAGAACCTCCACTCTCTCAACACCACTGCATGATCCGAGGGTTCCAACACCTCTAACAGAGAGAGGAGTCTTCTCTGCATTCTCCCAGTAAAACTTTCATTCATATCACATCAATAGTTAAAGTTTTTAGACTCAACCATTATAACCAGGACCTTCAGTATTTGGATCAAGAAACTTTGAAACTAGAGAAACTAGAATTAAGCAGGCTACAGCTATTTCACTTATTTCAATGTGTCAGGTTTGTGAATTAATACTGTATGTAACCAATTTATAGATTTTCTGAAACGAATCAAATTATTTCAAATTTTCTTTATTTGAAAATGTTCTCAGCTCCAGAGACAATAACACATTTTCTCTTTCACAGCCTTCGTACCTCAGAAACAAGTTACCTGAATGAGGCCTTTTCATTCTACTCAGCCATCCGCCAGCGATCCTACTATTTTCAGGTCAACAAAGAGGACAGGTGAGTTCCTCTAACTTTTTTTTTTTTCTTAAATATTTGTGAGCTGCAGTTTGTGGGATTGATGCATGTTAATAGTTTTTGGATGATGGGGCTGTATAACACAGAGGAATAAGATATATCACACTTTGGATATGCACACAATACTTGTTAGTAGGATACATTCACTAGTGGTTTGCGTCTCAACATGAAAAATATAGAATATAAGACTTATTATTTTAAATTTCACAACCACAGACAGAGTGAACCATAAGGTGTAATCAGTAGCCTCAATGTACATGGCTTGAAATGTGCCCGTTCTTTAGTGTGGATTTGTTCTTACTATCTTCTCTTGTCTTTTATCAGGCCAGAATTAGTAGTGAAGAAGCTTCGGTATTATGCTCGCTACATAGTCGTCTGTTTACTGCTCAACAAGATGGACCTAGTCAAAGTTTTGGTGAAGGTATAGAAGCAATATTTTCTGACTACAGCATGAACAACCCTTCATAGCATTCATTTCAGTGTCTCACTGAGGTATATGGACACACTTGTACACTAAACTAATCTGATAGACCACCACCACACCCCATGTAAAAGTAGGAGGAATTTAATTAGACCATGGGAAAGATTTGCCTGCACCTCAGCAGAGTCTTCAAACACTTTACTCACAGTCTCATGGAGACCTGGTGGAGGATGCGCCCTCTCTGCGGCAGCCTAGTACTTTTAGTATTCAGGGGTCAAGCCCACAGGGCAGGCTGCCCTGTGTGACTGAAGAAAGTAGGTCCTTGCATGGTGGGAGGGGTCATGAGCAGCCGCAGACAAGCTGCTTCCTCTCTGCCATTCATTGAAGAGCGATTTACATGTAGGTTCAGACGATTCCACCAAACCTTGGGGACTGGAGGTGACGGAGATGCAGACATTGTTAGGGTGTAATGGTGACAGGCCTCATGGTTTAGTATGTACCTTGGTTTTGTGGGAAAAACAAAAGACAAAAAATATGGCACTTTTCCAACAAATACTAAGATGCAGAACTATTCATTGAAAGATGGACAAATGGAAAAATGAATTAATTAATGTTTAATTCTGTTTTGATGACCTGATCTGATTCATTTTCTTCTACCGGCCAAATGTTCGTTCAGCAGCTTGACCAGTTTTACTGCCGTTAATAAGCAGCATTTTACCTTCAGTAAGATTCTGTCTTTGTCAATAATGTTATCAGCTCTCACCAAGCTCCATATTTTCCTCTTCTTCTGTGTTTTATTTGAAGTGTTGTTCCATAAGAAAATATATTTGTGGTTTAAAGAACCAAAAACCATCTCAATGTAGTTTTACATCTCTGTCAGCTTCTCTCTCCTGATTGGCTGACTCTTTTCTGAGTGACATATGGCCAGGCCAACAACCGGTACCAGATTATAGCCTACTACTGTAGCTTGATAAAACTGACTGGTAACTGTAAATGGTGATGGTCAGTCAGCGCTGAGATGCCGCTGAGGTGCAGAAGGGGATGTTGGGGTTGGACCTGAAGGGCACTTTGGCTAAAGTCTGCACTGTGGTTTAAGTCTTCCATGGAAAGGTTGACCACTAATCAGAAAGTCTGTGGTTTGATCCCCAGCTCCTCCAGGCCTAGGGGCAACTCACTGAAAAAACTACAATGAAGCTGGTGGCGTTGGCTCACTGAACATCTGATGTGGAGTGAAACTTTAATCACAGGTCCCAGAAGCTGTTCCAACTATTTCATTTGTCACTATTAAAGACGCTTAGGTCGAAAGCTATTTTTTAAATTTTTTGGATGATTTTTTTCCATACATAAAGTAATACATAAAGCTAATGAATACAATTACATACCAACTTAAAATGTAATGAACTAAAGTAAATCAAGCTGACATTCCTTCCACTTACTTCATTTATGCTTCCACCATCTCTCTCTTCACTCTCAGGGTATTAAATACAGGAATCTAATGAAACACAATAGAAATAGACTTTTAATCAAAGGCCATGCAACAATAAAAGGCTAACCAAATAACTGATATAATATTAACCAAGTAAAATAACCTAAGGTTTGAAAAGTCCATTCTTTAACTCACAGTGGTTCTCTGTTCTCTTTGTTCTCAGTGGTTTGGAGGGAAAGGGCTTGGCAGACAGAAGGGTGGGGTTATATAACTTCCTGGGTGTGGTTAGTAGGATGACAGGTGATTTTAGGTGAGGCGGGGTATTACTGACTGGTGATTTAACATTTACTGAACCCCAACCCCCACATTGTTGACGTATCATTGGTGTGAGTGAGTGTGTTAGAGAAGTTGTTTGAATATGTGTGTGAATGGGTGAATGTAAGACTATAAACGCACTATATAAATCCAGTCCTTTGGTAGTTCATGTAGCTGCAAAGCGTCATCGACAGGGTTCTCTGAGACAAATATGCCCTTGGAACAACTTGAAAATAAAGATCCTGGCCCAGGTAGAAGACCTGAGCATCTTCTAGAAGCTCCTCCCCCACTGTCCGCACCTCCTCCTCATGAACCGCCATGAGTCCTGCATGGGTCCAGTTTTGCTAATCTGCACCCGCCCCACACCCATAAAGTTTGGTACCAGAACCGACCTGTTACTGACCATTAACTCTAAATGAGCCCAGACCTGATCTGAGCCTGTGACCTGTACCTGTAACATTATTTAGAATTACACATTCATTCACTCTACGACTCATCCAGGTTTAATTGCAGGTAATCTGCTGTTTTTTGAAATGTTCAGCTGTGCGACACACTCGCTCAGTCAACTCCTACACACACACACACACACATACAATAGAAAACTGATTTTGTGGTAATCATGTGTCCATGTATCTAAAGTGACTCCCCACTGCTTTCAGATCTGATGCATTCACTCATTTACTTTAGGAATGATGGTGATATAGTGGCGGCAGGTTTGTCACAGACATTCACAATTAAAAAATCACGTTGGTTAATTAGGCTTAAAAACTGTGCCTTTTTATTTAAATTTTTTTTTGTACACATGTTTATTTAACCCACTGCTCCCCTACAATGGAGTTCATTCTTACCTGGATCTAAATTATTAAAAACCCAACACATATGATCACCTGCAGGTACCTGATCTGGTGACGACTGAAGTAGATTCAACAAATGATTGTGAGAGTTGGTGGGGTTGTGGTGTCCCTGAGTGAGACACTGAAACTAATGCTCTGCATTTACAAACAAAACCTAAACTCTGAACACAGCTTCCACTCTTCATTCAGAATACTGGGGGCAGATATCCGCCCTCATTATATTTATTTATATATTTCTAAATCTAGTAAAAGCCAAACTTTTGCAGTAGTGACTGTATTTGTAAATATACCTCACCACATCTCCTTCCCCCTGTCTGCAGGAGTTATCTGAGGAAATCGAAGATTACACACAGAGATTCAACACAGAGGATCAGCTGGAGTGGAACCTGGTCCTACAGGAAGTGGCGGCCTTTGTGGAGGTAAGCAGCCACACGTAACAGTGTTCAGCGCTGATACAAATGTTTGGACCGACTCTGGCTCACTGGTTTTACTCTCCTTTGTTTGTGTGACACAGGCAGATCCAGTGGTCGTCCTGAATGACAACAACTCTGTGGTCGTCATCAGCAACCGGCTGCAGGAAGGAAGCGTTCCTCCACTGGAACAAGGCATGGTGGTTGGGCAGCTCGTCCTTGCAGATGCACTAATCATCGGCAACTGTAACAACCAGGTTTTAACCCACTAATTCTAATTCACAGTTCCTAATGACTCATACACATTAGTCTCACCGTTATCCGCCTCCATTATCTTTCTGCTATTTGTTTGTATTTCTTGAAACCAATCAGTGGTCTTGGGCGGTGCTGAGCCCAGGACGCAGCGACGGTGCCCTGGCCAAAATACAGCCAGGAAGGAACATTTGTACGTAGGGAGACAATCCCTGTCATTAAAATGACTGATTCCCCACAAAAGAAGATGCCACAAAAAACAGTGAAAGACGTATGTTGACTATATGATACGAGTTTAACTGGTAAAAAAAAAAAAGACCAACATAATTTGATCATCGGTGCCATAGAGGTGAAACCTGCTTGTACTTAAGCTGCAGGAGCTCACTGGAATCATTAAAAGCACAGAGTTGCTAGCGGTATGTTATTAAACTGATATCACAGAAGCTTGTATGAAGAAGAGCAGATCGGTACATCGTCACTGCCCATGTTGCTGCCAGAGTAAAGAGTTGTGGCAAATCAACTCCGACTGACGACGTCTGTGTCAGAAAACAGATCAACATCAGGCTCAGAGTCCTGTGAGACGGAGTCGAGGCTTTTCTGAGCTGCATTCACAAGGTTTTCATCCTGCAGCTGTAGTGAAATCAGATATATTAGCTAAATATAAGACATGCCATTGATAATTAAACAAAGGTTTATGAATAGCTAATCTATACAGGAGTTTCTTCAATGACAACTTGCCCATATAGCTACATTTACCACCAAAACTAAGCCTGATGCTTTTCGGAGACGTATTCATGTGGCTGTCTAGATTTACGATCGTTAGGCCAGGAACACACTGGAATGCGTGGCGGCTGCGGAAGCAGCAGAAACAGACGGAGAAAAGACCTGTTGAGGTCATATTGACATCATATCAGCAACATCACATAAAACTGACTCCTTCCAATCTAGTTATCTATGTCTTGGCTGAATCTGAATGTGGCACAGACATGAAAAATATAAATTTCTAACCATTGTAGCAGCTGCATGTGGAGACAGAGACATTTTAGTGACGATTGCTGTCAAATGCAAATCAGAAATTAATTAATAATGAAAAGAAATCCAACATTCCAGTAACCTGCAAACTCTGTGTAGAGAGAGAGAGAGCTGCAGCAGCAGCGACACGGCAGAGACGCAGCCGGTCTGAACACACACATCTGCTTCTCTGCAGCAGGTCAGTGACGTCGGCCATCGCGCGTTAGGGTTTGGCCAACCTCTAACAAGTGACTGGGAAAGTGGACTCAGACTTGTGGACCCCGCTGTACATGTAGAGATTTGAGAAGCAGCTAAACCTAGTCCTCATAAATGAGTGGCAGCTCGGAGGTTGTCTTCATTTCCCATTAGCGATGGATATTTGGAAAAACATACAGATAGCAGAAGGGGAGGAGACTGCAGTGTGAAATATGCAGCCAGTGGCAAGTCTATACCCACAGTCTACACCTGGTGACTCAGACTACAAACATATCAACACAGCTGTTGACCAGCCTGACTGAGGAATACTTGTGACGTTAGCTTACACGAACAGTGTAAAAAGCTGTGTTACCCACTGGGCGTGTAACAATCCTGAAACCGAGATCGAAACCGTGAAACTATCATCCGCAATCTCGTGTCACGAGATTCATACTGGAAGACAGAACCATGAACCAGGTTCTGCTCCACAAACCGTGGAGCCTCGTGTAGAGTCGGTGGGCCTGAAACAACCTGATGACCCCCTCAGATGAACACACTTGTTCTGAAGTTGCTCCACAAGGGATTGGAAGTGATTTAACAGAAGTTTTCACATTCACTAATTTTTTGGGATTTAAAGTTTTCTAATATTTCAACATCAACTGAAATGAAAATAATAAAAATCTAAATTAATATTCTGTTCACCACATTATAATACATCATGGCTGACAGTTCACTTGATTGATTGATTGATTGATTATTTGATTATTTGATTATTTGATTATTTTGGTTTGACAACTTGTACAGTCCTGTAGGTTCTAGAAAAGTTCTCATACTCCAACACCCGTCCCAAGGGTCATATGCTTCTCGTTGTCCAGGGCAACATCCTCATCACACCTGACAGAGTAACTTCACCCGTGTTTGAATGTATTCCGTCATCCGGCTTCATGACTGTCACAGCCAATGGGCAGCTTCCCATTGAAGGTGCTCTGTGTGTTTGTGTTTACCTTCAGTGTCGCTCACCAAAACACACTGTGTGTCCTGAGACCTGACAGATGTGTTGAATGAATGAATGAATGAATTTCTTTATGAAACATTTGTTAAGTCATTTCTCTTTCTTTGAGAATTTTGAAACCTGCATTGTTTACATCAACACTAGCAGTCTTCTTCTTCTCTGCCTTTTTTGCTGCTTGTCTGACTTTCAGTCTGTAGATCAGAGGACGAGTGTGAAACCATTAGCATGACTGTGTGCTGTGTCTCCTGCATGTATGTGCATGTGCTGCACATCCTCATGAGCATGCATGAGATGGAACTAAACTAGGACCCACCTGTCAAAACAGAGGACCTCAAAGTTCTGAACTGTTCAGTTCTAACCTCTTATCAAATGATTCCCTTTTATTTCAGTCACGGTTCGGTTCCACGATGACCTGTTGTTGGCAGCTGTACTCATATTTTCTCTTCCTCTAATACGATGACTGACACTGATTTGTGACTTGAAGCTCCACTCTGAAATTCTTCTTCTTGGGTGACGTCTGAGGCTTGACCACAGATGGAGCTGAACAGGAAGCCTTGTGTAGAAGTTTGTGGCCATTGATTTAGAGATTTATGACAAAGTTAGAAAGGTTTATGATAAGAATACCAAAGTGGACCTGGTTCAGGAGGTGCTACTAAAACATCTGGAGTGAACTATGCAGCTGACCTTTGTATCATCAGTAAAACCACTATTCTCTCCAGGGTCATTCATGTCTGTTGTTTTCCTCTCGTCTCAGGTGAAGTTCAGTGAGTTGACCATCGACATGTTCCGCATGCTACAAGCTCTGGAGCGGGAACCTGTGAACCTGGCCACACAGACTTCCAAACAAGGAACGCTGGTGAGTGTGACGTCCATCAGGTCAGACTGTGGTCAACCTGTGGTTTCAGGTGACTTCAGGTTTTGACACCATTCCTCCAGCAACCCTTCTTTTCTTTTTCTTTTTTTTACTCGGTCAAATAGACGGTCTCATATGACTCCCATACTCACTTCCCTTCATTGGCTCCCTGTTACATACAGAATCCAGTTCAAAATTCTCACTCTCACATACACACTGCACCATCAAGCCCCTGCATGTTTAACTGATCTACCCCCTTTTTTTTCCTTTTGATTCACAGGTGTGTAAGTACGCATATAAACACAGTGATATATGTGTAAATGTATTATCATTTTGTGAACCAGTCTCATTTGGTAAATGTCAAATTTAAAAAAATGTGACTTATTTGTAGAAAGAAAGAAGAAAGACGTTCCTCTTGAAATAGGCAGAGATTAAACAACCTACTTTCATGAGTTCTTAGGGACAGTGCTTTGGGAAAAAAGACCAAGAATACATATCTCTGGGAGTACAGGGATCTTTTTGTGGATTATGTGTAAATTATTTATTTCCAGAAATCCTGTTTGTATTTGCACCTCCACGTGCAGTGGAATGGTGTACCTTTCTCTGCTCTACATTTTTTACAATTGTCCGGAATATTAGGATTGGAATATCCAAACGAATCAAAGTACAATGTAAATGAAAATTAAAAAGAAATCACATGATAAAAAGTTCTTTATAAAAAAATGTGAAGAAGCGAAGAAGAAAAAACTGAACTGACTCAGAGAGTCTGATCTCCTCTGGCAGGTTGTTCCACAGTTCAGGGCCCTGACAGCGAAGGCCCCGTCTCCTTTGATTTTTAACCTAGACCTTTGACCCACCAGCAGTGAACTACCAGAGGATCTCACACTGTGTCCTGGATCATAAGGGGATAAAAGCTGGGGGGGTCAGCCCAAACCTGACCTTAAAAGTCATGAAAAGAATTTTAAAATCAATCCTAAAATAAACAGGCAGCCAGTGTAGAGATGCTGAGTCCAGGGTGAAGTGAACACATCGTTTGGACTGGGTTAAGAGCCGAGCTGCAGCATCTGGACTCAGTGTATAAAGAGAGAAGCGTCCAGCTTCTTCCTTCCTGTTATTTTTTTGCTCAAATGAAATAAGGATGTATTTGCATCTAAAATTCAGTGCAGTGTAACAGCAGCTCTGTCACTGAAGCTGCAACTGAGAGCTGTGTGAGACGCAGCTCTCAGTTCCAGTGGGTCGTCCACTACAAGGAAGGTGGACATGGTTCGATTCCCGGCTCCTCCTGTCCACATTTTGGGCAAGATACAAGATAAACACCCCATCACCTAATAGAAGACTGGTCACAGTTACCATCATCGTCATATGTAGTAAGTAAACTTGGACTGAGATATGAAGAGTAATGATGTCAAATATTTCTCTACAGGAGCCCAGTGAGAAACCAGCCAAACGAGAAAACCCTCACAAGTATTTGCTGTACAAGCCGACGTTCAGCCAGCTGTTTACTTTCTTGTCTGCCTCTTTTAAGGTCAGTGGTCACTTTAATCTTAAACTAATGTTTATCATTAGACGTGAGGTTGTTGAGATGTGTCAGATTTACAGGATCTGTCATCCTCGGTGTGTGACACTGTTGATATTTAGATTCTCAGCTTTGTGCTGCTGTTTATTTGTTGTTTTCAGATTGAGGTTCTCTGACCGGGACATTTAAGTGTTATCAGGGTCTGTGTTTATCAGCATCTCAGTCGCTCCTCGCAGCAGCTTGAACTCTAACTCGTCCCGATTCATTCAGCAAAGCAGAAATTATGACTGTGTGTTGGAGTTTTTCTTACAGTCACTGTTTAGTTTATTAGTCAGTAAAATAAAAAATACCAGGTATAGCAACATTTTTTATGTGTAGACTTTATCGCAGCTTGTTTTTAAATAACAGTGAGGGCAGGGAAATGAATGAAGAGCTGCAGGAGTGATCAGACTTTGTCACTGATGAAACTAGGGATTTTAACGGTTGAAGTGATGGCTACGATATGTTATACATTCCAACGCATTGCCTAGTAATGAAAATCCAAGACCGCTAAGCAACATTCAACTCTAACAATGGCTACTTCACTACTTCAGGAAACCGAGGTGGCTCTGAATGTTGCTACAATATGTCTCTTAAAATGACTGAGAGCTGAGACCATGAGAGCTCTGGTTATTTGCTTCAGAGACAATTTGATAACAATGAGCAGTTCGTTTAAATCTGCTGTTACTTCAGCATCACAGACAGCGTCATGGTTTCATCAACACGCAGCACAGTGAGGTGGTGGGCTGGAGAGAGAGGATGGGGGTTAACAACAATTTTTGTTAACAAAAGGGTTAGCATCCCCACACACACACACACACACACACACCACACACACACACACACACACACACACACACACAAACGCCTACTGGAACATGAGCCTGGCTCGCCTCTTACAGTGGTCGCTTCTCAGCATCCTGAGCGCTGCTGGCAGCAGCTGACATGTCTATGAATAAACTGGAAGAATCAGTCAAATTAACAGCTATATTCAACAAATATACTCATAAGCCCTAAAACTACTAACAGTATAATTGAATATAAACAAAATGACAGTGTCAAACACGATGGAAAAAAGGAATAATTACCCACCAACTCTTTAACGTATCACAGGGTAAACTGGTCTTTCTCCTGTAGTAGACAGCAGGGCTGCAACAGTAGGAAGTGTCGACATACAATGATCTTTTTCTGTTTAAAGTACATGTTTCTAACACAAGTCTCCTTAATGTTCTATATAATCTTTTTTTTTTTTCCGTTTCCAGGAATTACCTGCCAACAGCGTTCTGCTGGTTTACCTGTCAGCGACTGGAGTCTTTCCCACTGGTCATTCAGACTATGAAGGTAAAATTTCTTTCTTTGAAAATGTCTTTGCTGACATCATGTGTGATCTTCATGAGATTTTGAGGACAAGAGTTTCTTCCAAACTGTTTTTGAATTTTTCCTGTTTCATTTAAGAAAACAAAGGATGTCTCCCCTTTTAGTGCAGATTTATGAAGCTTTATACTTGCCCCATTTTGTTTTAGATATGTAGTTAGTACAATTAGTAACTGTGATGCACCAAATCAGAGATCCTAGAATATGTAATACACACATTTGTACATCCAAAAGAAGGCCAAAATAGACTGAAAAACATTTGTAAGTCAGTCTCATGTCATGACAACAGTCTGTATAACAAACCTCTTCATTAAAGTAGACATGAGACGCTGTTATTCCAGCTAAAGGTCTAAAACGGAGTTGACTGTGTTTCCTTCTTGATAAAACATTAAATTTCTTCCGAAAAGTTTGACACCTGCTCTGTTTTTATTCCTGTTTCATTTACCGTCAGTTTTCTTCTTCACTGTCTGTGCTGGTTGATCGCAGCGTTTCCCACCATCTGTAGATCAGTGGAATAAAGTGAAAGCATCAGGTGTCACATCACCTGTGAGCACAAGAACAAATTAAAGGGAAAGCCACATTTAAAAGCATTTATCCATCGAGCTGCCTCTAAGGCTCCTGGGATATTCAGAATATCATACAATCACCTCTGTGTCTGGTAGTTAGATAAAGCTTTTGTCTTTGAACGTCTCCTGCAGGACCGTATGATTTTGGAGGAGTTCTAACCAACACAAATCGAGATGTGGTGAATGGAGAGACGGTGCAGAAGAGGAATCAAGCCCAGAAAGAAATGCACTGGTGAGAAACCACCTCTGCACTGTTCATTATTTCTGTCTGCCTCATGAATTCATCATGATGTCATCAAATGCTCCTTTTAGGAAAAGTTCAAGTTGAGATTTTTCAGTACTTAAAATAAAGCAAAGGAAGTTTTCACAGGTTGTTGAAGCTTTGACAGTGAACACAACAGCTTCTCCCACATCCTGTGTTTAGTTACTAAAACAAGTGTTTTAGTTGATCTTGTTGTGACTAATGACAAATAACATCTATTTGAGTCAGTGTGACGCCTGAGTGCTGCCCACGCTCTGATGATAACAAGCTCTCACCACAACCAGCGACCTGCACAGCAGCTGACTAAAGATAGAAATGTAGGTTCCTGATATTTACTGCTTTGTAATGTTGCAGCCTTCATCCAGGAGACTTATTCCCCTTCACCCGGAAGCCGCTCTTTGTCATCGTGGATTCTTCAAATAGCACAGCCTACAAGGTACGAAGCAGGTCAAGTTGCCTAACAAACATCTACAGTCAAGGCCGTAAGTATGTGGACAGTTCTTCATCAGGCTCTGAGCTTCAGCACTCTCAGGCTGAAATAAAATAATGGAGACGACATTAAAGTGGCAGGTCCAAAGCTTGGGGGTTAAACAGTAACTGGACAGGAACACATGAAATCAATCATTAGCAGACTCTTTGCTCTCTCAGACCCTCACTGCAGATGTTGTGGGGTCTCTGCCTTCAGTCTGGTCTTCAGCAGACTAAAGGCAGACATAGGTTGATTTTTGTTTCATCCGTCCATCGTTTTTTTTTTTCTTTTTATATATTTTGTTAATGTTGTTGAGATGAAAAGAAATACAAAAACTTTGGTATTTCAGCTGCTCTGTGGTGCTGTCCACAACCATCCAGGACATCATATGGTCTGACCCTCTCCTGAGGGTTTGGGAATGGAGCTCAGTAGTTTAATAGTGAATTGCAGGTGTAAATGGTTTGAGTTATTCTGTTTCTAAAAACACACACACCACACAACACAGCTGTGCTTAATGTTTATCACGCTGTGGATATGATGTTTGATTATTCATTTAGTATGAAGTGAAAGTAAACCCACGAAAAGGTTGTCACTTCACTTTCTCACCATCTGTGTCACCAGTTCCCCCGTCTCCAAAACATTTGTCCCATTGACTGTAAATAAAGATGGACGTAGCCTCTATGACGTCACCCTCAGGTTTTGAGGCTCGGAGTGAGCTGCTTCACCGTTGCCATCTTGGTAGTGTCTGACTCCGCCCCTAGCTCCCAGTTAATCCAAAAATGGTCAAAGAGGCGGGGCGTGTGGAGCTGAGACTTCAGTGCATGCTGGTTAGTGGCAAGCATAGACTCACCCACCTGTCACTCAAAGAGGCCACACCCTTAATTCTCCATAACTTTAAGCCTTGATAAAGTGGAAACAGGTGAGTTATATAAACAGGTGTCATGAAGGAGGAAATTAGCTCTAGAGACCAAAACTGTATTTTGTACCAGGCTGTAAACTTGTTTATTTCTGCTGGAAAGTTGGACATTTTAGAGTCGAACCACAGACACAACATTAAATGGTAACAAGGAATAGACCCATATATTAATGCACTACTGTAAAAAAAACTGTCTACTGACTAAGTCTTAAATGACAGGAGGGAGACCTGTCCCAACTTCAACCTGCTCACATTAAAGCTGAAACTTTAATGTCGTCTCCATTATTTTATTTCACATTGAATCTGCTGAAGCTCAGAGCCTGAAGAAGAAAACGTGTAACTGTCTAAATATTGTATCTGATGTGATCACAGTCACCAACCGTATATTCTCATAATTAACATGAGGTTTTTTTTGTCCTAACAGAATTTCACAAATCTTTTTGGCCAGCCTCTGGTGTGTCTACTATCCCCTACAGTGTATCCCAAAAGTGTACAAGGTGTGTGTCACTCAGAACAACACTAAACACACATAAATCTGGTGATGTTCTGTTTTCTGTTCGTCAACTAATTCCAGGAAAAGACCAAAACCAACCATGTATTTGTCTCTGAGACCAGAGTCATGTGACCTAGACCTGAGACGGACTAAATGTGATGATGTTAAACTGGTATTAATCAAATCATAAAAGACTTGTAACACCAGTGACTTCACCTGGACTTTGACCTTGTGATTTGGGACGACTTGATGTCTTCCCTCTGCTCAAACATAAAAATGAATGTTACAGTAATAAACAGTATTTGGATCAATGAGCTTGTGAAAAATAAGGTGTAAATGTCAGAAGGCTGCAGCTGTTATTTTAATGTCAGACACACATTTAATCAACATCCTGTGTCTTCTACTGATCATCTCATTTTACATTGGATTGTGATCAGACTGTTGTGTTTCTGCCGCAGTCCACAAAAAGCTCTGATCTCAATTAAATCTTTGAGTTTTAGACAATTTTAACTTTTGTTACAAATCTGAATATTTTAATGGATTTAATGAAGAATTTAAACTGGATTCAGAGTTTATAAAACTCAAACCTCAGTCACATGACTTCATGATCATCTCCTGATCATCACCTTTGTCTGATGGTTTGTTTGTCAGTGCTGAAAAAAAAGGTGCTGAACTGATTTGCACCAAACTTGGAGGTGGAGGGATGGGACATGGGTGACGAAGGACCCATTAGATTTAGGTGCAGGTGCAGATCCAGGGTTTTTTTTTTGTGACATTGTGACATTTTCCCACACTTTCATTGATTTTGCCTTGGAGGGGTCTGCTCCACTGAGAGCCATTCTAGTTTTGCCTTGCCTGTTGAACATAATAAAATAGAAAAAATAGAAACATTCATTTTCTTTTTTATACTTATTTACTATATACATATATTTTTTTTTATTATTTTTTGGTTTGGTCTCATCATGGGTCTGTAGAATATCACCAGCCATGTGTTAGGTTATTTATCACCTGTCAATCTTTATCTCAGAGATGCTGTTATAATGATTTTCTCTCTGTGGTTTAAAAATGTCCAGTCTTTATATTTTATGATGTCCTCACATTGTGTGTCTCTGACCTGTGCCCTGTCCAGATCAGTCTCAGCGTGGGAGTCTCTTCACTCTCTTCCTCTACAGCCCGCTCCTGGCTTTCTCCTCTGTCTGTGGTTTAAACAGTGTGCGACGAGGTCTGTGGGACAGGGCTCAAGAATTTCTTCGCAAAGTCTACCGTGACATCGGGCAGATGATAACTCGATCAAGAACCATAGGTAACATGTCCGCCACGGATTCCGTCATGTCTGCTAATATGTTATGAAGATTGTACTCGAGGTGATGTTTGTTTTGTCAGAGCAACAATCCAAAATCAATTTACAATGATTTAAAAAAGAGACACGTTTGAGGAAATGTTTGGGATGTTTGCCTGATTTAATGACTTAGCTGATTAATGTATTATCAAATTGTTGCTGATCGGCTGATCGATGAATCGGCCTCTCGGCTCAGCACTAATGTTGTTTTTTACAGATCAAGCCTTTTTGCAATTCTTTGGTGACGAGTTCCTGCGACTGCTGTTGATCCGCTTCGTGTTCTGCTCTGCGGCTCTGAGGCTGCATAAACTGTTCCGGGTAAGTCGCTGCTGCTGTGGTTCAGCTGGGAAAGGAGCCGGGTTTAAATGAATGTCAACAGTGCATCGTATGGTGAGAGGAGCCGCTCCAGAGCTGTGTCTGACATTAGAAGGGCTGCTCTGGGTTGGTCAGGCTGAATTGAGACATAGTGTAAGTCTGTATGTATGTATTGTTATTTTAATACCCCGCCCCACCCCACTCTACCTCTGATTGGCTGCAACCCTGATATTCTTCTTTGCTGAAAAAATAAATATAGCATGTCTGTCTTTGAGTGACATCGCAAACTTAGAAACATATTGGTTAATTCAACATGAAAAGGGGCCGGCCCTTAAAGGCCCACACCTGACATCACTGGTGGAGGTAACTGCTCCACCACCTGTCTGCTCTGTCTCCTGTGAGATCAGTGGTGGAAGAAGTATTCAGATCCTTCACTTAAGTAAAACTGCAGCACAGCAGTAAGTGAAAATAAATGCAAAAATAAAAGTAGTGTCAGCAGTAAAATGTAGTTAAAGTATTAAAGTCAAACTCCTGGTTTGGTTCCTCTGACTGATTTATTATTATTATGTACCACATCATTAGATTCAATAGATTAGATCTGAACATTTATTGACATGAAATCATGAAAAATCACTGTTTGGTGACTGGTTTCATCTTTGACACAGTGTTGTATATTAAAAACTTGTTATTTTATAATCTTCATCTCAAAAGTAACAAGTCACTAAAGTTGTGAAACAAATGTAGTGAAATAGAAAGAATGAAGTTGTATGAAATGGAAATTCTCAAGTGAAGTAATAATAATTGTACAGAGCAGTTAGTTGTTGGGTAAGATGTCTGATCCTGAACCAGCATCTTTGGCCTCATCTGACTCTGAGCTAGGGTTGCCACTTTTCCCGATTTTCCCGGGATTGTTCTCTTTTTTTTTAAGGAACTGTGCCAGAAAATTAATATTATTTCCCGTTTTTTGTGAAATCTTCTCATTTAGAATTTCATAGTTTCAAATGAAACCTGTTTCCTTCTACTGCTTCTCTGTTTAATTCCTGGTAATGTAAAATCTTGTGTCAGTAAATGTATGAAAACAGGTACAACAGTGCCCAATTTACCTTTCTACCTAGCAACTACTGGCCATCCACATCCATGACCTCATGAATTGGGAGACCTGATAGCTGAGGGCTTAGGGTGCTCACCAAGTCAGCACAGCAGCGAGTTCCTGGTTTGACTCCCAGCTGGCTGGATTCATTGCTGCATGACATTCCTCTGCTCCCCGCAGTTTCTGTCAATCTCTGTTGTCCTTGCAAATACAGGCAAAAAAAACAGAAAAAACAACCCCACCGTGAATTCTCTGAACCTACTACATACTGCATACAAAAAGGCCTAAAGATCTGCCTTCATCAGTGAGTGACTCATCCAGTTTCTGTGGCTCAGATCTGACAAAACGGCCAAAAAGGAAACACTTCAAATGTGCTGTAGCACCGAAATGAAAAATTTAGTCAGCCCATGTGAAAAGCCGGTCTGGAGCCCTGCAGGATCCCAGTACTCAGTCTTGTGGTCTTGAACACTTTAGTCACATTCATGGTCCATCAGGCTCGCAGGAAACCGTGTCCCACATCACACAACACACTCTACCCACACTTGTCCTAATACCACTTCAGAGCATCTATTCCCAGCTCAGTGCTTCCCACAATGCATCACTGCTGCACTCCACCAGCTGGTAATGGACCTGTACACTGGTCTGCAGATCATCATCACATCACATCATATCTCACTCCTGAGCTGAAGGAAAGAGACAAGAGAGCAGGTATTTCTCCTAAAGTCTGAGTGTGTCCTACTCTAACTCACATGATTTAGAAGAAGAAGAAGAACGGCCTGAATGATATTAAAAGTTTGGAAGACTCACGTAAAGTACAGATACTTGCAGTGCAGTCCTGATGTAGATGTACATCGTTTCTGTCCTGAACACACTGAAACACAGAGCCGGTGTTTTAACATTCACACACTCTAGAGGCCGTTTAGGAAAAAGCTGTTTCAGTCTTGATGGAGGTCTGGAACCAAGAGAGAAAGATGTGTTTATAGATTTCACCACCTTGGTGTGTCCTTACCCTCAGTGTTCAATTATTAATAGTATTCCTTTAAAGCATGTGTGACTTTGTGTTTGCAGGAGTCCCGGAGCTTCCCGGAGTCGTACCCTGAGCTGCCTAAACAGGACACAGTGGAGAGCAGCCTCCTACAGAAGCACGTCCTGGAGCTGGCCACCATGCTGGATGTGCAGAGCCTTTTTTGGGATGATTCACTGGAAGCCTACTAACATCTTTGCAAAGGGCACAATGGCACATGTGTACATAGAGACTCAGCTGCCAGAGCCCTCAGCTGTCCTTCGGTTTTTGTTTTTTTGTTTTTTACAGGTAATGACATAATTGATTCAGCACATACGAGTTCACGTCCTGCATTTAACTGTTACTTGTGGAAGCAAATGTAGTGCAGCCAGAGAGGTCAAGTGTCAGTGTAAATTCCCTCTTTTGAGTCTCAGCGGCTTCACTCATTGATATAAGATCATATAAGAAGAAAGTCCACATCCAAACTGCAGCCTGTGACTTTATCCCTCATGTCAGACAGTTGTAAAGACGTTAATGTTGGTTGTGTGTTTAGTTTTTTCAATAATATTTTGAATTGTTTATCAGAGTGAAGGTTGTGATGCAGAGCAGGCAGATGAATGAAACCTGCATCAGTAAATATTTACACACTGAGCTGGAATCTGGAAGATTTCACCATAAATGTTAGAGCTGGATCTTTGTTTGTTTGCTGTGTAACAGCTTCTCTTGTAGCAGGCTGAGGTGCATGAGGTTTGTTGTGTTGCACATGTTTAGTTGTAAAGATTTCACTCCTCCTTCGTGTCATTTACCAGCAGTCCGTCGTTCCACGGCTTCGACCTTGTGCCTGTTGAAAGTGGTGTTTGTTTTATTTTCCATATCTGCATGCGAACGGGCAAAAAACAAAAAAAAACAAATCCATGGAGTTATTTTATTCACAAAGAGCGGCCTCCACCTGTGAGGATGGAAATCGGGTTGTAGATTTTAAAATGGAGCCAGTGCATGTGTTGCATGGGCCTGTACATTTACTGTTGAGTTGACAAATGAAGACAATCTAGTGAAGAGATAACAGGAGGAGACGTGTAGTAAGCACACCAACTGAAATGAGCCAGCACGCCTCTGTGAGCTCCATGATGACAGGAGCATCATGTGACCCGCCAGCTGTTAGCTCGATTGGAAAATCATTGGCTAGCTTCCTTATGAACACCAGTAATGTCACTGTCCACCACTGATCCACTGCTTCAGGCTCTCAGGTGCCGCCTCCTGTCAGCTGTCAGCTACTGGACCCGCAAAGAGAGACAGGACGACTGGGAGGAGCGGAGGGAGGATGAACCAGCAGCAACCACCGTGCTAACTTTAGCTGCTGAGAACAGAGACCGTGACCTCTGTGGAGCCTTCTCACTTTTGATCAGTTATAAAGCCCAAATGATAGTTTTTCATCAGCTGATTGTAACTGTGTCTGTTTGGGGTGGAACTGTCCATTAACCTGGACGTTTCCTCCGGTGTCATAATGTCACTGTGTTTTAATGCAGCTGAATTCACCACAGTTGTTGACCTTTAAAACAAGTGATGACAGATGAGGCTGGAAGCAACAAGGCATCTGTTTCTATCCAGATTATTGACAAATGTGTGTTTAAACATTTAAAACATGAAAGAACGTCGGCAGCTTTATGATAACCGGAACACACGCTCCTCCTCTGAGACGTTTCCTGGATGCTGCGTATTCTCAGCAGGACGTCATCCACTGTTTGAGAAAGAAACTGCAGCTGCTTCCTGGTGGCTGCTGCATGAACGCAACAACTCATGAGATTTTAAAATGAAAACCTATTTGTTGGCACTTAAAATGTTCTGTGTTCACTGAGGTGTGACGTGGATCACAGGAAACATCATGTCATCTAAACTGATTCTACCAATGGCCTCAAACCAGGCAGCCACCTGAGGACCACTTCCCATGATTCCCAGGGTGCTACTCTGGCCCCGAGACCTACTGTATATCATCATCCATCCCTCTCTCTCCCAGTCGTTTCTGTCTCCACTTCCAGAGCTGAAAAAAGATCATCCAAACAGTCTGGATGTGAATAAATGAAGGATCAGATTATAAAACACAGTCCAGGTACTTTTTCATTCACGTCATGTTTCTGTCGGACTTTGGTTCTGCAGTAGTAACTCAGCAGAGTTCAGTATAGTTCAGTAGTCTGCTGTCAGACTGGTGCCAGGATTAAATCCCTCATGCCGTCTCACACTACAGTCATTTCTCTCTGTTACTGAAGAAGACGAACACTTGGTGACTGAAGTGTTCATGGGAACAATGGTGGAACAGTGGCTAAATCAACTGTGTGCAAATAACATTTAAACAGTAATGTTATAGTTTTTTACATTTCAGTTTCCAGAATCTAACAAACTACAGATTGTGTAGTTTCTCTCAGATCAGATCAGGTGTGTAGGACGGGCAGTTATAGGCACCACTGTAACCTCCATTTTTGTCCCACAAGCTGAAGAGAGATGTCAGTGTCTGTCCAACATGTCGACCCTCAGACATTTCAGCAAGTATGAAGGAAATATGTTGACTTACTTCAAATGAGATTCCTTCAGATTTGGATACATGGATCGGTATCGAAACGAGGTGTCTCCATATCTATTCACCACATTTCCAAACACCTTCCCCAGACGATATATTTTCTAGATGACACCTGGACCTTTCCCACAATGCCGTTCTTAGGCCAAAATGTTAGTTATTAAAACAGCTGGACATCAAACCGATTCAGAGGCGGATTCATCCACATTTGGTGCGGTAGTGTGTTTGTGGCAGCAGGACGGTGTGTTGAAGGTGATGAAGGAACATGTGACCCAGTGCAACAGTGACACTCACTGATGTGTTTTTTAATAGTTTTTAGAAACTATGGAGCTCTGAGACTCAGAGGGAGAGGAGATATCAGGGTCTGATACACACACAGTCACCTACGAACTGGACATTTTAGCCTCGCCTCTGATGAGCAGCTAAAAGCTAAACCATCACTATGTACTATCCTTTAGTCCAGCACAGCTGAGGATGCAAGGGTTTTATATGTTTTGAATTTTGCCCCACATCCTGACACACGCAGGAAGCAGGATGGAGGCTGTTATAATAAGTCGGGATCTTTATGAGGTATTGCTGCAGGGGATTTAGTCCTGGCACCAGTGAGGGAGTACAGGTCACTGTAGTGACGCTGACTCTGAAACCAGCTCAGTTAACTGCCCCCGACCCAAATGTAGAGACGAGGCGGCTGGATGAGATTAAGATTTCTGAGCTGATGGAAGAACACCACTGTGGTGTTTATTATATTTATTGACATTGTTAGAGAACGTGTACAGCTGATGTAAAGCAACGTTTCTGCACAGATGTGTGTGCTCTGTATTAAGTAAAGTGTGGGATGACAACATGTGAATGAGGCCGGTTTGTTCTCCGGCCGTTTTTCTAAAGACGTTACATTCCAACTTCCTGAGGACGTGAAGAGCAGCAGAGGAAAACAGCTGTTTTCTCCATTTCACATCTGTTTAGGACAGTGAGCCATTTCTACACTTTCTTCTATTTTCACTGTAAAATCAGCCTCCACGTTTCCGTTGTGTTGACAGTTCTGACGATTAAGATATTGTGGGCTTGTACTTTATGAAGTTTAATATTGTTATGATCATGTTTGTTGTGCTTTAGGGGAAAAAGAGACAAACCCCTGCGTGTTATTGTTCCTCATGCCGGCTGAACTGTAGAAACTCTTCATCTGTCACTGCTTCACTTTCTAACAGCTTCTGCCTGAAACGTGTCAGACATGTCGGCTGATTCTAAACAGTGTTGAAGAGGCAGCAATAACATGTCGGTGAACATGTGTGACAGAATGATCAATCCTGCTGTTTTACAGCCTGTGGTGCTTTCAGTGCAACACCAGTCATGATTTTTTACTTTCCAAAGGAACCAACTTTTTTACATGTTTGGACGCTGATTAGGACAGAAGAAGAAGACGTGAAGAAATTTATTCATTTTAATTGTCAAATATTGCATGTTGGCAAGTTTGTACATTAAGTCTCAAGACCTCATGTTTATATGTTATAACATGTTGTATGGTGTGTTCCCTGATCTCAGTCTCCATGAAAAAAAGCAAATGTTGTGGCCTAATGGCACAAATAAGCATCAGCTACTGGAAAATAACCACCGTTATAAGTCTACCTATAAAAAGAAACCAATAAACGGCATAACTAACTAGCTTCTCTTCAGACCTTTGCTGTATTGATGTCTTCTGTGCTTTACATTTAAAACTCGGCCATGAATTCAACCACTTCATTTATCAGGTAGCATCAGTGGGACCATTAGTGCAAAAAAAAAGGACCAGTTGAATTTGCTTGTATTCTGTCACAAATAGGATTGTTCATTGTATCAGTGTGTGTTTGTTTTTTATTTTATATTTTCGGTTTTATATAAACTACCCAGCAGCACATGGAGCATGAACTGATTCTGTGTGATGCAAATGGAAATGCAGGCTTCACATGATTTGATGGGTGTATCAGAGTCGCCCCTTAAAGGTGCTATTTGTAAGTTTTCAACGTTAGCATTAGCAGCTGTTTACTTACCGGTCTAGAAGAAACGTTGTGAGTTCAGCATCAAACTTCTTTCCTTTACTCACCAACAGCTGTCTCCAGATGTGGGAACAAACACCAATGTTAACTCTTTTATTCTACTGAAGTTAGCATGCTAACCAGCTAGCTCTGGCCCATCTCCTCACTTTCCGATAACGAATTCACTGCAGCCTCCAGTCTGGCCTGAAAACAATGATCCCTGAAGCCACCACCTGCTCCTGACAAGAAACTACATTCAGCAGCAGAGAAAACTTACAGATAGCCCCTTTAAGCCTTTAAGTGATTGGTTCTTTTTATCACAATGATTAATTCTGTGTAAACATAACAACTCATACAAACAAGATATTAATTTGTGCACACATGATCTTTTTGATAGTGTGTTTGAAGTGATCAGATCTTAGAATCTGTGGCTGATCTATACGATCATGCAGAGACTGATTGGACTCATTGATTATAAAGCCTTATGCAGGGTGGACACCAAGAGAAAACCCCTCTTAAACAACATAAGACTTTCCTTTCTCTTCTGCTCTCATTGCCTTTTGTTATAATGATACAGACGGTGACAAACTAAAGGACAAACCATCATTAAGAGTCTGAGTCAGGTGTTGATCCTCCAGAACAGCTTCACCGCTCCAAATCTGTGAACTCTACTGGAGGATGAACCATTCCTCATAAACATATTCCCTCATGTGGTGTTTAGATGAAGATGATGGTGGAGAGCGCTTGTCTTGTTTTCATTTATTTGTTCTTTATTTATTTTGGGGTTTTTTTTCCTGTAAAGTGGCCTTGGGTACCTTGAAAGGCACTATAAAAATCTGAGTTATTATTATCATTATTATTATTATTATTATTATTAACACGCCACTCCAACATCTCCCACAGTTCAACTGGACTGAGATCTGGAGACTGAAGGTCACAGCATATGATTCACATCATCTTCATCCTCATTAGACCATCAGTGACCCCTGTGACCTGTGGATGGAAACACTGTCATCCATTTACTCTGTTTTTCCTTTAATTTGTCACCAACTGTTGTTTGCAAACCACTGGTTGTTCAGAGGTATATGTGACTTGTGTCTTGTAATCTGATTTACTATCAAATTCCCTGTTGGATCCTACATAAACAGATGATGTGAGAAATTTCAAGTTCTTTCCAGGAACAATGAAGATGTTTTTCAGCAGAAAATGTTTCTGCTACTTAAAACATGTTCAGTAAACGACAGATTTTTACCACAGAATCAATGGTTTGTTTTCTAAAGCTACCACTCTGCACTTCTGTCCAACGTTCCTATGGAGAAAGTTCATAGAAAATCCGAAACCAACACTGACATGACGGTCAGAGAAAACAGCCACTGGGCAGATTTGATGGCCGGTCATTGTGGCAGGATCCAAATCAGTGCTCACCCTGTATAACCACTGTTAGAATCCACCAGAGCACATAAAATAAACTTGTTTTTAAGCACAAAGGCCACTGCTCCATATAAGGGAACCACATCCATGGAGAGGCACGTCCATCACATCACAGATAACTGCCAACTGATCGACCCTGTTTTCTCACCCAGATACACAAGGGTCATTTCTATCTTTTTATACCTGTAAAAATGTCTAAAGGTTGGGTGCAGCCCTCCTTTATAGCAACATGTGTGACTTGCTTGTTGTGAATTTTAGTTTGAGTCAATCTGTCAAATGTATTTTCAGTATTTAAGTTTAAAAAAAGAAATGCACAGATGATTATCTCTGTAAGCAGCATGTTTGTTTAGAATAGAAAGTGCCAAAGACTGTTGTACTGTCACTTTCCCATCTTAACAATGATTGAGATCAATTATTGTATCAGATGTTTTTTTTCTGTGTGTTGCCAGATGGAGCCAATAAAGAAAAAGAAAGTTCGGCTTCATAAAAGGACCAATACGTGTTTTTATTGAGGGACTGGGAGGGACTGAAAGACAAGTTTAAAAACACAAAGATTGATAGTGTACTTTCATCATCAACTTTATTTTTGTTTGTATTTGTCTTAGATAATTTGCCAGAACATGAATGTACAGATTTGCCAACTGTATCTGTTTTATTCATCTTTATAGAGAGCCATATTTGTAGTTTTTATGGAATATGGATGATATGGAATCATAGTGCTCACAGCCCTCCAGTGGTTAACCTGAGGAACTACAACTCCATGTTCTATGAGACTGATACAGACACTATTCACTGACACACATGACCTTCACTATTTTTTATTTTATTATTAGTGAAACATTGTTCTGGTATTAGTGCCAATGTTAATATCTAATTAAGTTAATTCATAATATGCATGTACCATGTATACAGCTGAGCCACATAACAAAGCTGCCTCCTTGATTTTTGTCCGAGGCTAAACTTTATAATATCCTGTCTGTTGATGCATGTTGTGCAGAGTTGTAAAAACCTGACATTACAGTGACTGTAAAGAGCAGAACAATATTCAACATGACTTTAACTACTTAGCTTAAAAAGACTGTCAAACACAAAGATTTACTCCAAAACATTTATTTCAAAAACACATTTGTTTTGCTGTTGATGTTGAACCTTCTCTCCGCTGTCTTCTTCACTGTTTTCTCCACATTGACACAGAACTGTGCACTTTAAACAGGCTGTTTTGCTTTAGCAGTGCCCCCCATCAGCCTCTCTTGCAGACACAACCTAAGAGGTCAGGGATTAGATGGGCCAGCTTGTCTGTGGAAGAGTTGACACAGTGGTCTCCAGTAGCTTGGGTCCATCCAACCCCAGTCAGTTAGAGATGGAACATTTGGTGCCACTTCAGGTGCTTGTCACCAACAGTGTCCTACTGGTCCACTGCTCTTTTGAGGTACTGCACCAGTGCATTGTTTGTTTGCTCCATTCCTCTTCCTTTCTCTGTGAACAACTTAAGACAAACTCGATCGATGTTGATACGATCAAAGAACATTCTTTCTGGAGTCTTTGGCATACATTATATTTCCATTTTACATGTTCTTTGATCACACCTTGACTCCTCAGTTTTCACACTTCAGTTACAAGAGATATAGAACCTAACATGACTGATATTAACAAATTTGATGCAATCATGGTTTTTGGTTCATACAATCATGGTTTCTGTGATACTGATGTTTAATTTGTAAAATATAAACCTTTCTTTTTGTTTGTATTTTACATTCTGGCCAATAGGTGTCGCTCTGTTGACATGAAGCATCAGAAATTAACCTTTGTTGGGATAGTAGTTAGCATAAAGCTTTATCTCACCATCACTAACTACTTCTCCTCTCTGACAATGTGATAATGTCTCTTCCCATTAATAACTTTAAACCATGAGTTAACAGAGTCCGTTACTAACCAGTGTTGAACATTGAGAGCCAGTAGATTGCCGTAGATTCTTTGGTGGAGAGGAGATATTTCCGAGTTTGCCTTCGTCTTGAATGCAGCAGAAGTCGGTCAGAAACCAAGCAGGACCGGTTTGCTCTGATTCTGCGCAGGAGGCCCAGCTCATCTCTAACGAGCCTCCACACAGCCTGTTGAGTTTAGTGCGTTGCTAAGGAACGTAATATAGTGTCGACTTTGGTCCAATCACTGTTGGAGAAAAAGATCATGTGCTTTAAACTGACCAACCGGTGCGAAGGTAGCGTCACTACCTGATAAAGTTTATCCAAGCTGCTGCTCCAACAGTCTTTTATATGAACCTACTTATTTTAACCACCAGCCAACAAACGCTGTTCCGCAAATGAAAGATATTTTCAAGTCTTGACGAGCTCATTCTGGTTTCTCATATGGTAAGGAGAATATGTCAGTGAATTGTACAGAGGCTGGTTAGGATGCTGTCTGGGTTAGCTAATAAGCTAAGGCTAATGTCAGGCTCATGTATACTTTTTGCTAAGATCCGCTGCCCTTGATTATTTCTTTTAAGATTGACACACCCTCCGTAACTATCTGAAAATTTTACCGTTACATGTGTTTTAGTTAAGAATTCATAGCTGTGATTACTTGTGTAGACTGTAGCAACGTAACTTGTTTTTATTGTAAATTGGATTAGCTTGTGTTCGCTACTAAATATAATTTTTAATTATATAGTCCACAATAGTCTATTCTAATGAAATGAAAACGGTCCAAAATAGCTTAGTGGTATATATAAAACTCACTTTAAATCCCCCGAAACAGTATTGATTAGCATTGTCCCTATTTGGCATTATAGTTACATAGTTATCTTGCAGATATAGAGGAGACTGGGGACGGTTGCAACACTTTTTGTATTTATCTCAGTTACTCCGAGACTATTTGTTCTAGACCAACTAAACTTTTATATATTAAACTTACAACTGTCTGATAATTACCCATTGCATTTAAAGATGAGTACATATGACATATAATTCATATATTTATTTGAATGGAAGACTTCAGATGTTGCAACTGACCCCAACCCAAAGGGTGGTCGCAACGAAGATCAGGGACGTTTGCAACATATAAAAAATACGTTAAATTTCACTGATTAACCGTTTGCTTTTTGTCTCAATAAGCACATATTTCTGAAAGTATGCATTGTTTGAAAATAAATTTATAGTATTAATAGTAATATTTATCAATAAACAATTACTGAGTTTTGTTTTGCATAGAACACAGACCTAACTTGACCATGAGAGGCTGACAAAATAATTCCCAAACTAAATTTTTTGTATTCTCTCTTTCTGTGGGACAAAATTAACTGCATATTTTTCCTATTTGGAACTAAAATGTTAAAAACACTGTTGTGTGGTCTGTTGTGATTTGGCTGCTCAGCTTGAGGAACGTTACAATAACTTGCACGGTTGCTACGTCTCCACCCTGTCAGCCATGACAGAACATCATGTGACACACTGACACACGCTAACCGAGTCACTGAGAAGTCAACAACACAATGATTGAAACTAAGTCAGTTTTGATTCATTCAAACAAAAGCTCAGGACACTTTGATAAAAAATACAGCTCATGAAAAAAATTACTTTCACATCATCAAAACTACTTTTTTCAGTAAATGTAGCAGCAGATGTTGGATGTGTCTTCTCTCTTCCTGGTGGTGGAGGTTCTAACTGAGCATGTGCAGCATGAGTGTCATCACTCACACACTTTTGATTGAAGGAATAAGAGTTGTTGCAACTGTCTCACCTTGCCCACTTGCTGTTGTACACAGAAGTGTTTTGACCTGATCTACAAAGAAGAGTTGAAACATGGTGCAATCAAATGAATCTTAAATTTCCCATCATATTTTCCCTTCTCCTCAGAGTACTATTATTTTTTAACTATACTTATTGACAAGTTGTATAGCAGCATCTTACAACGTGCAGCACTCACAAACCCCAACACACACACACACCCATGCCCAAACCTACATAAAGCAAGAACCCCAAAAAAGCCTTGTGCACCACAAAATTGACAGTTAGCAATTTGCACTGTCCCTTCTTGACTTCCATTTAGTTATTTGCAGTTGTTCATCACTTTCAATATGATGCAAAAGGCAAGTACTTCAGATTGTTCCAGAAGGGGTATATCACCACATGCTTTCCAGGTGTGTGTCATCTGTAACTGACAATATTTGAACCTAATCAATACCAATTACAGTATAGATGCAATAAGAATTCTCTTCTTGTTTATTCAAAGAGAATGTAATTTTCTCTAGTTTCAAATGTTTCTCGGCTGTACTTTCTGATGTGTAAATTTGTTGGAGATACTCATCACCCACTATTTCACAGAGGAAAGCAATGAGAACCCGGTCAAGTTCACCTCCGATTCATGTGCACATCAATGACTCCACACCGGTCCACGTGCACGTAAAGAGCCACAGGACGAGTCCTGTCAGAACACCTAAGGTTAGAGCTGGACTTTACTTAAACTTTGACCGTCAGTCATAGTGACGTTTCTCATTTTTCTGTATTCAGTTTCAATGTTGTTATTATGCAGCATATGTCCTGACAGACAGCAATGTCATGCTTCTGCACACACTGTTTTTCAAAGGGGAAGACCAAGGTGGACAAAGGAAACCTCCGTCCTACAGCCAATGTCAAAACTCGAGTGCCATGGATTCCACCTGGAAAGGCCTCCACACGGGATGCCTCGTACAAGTGGGAGGTAAGACACCTCAGCATTGTGAAAGGGCTTTGTCAGTCAAAGATGTAGTGTTACTCATGGTGTCATTTGCACCAAGGGTCCGATGCACCGCCTTGAGATCACACCGCCGCTCCCCGAACCAGAACCTGAACATTCCCACTCTGCGCTGCTATTGGCTGACCTCACGTCAGAGGAAGAGGAAGGGCTACACGGACGAATCAACCAGTATGAGAGGAAGATTGACAGCTTACTGACTGAAGTCAGCTCTCTAAAGAATGAGGTCAGTTTCTCCTGTTTCCACAGTGGACTGATCAGTTCTGAAGTCCTTCACTTATCAGGCTCTACCGGGCTTAAATCCAGAACCAGGCTGGACGTTATAACTGATATTTACTGTCTTTTTATTGTGCCCTTATTGATGCTGGTTTGTAAGAATACCATGATTTTATGTATTTTGTTTGTACTATTATCATCCTTATTTATATTATTATTTGTACAAAGTTATGAATCTCTTTACTTTTGGGTCCTGCATCAAATGCACAATGTCTTACAATTATTTTTTTTTTTATTCTTTATTTTGGGGCAGCAGTTTATATCACAAACCATACATCAGGAAAAGGCACTTTACTCCTGTGTCGGCAACAGTTTTTCAAAATGTAAGAACTTTGTACACTTTGGTAACTAAATAAAATAAAATAAACAATTAGAGTAGAATAACATTTCAGGGTCAATCATTCAATTCCTCACCCGTTTCAGAGGTTTGCTCAGTGAAGTGTGATGGCAATAGAGTTGGGAACAAAACGTAGACAAAACCCAAACATAAGCAAAAACCAAGTGAGTTGTGTATGAGAAGAGAAATCAACAACAGCTTCAACCTTAGCTGTTCTAGGTGACCCCCCCGCCCCCCACCCTGTCCCATACATGTCAGTTTCACAATTACAAATACACCATGTTGTTGTCGTTCGCTGGAGTCAAGGTGCACATATATCGATGAGCTTTCCTGGTAGAATCTAGATATCCAGACTTCAACACACTGTCAGAGTTCAGATCTCTGCACAGGTCAGCTCCATCAGCAGCGACTGAAATCTGAAGTCCTGTCTCATTACATGTTTTATCCCCCCACAGCCCAGCACCCTCACACAAAGGATGTGGTGATGATGTTGACATGTCAGAGTTTGTATCGCCTCAGTAACAAATCATTTGTGTCTGTCCGCATGTGTGTTTGCACATCTGTACCACATGTGTGCAGGTGGAGCTGCGGAAGAGGGAGCAGCTGCTGGAGCGTCAGTCGGAGCGGCTGAGCGTCTCCCAGCGGGTGATCGCAGAGCAGGAGGAGGAGCTGGCTGAGGTGACCAAGGAGCTGGAGGAGACTGAGCGGGAGAACACGCGACTACGACAGTCCATGGAGAAGATGATGGAGGAGACCGACTACAGCAGGCAAGCATCACACCACACACTGTCACAGTGATTTACCTGTGAGAGGCTGGTCTTGTATCACTTGTGGTGGCAGATGTTTTAAGCATGATGTGTTTTTTTGTGTAGGCAAGCATTCTTCCATCATGTAGCCCTGAGACCTCTGGGGCTCAGATTCTGTCTTTGGTCCCAGTCCTCAGATTACAACCAGATATGTGTCACTCTGAGGATTCTAGTCCAGGGGCCTGATTCATAAATGATGCATACACTCAAAAATCATGTGTAAGCCTCACGTAAATTTTATATTTATAAACACAGGATGTGTCACCTCACACATCCCTTCACCATGTGTACACACGGTTCTCCAAAGTGATCCAAGTTACAGTGAAGTGAAAATACAGAACAAGCCATGACACGTAATTTAACATAAAATAGAATAACCAACTTCACAGAGCTTCGTTCATTATCATCATAGTTTTCCAATGAAAATTTTACAATTCATAAACAGAAATAATTGTGAGTCATTCTCCAACCTGTTTCATACTCTTTTGATATTTGCTAATCACACAGTTAGAGCCTCTGGAGCCTCATTAAGACTCTCTAGTCCCAATGGATGAAGTTCAGAGTAAAACAGGACTTAACAATAGAGTGATTGTACTAAAGTAAATGGATGCATGTGTCTGCTTCCCATCTGCCATTCATGGCTAACTGTGCTAGTGGAAATGAGGCTTGTGCACATGCGCCCAATTTCTCAGTGAGTGAGATTTATAAAGTGGAACCATGCTCCAGAGTTTTATGCATCTGGCTCCAGTTGGGACTGACTTCCTCCTCTGAGATACCTGATGGATACAACAATGATCTTTAAGACAGACTCAGTGGCAGATAGTAAGAATGTCAGAGCCATGCTTGCTTTGTTTTAGCCATGTTATTAGGATAGATTTTATACCTGGGATGCAGAGCAGAGTAGAATCATGAGTAAATCCAAGGTTAAAATGTTGAAGATAACAAACAGCTGCTCTGTCTGATGTAGAAGGTTAGAAATGAGATTCTGATTTTCTGATCTGATTTTGTTTCTCTTCTTCTGACATCTCTGTAGAATCTCAACATCAAAACTAAAAACTAAAGCAAAAACTAAAAAGTAAGACAAAATGAGTTCATGTTAATCTTGACTCTTGTCCCTGTCTCGTCCTTGCAGACTAGACAGAGACAGTGTGCAGCCAGACAAAGATGCTCTGCTCAGGAAGCTGATGGAGGCTGAGGTGGACGGAACAGCAGCTGCCAAGGAAATGTCAGCCCTGCGAGAGTCTGTTTCTAAACTGTGCAGTGCCAGTGTCAGTGTGAGTATCTACAAACCTGGGAATAGCTGCAGCTCCTAAGTGGTTCTCTCCTGTGGTCCTGTGCCAACAGACACTGCAGACTTTCATTGGCTTTGTGCCAGCAGTATTAGTATGTGCGTAAGTGTGACACTTAATATAATCCAACACTGTAAAACATCACACAGATAAGTATCAACTTCATGTAAATACACAAGTCCTGTTCAGTTCAAATTCATTCTTCAACCTTCAACCATTAAACATGTATTAAATTATTAAACTATGTCTTGAATGTTTCCTCTGATAGTAATAAAAACATTATGAATCATGATGACGGTTCGTATCCACCTTAATCCCTGCCCTTATAATTGATAACAGTTACAGGGCGCAGATTCATGTATCGTCTTTATAGGAACAATGTTGCTGCAGAGTAGGGCTGAAAAAAAAATGATGTTGTCATTATTTTGGCAGATATTGCAATTGCGATATGAGTCATGCCCTGATAGTTTCCTGTCATGGTGACATTCTCTGGAGCAAAGAAAAGCTCATTTAGTTTTCATAAATATATAACAGTGTTATATGATGAATTCAGTGATTTGTCAGAAACTGTTTCACTGATGGACCAGTGTCTGTGCTCCTTTGTGTCTCCTCTGTTTGCTGAACAGAGACTGTCTGGTTCTGAGTCCTCGGTCTTGGCCCTTCAGAAGGAGCTGTTGCTACAGAAACTGGAGACGTTTGAGGCCACAAACCGAACCCTGCGGAACCTTCTCAGAGAGCAACATGGATCCCAGGTACTCTACTGTCTACTGTCTACTGTCTAAGAAACATCTACATCTGTTACTACACCAGGGAGTCTTATGTTCACGTCTTGAACAGGATACACCGGGAACACTCTGGTCTGTTGGATGTGTGATGCCACCTGATTAATTTCTGTTGTATATTTTCTGTAATCAGCCAATAATACCCAGATCTGAGTGCATGTCTCACACTGTTGGTCATATTATTGCCTAATTAACTTTCCAGTCTTTCCTAGTAACATTTTTGGGAAAAACCAGACAATAAATCATCAGTTAAATGTGTTATTTTCAAAAGACATAATGCAGTTTAGATTTAAATTAAATGATCACAAACGCAGCCCATCCCCTGCCCATAGGCTGTTACAAAATATCCACATATTCATTAATACTTCTAGCTCTAGTTGTTTTTGGCTGGACCGCAACAGCGGGGCCAGCCCTATGATCGTGAATGTTGCTGACTGACTGACTGATGATATTTCCACCACTGGTCAGTGGAGTGTTGAGCCGCAGTCTACCGAGCCGCTCTGGTTTCCCGGCTGCTTGGGAACTACAGAGAAGAGGAGGAGCACTTCCAATACACTGAGCCTTGCCTCCATTACAGCAAATAAACTACTTTGATACATATATCATTATTACTAAAGGAGGGAAGTCCGGCCTGTGGCCCTTTGTGCATTTTCTCTTCTCTCTCTCTCTCTCTCTCTCTCTCTTTCTCTCTCTCTATGTCTCTCTCTCTCCCTCTCTCTCTCTCTCTCTCTCCCTCCCTCCCTCTCTCACTATGACTGTAATAAAGGCAAAAGCCTGAAGAAATAACTTAAAAATAAGATATTGTGTCTCTTCTAACTTTCTCTCTGGGTGATCATGTTACAGTTAATACAGTTGAAATCACAGCTCAGTCTTTGTCTTTCATTTATATGTTTGGTGATTTTGTCAGACAGATCAACTTTATTTGGGTGATCCTCCCTTAAATTGCCAGTTTTATAAGTAAAGGTCATGTACAGAACATGTCAGAGGCTTTAAATCTTGTAGGAGTGTGTTTATTTACAGGCTTTAAACATTTAGGCTAAATTGTCACGGTCAGTTGTAAAAGTCCAGGTGATATATGGACAGAATCTTCTATTATGGGATTTAATATCATGATATCCATGATATGCACAACTTTCTACAGGTTCAGTTGGGAACCTTTTTATAGATGAAAGACAGAGTGATTTAAATGACAAATCAAGATTCTTCATTACACTGCAAAAATACTAAAGTCAGTTAATTGGATTTCAGCCATTATAAAGCAATGCTGCTAATTTGCAGTATTACCTGCAATACAATCAGATATATTAAAAAGAAAGTTACCATGGTAACAGTAAAGACATACCGTTTCAGCAGCAGTAAACAGTAAATGTTTGATTTACAAACTTTGATGTGTCAACTGTTTGAACAGATGGAGTCGATGCGACTGTCAGAGCAGAAGGACACGTTACTGAAGAGACTCGCAGACACAGAGGCAGAAAATGCTGTGAGTTTAACAGAAGATGATCTCCCTTTTTCATGTGTTGTGTGTTTGTTCCCTCTGTGTTTGAGATACAAAAATAAAGCTCACCTCACTTTTCCTTGTGCAGCATCTTGTGGTGAAACTTCAAGAGAAAGACAAAGAGGTCAATCAGCTGTCCAGACTTTTAGATACTGAGAAGGTACTGAGAGCACAGCCGTCAACATGTGTGAGGATTTTACTGTAGACACGTCCAAATCAAAACAAAACATTAATGCCTTAATCTTTTAGTAAAATAGGTCAAAGCGTAAATATTCTTACTAATGTACATTCTGCTGGTTTGGGGATTCTGCAGGACAACGCTAAGAGTACAGCTGATCTGTCCAAGACCCTGGAGTCAACAAGAGCTCATTTACAGGGACAGCTCCGCAGCAAAGCAGCTGAGAACAACCGGCTCACTGTACAGATCAAGGTTTGTCATGGAATCTATTCCAACTACTCGCCATCCTGTGTAATTATCTGTTGTTGCCTGTGGCCTCTGTTGTAATTATGTACTTGGTAAATGAAGTCAGAGTGCTTTGTCATCATGGCGACTGCAGTCACACTCACTGTTGTCTGACCCTCTGCTTTACAAATGGAAAGCACACACAGTGACTCCAGCTGTAATCCCTCCTCCTTCTCATTGGTTCAGAACCTGGAGCGAGCAGCCAATCAGCAGAAGGCAGAGATTGAGCATCTGATGGAGCAGCTGACGAGCCTGAGGCAGGAGGCCAGCGCGGACCGAGAGGCTCTGAAACGAGCTACACGAGCCCAGAAGCAGCGAGCGGAGCGTAGTGAGGTCACTGCAGGACAGTTGAGCATCCAGCTGCTGGACATGGTAGGGACAGGCTCCTCGAAAACTGTAGAGACACAGGCTGAGGTCAACATCCTAACCAGGTCCTTTTGTCAATAACTAGATTACTGACCATATTATAAAGAACTGAACTGCCGTTGGATTCAGTTTATCTTTAAAGAAAGCTCTAAACCCCTTCTTGTCACCCCCACACCCACTTCTCTTCTGCACTGGTGTCTATAACAGAGTCACTGTTTTTTATTATGTCTCTGTGGCAGCGACAGTGAGAGACAGAGGCATATTGTTTTCGTGTTGTCTGTCCATCCCATTCTTGTGGACGTGATATCTCAGTCACAAACTTCTTTAAATTTGGCACAAACATTCACAAGGACTCAAAGATGATTTTGATATCCAAGGTCAAATGTCAAGGTCACTGTGATCTCACATTCTTGTGAATGCAATATATCAGGAACACCCAGAGGGAGCTTCATCCCTTCTGTCACTGTGACCTCACAAAATTTTTGGCCATAACTCATAAAATTCATTCACTAGTTATGACACAATTTAACTTAAATGTCTATAAGGATAAAATGAAATGATGGCATTTTATATCTAAAATGTCAAAGGTCAACTTCACTGTGACATCATAATGTTCTGCAAAAGCAAACTCTGTAACTCAAGAAGGACTGTGACCATATTTCCTGATACTTGGCTGGTTTGGTGGAGGAAACAAGCGGGAGGAGGTGACTCTAGTTTCTCTTACCAGGAGAAGCAGGTGGCAGACGCCCTGACAGCAGCTGAGACCTGGGAGAGTCGTCATGCACAAGAGGTGAAAGACAAGAGTAAACTGGAGCTCGAGCTGTCACTGTTGAACAGGTACCTCTAACGGCTCCACACACACACACACACACACAAGTGTCTCTCTTCATAATAATCAGAGCACTAACAGTCGTCCTGAGCTGCAGGCAGACCAAAGGTCACCTGGTGACTTTTACCAAAAAGCAGAACGGGGCAGGAAATACTGTGAGCATGGTTGTAAACATAAATTGCAGGAAATAGCAGAGCTAACAGGGTAACAACAGTAATCAACAGCAACCTCTGTCACTTTCCTACAGCCAATCAGCATCTCCTTCTCTGCGCCTCTGCTCTTATTTCACCTTCAGTTATGAAACAAAAAACAAACATTATTTCTTGAATGACAAGTCAGCCCCGCCCCTTCTCACATGCTGTCTGGTCATTGGAGAGCCTCGTGATTTTGAATTCAAACAGAATGAACTCTGGAGCGTAGTAGAGGAAGCGGGTAAGTACACAACATGTGTGTCTCACTTCCATAAAGGAATTAATGGGAAATGATATCCAGTCCAACTGCACCATTAGCCTGCAGCGAGGGAGCAAATGTTGGGCATGTTCTTTAATGAGAAATTACTTAAGCTATTGATTGATTATCGGGTTTGGTGGAGTACCTGCAGTTATCCATAGAGCAATCTGACTGACAGGAAGTGTTTCTTAGAATGTATAAAGCATGAAATTGGAACAAACTTCTAAAAATTCATCAACTAGTGAAAGGCTCGTTCTGATTCAACACTCATTATAAATGAAATTATGTTGACACGTTTCCTGTCATACCGTAAACAGCCGTATAGCAGAGCTGACGGAGCAGCTGCAGAGCACAGGGGATAAAGGCAGACTGGAGAGAGAGGCCCTGCTGGATCACCTGCATGGACTGACCACAGAGAGCACTGCTGCCAGACTGGAGAACCAGTCCCTCAAGGTGAAACCAGCAGGACACATTTACTGAATCTGTTCTGCTTCTGTCTTAGATAATGTCCTTCCTGTTCGTGTTCAGTTTTCACTCTAATTGACTTACACTGACTTCATTAGATTAGCAGGATGGACTCCAGTTAATTACAGTAGTAACTGATGACACTTGATGTAAACCTGTGGGTTCCTGACAGGCCACAGCCGCTGCAGTGGAGGAGAAACTGGACATGTCTCAGTCTGAGCTTCAGCAGGTCAGAGCATCCATCAAGCAATATGAGAGTCTGCTGGACAGCTACAAGATCCAGGTACCCGAAGTGTACAGTACCGCTCTGTACAGTAGATCCACACTGTTAATGTCCATGAAAAGTCTGAACCCAGTTTTACCATCTGTCCAAGGTTGGGAAAACGCGGGTCGAGGCAGATGAGTATGCTGCTCATCTAGCCCAGGCGGAGCGAGAGGCCCAGGTCGTGCAGGGGAAGCTGGAGCAGGAGATAGAGGAGGTGCGCAGGGAGATGCTGGGGCGGCTGGCTGAGTTGGAGCCTCTTCCTGAAGCTCTACGACAGTCTGAACTCCAGCTGCAGGAGGCACAGGACAGGGAGCGCAGCCAGGAGAGACGTAGCGTGGAGCTCAGCACCACCCTGGCTGATCTCCGTATTAAGGTCCTGACAGTCCTGTGCCTGTATGCCAGTTCAAGTCAGCATCACAAAACAAGGCCAAGTCAGTCAAGTGCTTGTTTTATCTCATGTCAGGTGGAGACTCAGGGCAGCCAAATGGAGCTGTTCAGACAGAAGAACAAGGTGCTACTTGAGGAGAACAGACAGCTGCAGCAGCGGGTGGAGAGTCTGGAAAGGTCAGTCCCTCCTGATTTACTCTCCTGGCTTTGACTCTTTGATTTATCATTAAAAGTTTGCTTAATGAGTCTTTAGCTGGTCCTGTTTGCAGTGTATCATGGATATACACATAACTATCAGTGGATCAATGTGATACTGAAGAAAAGTTTAAAATGTGATGATTGTCAGACAGGTGGAGTTAAACTGAGCATCCTCCTCCTTCATTTTTCAGGATGTCACATAAAATCCTTTTTTAAATGAACCAGAGTATTACAATACTACTTATTATTATTATAGTATTATGACAGTAACACTTCAGTATGTGACTATTAAATGTAAGTCAGTACCAAAGGCCTACTCTGCATTATCATTAACTTATGTCTTATCATTACCAAACGAATGTGAACTTGAAAACCTTGCTGCTGTCGTTACCAACGGCTACGGTTCTGTCCGTTTGCCGAAGTGAACCTGCAGCACTGTTCACAGTGCATAGGTTAAGTGAGGCGAACCAGAGAGGTCTGAGTTTGTTTGGAGTGTACACATAAGAACAAAAATGCTGTGTCATCGCTCTTGAGTTTGTTCTGAGGTTGGAAGTGTGAAAACAGCCTGAGTGGTTTGATGGAAGTTTATTGACATTCACATGAAATTGTGTTGAACGACTGCTGGGAGGCCTCCGTTAAACTGTTAGACACCTGCTCTCCATGGTCTCATACAGCTTAACATCATGTTAAAGATCCAGTTAACCAAAGAAAGACCGGCAGACATCTGTCCTAATGCAGACCCTGCTGGTCCTCGATGTGGAGACCAAACTGCAGATCATATGCATGTGTTGTTGTGGTCTTGCCCTGACCCTGTTTAGTTCTGATGGCTGTACAAAGATATTTCAAACTACAGTCAAAGTCTCTCCCAGCTGTCTTTGTGCTGTATCTGGATTTATGTCAGAAGCAATGAGCCTATGATAATGGCTGGTCATTGTTGTTGTCTCTGTCTTTTGTCGTCCAGCAGAAAGCTGGAGGAGGCCGTCAGCCAGAACAGCGACCTGCTGGCGGTCATCACCAAACGTGAAGACACCATTCACAGCAACCAGCTCCGTCTGGAGGAGAAGACCAGGGAATGTTCCCAGCTGAGCCGGAAGCTGGAGGAGGCTCTGGACGACGCTCGACATCAGGTCTGAGCCTCACAACAGCTGGATGCTGCTAAACACTGGTCATACACACTGGAGTGTATTTAAGAATATAGTATAGATCACAGTAGTGCTACATCACAAAACGTTTCACTTATTTCAATGAGACCTCTGCATTGACACAAGTGGGGTGAAGATGTAGCAGATGCAGAACAACTGCTTAAAATCCAGTGTTAAATGGAAACGTCAGTGTTAAACCTCAGTGTGACTCCCAGGGGGTGTGTAGGAATGTGTATAATTAGTTTTGCATGTCTTGAGGTTCATGTTGTCAGGGATATATCAGTTGTGTACTTTTTAATTAAGTTCAGTGTGTTATATTTATCTCCAGATGTCAGAGACCAGAGAACGAGCTGCCACCAAAGAACGCTCCACCCAGGCCAAGATCCTGGACTTAGAGACCCAACTGAGCAGGACCACCTCAGAAATCAACCAACTGAAACGCAACAAAGAGGAGGTAAAAGCCTCCATTGACAGTTTACTCAAACTTATGTGTGTGTGAATTGTCAGCAGGTGTATAAGGTGTGTGTTTGTGATACTCAGGTGGAGCGACGATACCAGAGCCGACTGCAGGATGTGAAGGATCGGCTGGAGCAGTCGGACAGCACCAACCGAAGCCTGCAGAACTACGTCCAGTTCCTGAAGGCCTCTTACACCAATGTGTTTGGAGATGTGGCCCTCAGCAGCTCTCTGCGGGCCCCCTCACCCATCTGACAGCCCCTCCAGCAGAGCTGTTTTATACGCACACAGTCCAGACCAGTAGTGTGGCTTTAGATTTTCTAAGAACAGCTGGAGGCTGTGAAGACGACAGTGTCAATCACTCTCTTGTTTCAAACACTGTCAACAAGTCAGATGAAGAGCAACAGTAACTGTGGGGCTTTTTACAATTTAAGACTCGTTCCTGTAAAGATTCATTTACAACAGATTTGATGGACAATCAAATGATTTGAAATGTCTCCAACAGGTGGTATAAAAAAAATAAAAAAAAAGAGTGGCAAACAGCAGCTCCAGGGATGTGGATGTTGGAGACAAAGAGAATCAGGATCTTGAAAACTACATGTTCCTGTCCAACGTGCTTATTTTACCAGATGTTTGAATTTGCTAAATGGATTTCTACCCTGTTAATAGGTTAAACAAGAATTTATGAGTTCAGAATACGACAGAGAGGAGATGAGAGGTTCATACTTTATTAAGTATAAAGCAATTTATGACATTAATATATTAGATTAGCATGGTGGTAAAGAATGTGCAATGCATAATGAACTGTGTGCAGTCAGCATCACACCTCAAATTTTAATAGTGAATTGAATAGACAACAAAAATTCCCATCTGGGATTTTTTCTATGCAAAACTGAAGCACTGAAACAAAGCTGCTGGAGCTCAGAGTTTGGTCCTGAAGACGTTTTGTGGTTTTTCCAATATTTTCTATAATTTCATCAGAATTTCTTGTTTGATCTTCGAGACCAAACATCGACACCAAGTACCCTCATTTTTCCTGAAGCTAATGTTTTTCATCAGTTAGTTTTGACGGTGCCTTGAAGCGTTTCAGACTGAATGTCGTCTTCAGAAATGTGTTATCGGACATTGAAGTGAGTTTGTATTTTCCAGGCCAAAAACAATGGAAAGTGCACATTTTCTTTAGCCTCGTCTAGTGATGACAAAAGGTAATATATACCAGAATAAAAGCAGTTATACTGTATATTGTATTTGAACTGTTATATACTAAAACTATTAATTTATTTTTCACATCTATACAACAGCCAGCCATGACACATGATGTGTTTAAATGTGTGTCTGCTCTGTACAGAGCTGAAAACACTGGTGCTACCGCTGTCTTCTGGCTGCTACAAGACGGTGTTGTTTTGTTTTTACACTCTTACTCACACACTGTCAGTAGATGGATAGTTGTTAATAGACTCATGTTTTTTTCTTTAACTGTTTCATAGAGTTTATTTAATAACTGCATCATTTACAGTTTATCTAACTTTAAAGCAACAATATGACAACAAAACAAAAATATATTTCTTCACCTGATGCAAACTGACTGAGTATTCATGTTGTATGTGTCGGTTTTTTTTTCAGCTGTTATTTGTGTGTTTGTGATGTAGTGTTAAACAGGATACAAGCCAAAATAAGACTTTTTTTAGTGTTAGTCTACTGACATACAGTTAGTGGTTGGGTCTGTGTTTGTCATCCAAATTAACTGTCAATCAGATTATCACACTGTTGTCATATTGTTCCATAGCAGCAGCTGTTCCATTATTTACAGCCTCACAACAATAGTGTATTTCTGTCATATTCAGCTTAACACGACCAGCCTACAAGATCCCAATACCCTTAAAAGACTGTAGAATCATTTTGGAGGATACATATGCACTGTAAAGAGGTGTGATCAGATCTGAGAATCTATGCATTTTTAATTTACATAAGAAAATGACACTTAAAGATGAAAATAATGTTTCTACCAACATGTAACAGCCCAGTCACAGATGATCTGTTGTGGTTGTCAGCTGATAGAGTGGCTGCTGAAGGACTTCTCATAGATAACACTGATGATTAATGGAGACATTATGTAAGAGCTGAAATGGTTTCTATTTGTGGTTGTACTTCTCAGTGTTAATGGATAGTCATTGAATTCTGCATCAGCACTGTAGCCTGAGCCTGCAGGGATGGAGCACATGATAATACTGTGCATGAGCAGCTGCTGTTTGTCTTACAGACACTGCTCCTGTACAGTCAGGAATGGAGTGTATGTCTGAAAAAAGGAGTGCTTTGATTTCAATGTATTGATAATGCAGTCTAAACATGGTCAACATGACCAGTTCACGAGCACTATTTACTGCCAAGCATTACAGGAACAGCATCATATGTGTATAATGAACTGAAGCAACACATAAACAAGGGCATTCATTGTTTCAAAGACATATTACAATGTTGTTTCCTATTGGTTTAGAATAGTTGATGATGTGAAAATGTCTGGAATCTTCCATACTGCTTACCAATAAACTCAGGGAGGCTTCTTTCAAAATCACATAGATATTATCCTGTGAATCAGTGTCTTCAGTTTAGAAAAGACATTTGTGTTAACTGTTCATTGTATGAAAAAATGTACTCATGAAACAATGCAACACTTGTTCTGGCTGGATAGATATATCCTGATATAATGTTGACAACATTGACTTTTTTCCCAACTGGAAAAATGTACTCTTTGGTATCTTCAACAACAATAATAATAAATGTAAAGAATTATGTAAATCAATTTGGTGATTGTTGTAGAGAAATTTCATATCCATAAATCCAAATGTAGCCATTCTAAACCTTTGTATATAGTATTTCAAACAGTAAATTAAAATTATTTTTAACTCAAAAAGTAAGTACCATCTATTTGTTCCTTGATTAATGTTTTTATTTAGATAGTTAATTGTATTTTTTTTTTATCTGAGAATTCTATTATCAATAAAGATTATTAATAATTATATTATATTATATTATAAAAAAGTGTTCGCTCACAGAGTTTCGGGTACTTCCGTTGTTTATCGGTTTTTTCCGTACAGCTGCAGAGATTACGTCACATTCGGTTAAAAAAAAAAAAAATTCAGCCATCCCAGAAAGCGACCTCTCATCCTTCGTCGTCGATCCGCCTGGATAACCACCACTTCGTAAGCTCGTTCGAAAACACACAAAGGTACGAGATATATTAAAAAATACTATATTTGTGTTGAGTTGGTCATTGTAAAAGAGATTAGCTGCACAGTGTGGACGGTGTTTTTCTAGCTATCCGGCTCTGTTCGTCCAATTTGCAGTCCCTGCTAGCTTAACGTTAGCTAACTGCAGCCACTCCTATTGTTGAACCGTATTTACAGCACTGTAGCTAACATACATGCACTTAACAGCAGACAAGACGTAACAGTTTTCCTCTAAAGCGTCTGACGGTTTGATAAAATCTAAATGCTAACATTAGCCACCCTACCAGATGACATTAGCTTGCATTGGCACCCATTGCCCTGCGTTGCATTCAAACAAAATGGTTGATTTAAACATCCATAAGTCGACATAAACATCAGATAACCGTTATACACCCCGCCTGTAAAGTGCACCTAACGTAATAACATCGCTTGTTAGTTAGTTAAAATGTTCAAGTTAGCGGGGTTGCCCTGAGTTGCTGTCTGCTAGCTTCAGTCAGTTTAAATTAGCAGTAACGTTAATCACATCTGATTTCACCTATTGGTTGACACAGTCATTCTTTCAAAGGTTTGTACATAGTGTGTACGAAGTCAACAAAATTGTTATCTATGTAATACAAAAAAAACTAAGAAGGTTAAGCAGATATCTATATTAGCTTGTCGGCCATGGCAGAGAGGGAGCCGCCCAGTGCAGTTGAATACCTTTGGACATATGGCCCCAGCTGTTCGTCCTCCTATTACCCTGTATGTAATTAAAACGAAGACAGTGTTACCGTTAATAATTCACACCAGCATTGTGCTGAACGAGTGTTCTCAAATGCACGATCAATTAGTCACATTAAATGTCATTAGGTGGCGTTGCGTGTTTTTAAGGAGTGGTACAAGCCCATGAAAAGACCCTGCTATGTCCAACAAAGCCTGACACTACAGTCACATAAAGATAGAGTGTAGTTTGCATAAAGACGGTTGAGGACAGTAAAAGCAGACTCGTGATAAGGTGAAAGCGCTGTCTCACACCTCTGCTACTGACTGTCTCAGCAAATGAATTTGACAGGGTGGTGCCAAGTGCTTCACATACCAACTGCCCCCCTCCCCACTCTGGAGAGGAATTCAGATAGAAGGCCTCGAGATAGTGATTAAAAACTGTGGGAATGAAAAGTTACCACAGAAACAGTGTTTTTAAGAGGTTAAAGCTTAAAATGAAATGTGCTATTTCATATCTATACATACATTTGAATGTGTTAAGTGTTAGTGACCTGTAATGGGCCATCCTCTTGCTCAATGCCAGTTACTCATCTTGTGGCCATACTGTTTCTTTTAGAAAGAAACATTTGGAAACTTGTTGTTCATTAGTAGATAGAATTTAACATCAATGTGTTGTATATCATCTAATTTGGCCGCGTACTTTGTAGTTTGAAGCAGTTCTGCTTCAAAAGCATCAGTGAGTGAGTGAGTGAAAGCATAGGATTTAAGATGAGTATAGATTTATCCATCCACTAACACCTGTTACCTGTCCTGATTAGTGTTGCACTGCTATATAATACTTACATTTTATTCGACCATTATACTCACCTCAAATTAAAGAAGCCCCTGGGCAGTCATATGTAAAATGGCAGAAACAGGGAATAGGTCAGTGTGTATTCACCTAGAAATTAATTAGTGAGCCTTTTCTAAGGTCAGTAATGTTAAATTACCAATTAGGCTTAAATTGCAGTAATGATTAATTTGATAAGACAAATATGCAGTATGTATCATATTGTTTGGCAGTACTCTATGTAAACTCCAGGATGATGAAGGTTGTCCGTCCGTTAGAGCCTCAAGCAGTAGAGCTGCAGTTTGTGTGTTCTTTGCTGGTAATGCAGACGGCATAAGGTAAACGCTGTGATACAGAAACATGGAGGCAAAATGGGACGGCTGTACCACCTAAATTACTTACTATATATTCCTGGAGCAAATTAATCTCCCTCTACCCTGCCTCATTTTAATCTTATGACAGTCACCACTTGAATATATGTCATTCCATTATTTGGGTGAATAGCTAGACTGAGGCAATATGAACTGTATATCAATTAGCTGTGGTTCCAGGTGTTTAGACCTATCACAACATTTAGTACAATGCATTACATACATTATTGTGGTGTTAGACGTCTCCTGGGGTTATGCATGGTCACATCTGCAGTCATCTGTAATTAACCTTGTTATATTTTGCTGTTGAGTAATACTGATAACTTATACATTTGAACACAGCTGTATAGACCTTGCTTTATGCCATTTCTCTTCTCCAAACTCCCTCTCCACCTATGCAACCTACGGATTGTCTTTTTCCATTGTAACTGTGTGTGACCATGACCCAAATAGAAAATAGGCCTCCTCGTCTCCAGGCTGTGAGATTCGCTATGAGGCCTGCAGATACAGTGCAGCCTGCTAACTCACTGTCATTTCCATGCTGGCTTGAACTACTTTCCACACATTGAGCCTCTGTGTATTGTCTTTCTGCGATTCCTCATTGTATTGACTGCTGAAACATCATCATGATGAATTTCCTGTGAAAGCATCCTCTTATTCTGACTGCTCACTGTGATCAATGATATGCCCTGTAGCCAGCCCACACAGACACACAACATGTCAACCTTTACTAAACCCAAGCTCAAGGTAACAACCATATTTGTGTCACCACTGTGTGTGTGCCTCTGTGTGTTTGCGTGTGCTATTGTGTTTTGAGTTTGTACAGGACAGAAGATTCGAGAGACGTGTAGGCCAGTGGTGGTGTTGTTTTGCTGAGTAAAGGGATGGGAGAGAGCTGGAGGGAGGGGTGGGTGGTGCGGAGCAGACGCATGGGCTGGGCTACATCTTGGCTTGCTCTTTTGTACAGCGTAGTCACTGCAGGTGCAATGCGTCTGTCTGTGCTGCTGTAGATGAGACTTTGCTTCCTCAATCACGGTCAGATTGTGGAGGAGTGTACTACAGACGTACACACTGCTGCAGACTATGACTTCGCCACAGATGTAGCCCTCTGATCAACAATAATACAAGAGAACCTGAGGCTCCAGACTAGAAATATCTCATGTGTGTGGTTTGGTTTTGCACTATTTTTCTTCCTGTCAAACTATCAGATCAGATCTGTCAGTATAAAGCTGTGATGTTTGATTTAAGTTGAATGTCACAGGGATTTGGTAAGTGGCTGCTGATCTGAACTGTGCATGCGTTTGCCTGTTTCTGTTGATATCCTGCTGGGAGTCGTTTCATACTGTCTGCATGCAGTTGAATTTTACTGCATGGCTTTTTTTGATGTGATGGTCTTTGCAAGAAGATAAAGTGTGGTCCTATCTTAAAATGAAATAGACTCAGGTATCTTAACTAAATACCTTCAGAAAACATTGAAATTAGTTTGTATACTCCTTGCTGTTTGCTAGTTATGAGCCTGACTGGAGCAGTGAAAGACTAGCTTGACTGGACATGAGGTCCTGTTAGACTGCTCTCTGCTCTCATTAGTGTTTTCTTTTTTAATGTATTTAAATTACTAAAATTTCTGATATGGATTTTATATTTGTTAGGACTTGCAGTTGGTTGCTAAAAACTACGAACTGCTAAAGGATTGCGGAGTAACTATGGTTGCTTCAAATTCCAGATTTGTCCATCAGTAATTATTGTGAACTTATACGTCACATATATTGGCCTTGTATGACTTAAGAAAAATTCCTCAGATGCTCAGTTCAGTTTGAGGAAAAGGAAAAGAGGTGTTGTTGTTGTTGTTATGTCATGGTTCAGATCCTCTCTCCTCTGTCAGGGAAATAGACTCGCCTAGTCTCATGAGACTCACCCATTTCCTGCTAATTCTGTTAGCTTCCATCCTCCAAGTATGGCGTCAGTATGACCCCTGTTCATAACAGATGGTTCGCCATAGTAACTGGGAGTTTCTAAGTGAATGACTTCATCCATTTCCTCTGTGCAACTTTGATTATAACAGAGAACTTAGGGAAGGTCATTGAAGTCTGCTGTTTTCTCTGAGACTGTAGCCTTCCTTGACAGTAACAACACCCACAGGTCGTTTACACCTTCCATACTTGGCTAACAAGCTTCTATTTATTTAATACAGTTCTATGTTTAACAGGATTTGAGGACATCCTCTTGAAGTCCACGTGCGTTAATAACTTCTGACTTCATCAATAACCAGGTCTATCGAAGACAGACAGTGAAATTTATCCTTTGGTTCAGATGAACCTTCTCTGACCCGCAGACCTGCTCTCAGCTGTTGTTGGTTTTTTGGATCAGTAGCAGTTTGTTGTAAATGTAGCAGGTAGTTGAGAGGGGTTAGATTATTGTTTCCAACAGGAAGGATGCATGGACCTTGTTAGAGGCTTTCCAATGGATACCTCCTGTGTTATATGGAGGATCACTTTAATAGAGAAAATCGATAACTGTTGCTCTCCATTCATCCACCCATGATGTCCACTCATGTCTTTTATCGCATCTCAGCACTTAAATGCAGCTTTGGGATGTACAGTGTCTCTAAAAATATATACTGGTCTGTTTTGTGATGATACAGATTTTTCTGACAGTTGATCAAACAAACAGATAACAAAATGTTTTTAAACAGCAAGAGGAAACAGAATTAGTAGGCCTGGTCCCCTTGAATGAACTATTACTGATTTCCTTTAACAGAAACGACAGATGTTAAATTATTATTTACAATAATATCAAACTATATTGAGAGCAATTTTGAATTTAAAGTCATCTTAATGTGTTACCCCGAGGAACTTTATCAGCAGCAGTTTCAGATTTTCCAGGGCTGGTAAAAACTTTATGGATATTTTACAGCCCACTAATCCACCAGGATTTTTCCAGTTACGCCCAATAGCCACTCCAACTGTCATGGGTTTTGTACCTGGGTGGTGCAGGTGCGTAGTACACTCGTGGTCAGCCAGGTGTCACCACGTGTCTCCACTTTATCCATCATTTAAATTTTTGTTGTGCAGAGTCGTGTAATTGCGACTTTGTGACATAGCAACAGCAGTAATAGCATATGAGGAAATCACTGGCCTTTCCTAAACTGCTGCAACATATTTGAGTGTTGTCACACTGGTGAACATCAGTAAGTATTCTCATGGCACTGCAGATGTGCTGATAAATGGTATGACTCACTGATCCTTGTTGCAGCTCTTGTTTATGCAGTAGCTAAGTTAGTGGCTTCTAGTGGCTAAATGCAGATGGTGGGGTAGGAAGATTTTTATTATTTGAGTTTATTGAGTTCCTTGTGTATTTGTTTCAGGTAGTATCAATCTCTGTGAAGAACAGAATACTTTAGCTTTCATCTCCTGAACCAATTTTCCTGCATCATTTCCTAACAGAGGAAGGTGTTGATAGTGACAATAGCATTGCATTTACTTTTTTTTGTGCCTGTAATAGTAGATAATTGGACTTCGGAAGTGTGATGATGGCAGTAAGGGTTATATGACCAACCATCCATATAGCAGAAGCTAGCACTACTGCTGGCTGATATCAGTGTGTGTGGGTATTTGAGGGAGAGAGCAGAAAGCCCCACAGAGGCAGCTGAGAGGTGTAGAGAGGGAAAGCTGCTATCTACTAAAACAAGAAGGGAGGAAGTGCTATCAGCAGTGGCAGTGCTGTATTTCAGGGCGTCAGAGAGCTGTTAGCAGCACCACTCTAACGCTAGTTTAGTCTCACTGTCACATTCAATTAACGCCAGTTGGTTCTCTTGTAATTACAATTATACTTTATATTGAACCCAATTTTTATTTGTCCCTTTTACACATTGGCCCATTAGATACCTGGTCCTCTTAAAAGACCTTCATCTTAACATTCAATTGAAAGACGTCACATTGCTGTAAAAATTTGCTGAGTCACTGTAGGTTTGAAATTCACAGCGGGTGGCGTCAGGTGACTGAGTTTATGCAACATGGAAGTAAATCAACAGTTACTCATTTTTATGTCACTTTGTGTGCAAAGGTTGTGATTTGAAAAGACATTACAGGCAATGTCCGAACAGCAGGTACATATTTATAATTTATATAAACTAGGACTAAATACTTGTGAATGGGCAGTAACTCCATGCTGAGTCAGTCAGTGTCCAAGATTTTTTCTTTTTGTAATATTATTGTATTTTATGTTGCAGGTATAAGTGATGCTGCCACTAAACAGCCGTTCAAAGTTGTATTTGTCACTTGACAAGGCCAATGTACAGTAAGCAAAGTGTTGAAAAGGAGGATGAGGGTATGAGGATATTATGAATAATATCAAATGTGGCCGGAAATATCGGGATATTTGATATTGTGCATTTGAAAGCTGTTGATTGGGATTGCCAGAAAATAAAGATGTCATCAGGGTTTTGGTTGACACCCACTTATTGATGGGACTGGTTCAAGGCAGTTTGGAGGTAGACTAATACCTCACACAGCTGTGACAGGTCAGTCCATTGTCTTCTATGTCTTTACCAGTGTTACTGGCAGTTGTATATGTTATTATTCTTAATTTATTAAGTAACCACGAGGAAATAAACACCAAACAAAGCGTGGTCTTTCTCTTTTCTAAAACCAAAAGTCCATCTTTAGTTTCACCCTGGTGGTAAAATGGGAAAACATGTCCTTGTGTGTAGTAATGATCTGAATTCATACAGATGTGTAGCCCTGTGATGTTGAAGTGTCAGTCACAATTGTGTGTCCCCCGTTGCTGACATCACTGTGCAGAATGAGGCTGAGGTCTGTTAAATCCCTGAGATGATTTAAGCTCTCTGTGAACTGGGACAGGCTTTCAGATGGGGGAGGGGTGCTGGCTAGCACTGTTTCCCACTGAATTAGATTCTATTTGTGGTGGTAGCTGACAAAATGGGGAGGTGAGTTTATTGCATATTGTGATTGGTGAGTGAGTCCAGTTCCAGAACACGCACCATTCATGAGGCGTCATGAATGGTAGGAAAACAGATTGGGAATCGTTGTTTTCACCTGGAAACGGTCACATGATAGGAACGACACAAATCAGGGAAGGATACGTCATTACTGAAAAGCTCCAATCAGGAGGTGAAGGTGGGCTTCTGCATCATCATTTCCAAAGGTCTTTGTTTCTGCCCGTCCAGATTTAAACACAACCAAGAGTTTTCAAACTAAAATGGGCCCCTCAGTGTTTCTGAAAACTATGGAATAAACTTAGCAAAAGAGATGAGTTTTAAAATAAAACGTGTTAGTGTAGATGTAGATGTGGATGTACATGTGTGTTGGCTCAAAGCGCTGCACACATCTCTACAATGAAATAAGATTTTACCCATTTTTGAAATAGTAAAAAAAAAAAATATGAAAAATCAATATGTGACGGTTAATGTCGATATAGTAAGCAAATAAATCAATGTCTGGGAAACACTGGGCCAGCTTTCTGGACAGTCACTGGACAGGTAGTGGATTGATGGCACTAATCGGCTTACAGCATACACAGTGATGTGATATATGTTGTGTATATGTGTGGGCTCATTGGGATGTTTGCTTGTCTGAAGAGGTAATGGCACCTCTTGGGACCAAAGCATGTCTGTGCGTTGGCTGTGGATAAAAAGCCCACTTCAGTTGCAATGCTGACTCCACTAATCCTCCCATTCAGACCAGGATCAGGAGACTGTCTCACATCCACTCATCGCTTTTTGTATCACTGTCTGCAACATCAACAAAAACCTCTTTCATCTACATTTAGGTCTGTCAGACTCCACACACCCCGATTCACCCTGCACTCAGCGAGGCCGTCAGCTATTGTGCTTAGGCTCTGGTTGACCTTGGTTTGGTTAGTCCGATCAATATCTCTCTCCCTCTCTCTCTCTCCTCTTTGTCTCTGTCTGTTGATGGGCGGAGGCGGACACATAAACAAAGAATATATTCTTATTACACTGTGGTTCAGTGCTTTTAAATTCTTCCTCCTTGATGTAAGCCACCAGATAACCACAGGAGAAAGGTTGATTTTTGTCTGTCATTCACCACGGCTGCGTTTATAATAGAGCTGCACAATTAATCGAACTATAATTGAAATCTCAATAGGGCCAAGTGGAATATCAAATCCAATAAAGGTCAAATGTGTCACATTGTTGTTCATTGTTAGCACCATAAGTGTTGTGGTGCTACAGAGATACCCCGGCCTACAAATCATATTCTCCAGATGTAAAGGAACATTTTTAAATTGACTGAATAAGAATAAGGTTAAAAACAAAGTTTTAAACTGGTAAACCCACCAACAGTCACACCTTAATTAGTTCACGGATTATTGCTTTTATTTTGAATTTCTGAATTGGTTTCATTTCTGCTATTCAGACTGTGCTGCTCATGCCCTGTTGATTTCCTGCTTGGTAGAAACTCAGCTGCTGTGGATGTCAGTAAAGATCATGTTTTTTCATGGTTCAGTGGGGTTGCTAGCTCGACCTAGCTAGCTGTAACCTACAGCGTGAGGCCACACTGACCGTGGAGCCAGGGAAACAGTGCACAGAGAAGCTGACTGCAGCAATCCCATTGTGCAGTGAAGCCTGGTTACTGTTCGCTTGCGTGTGGAATTTCCGCCCCCACCCTCGTTTGGCATTTTACTATTTCAGCTGCCGGCCCCTTGGTTGCACAGCTTGGGACAGGATGGGGGGGGGGGCTGTTTTAGGCTAACAGCCTTGTTTGTTATATCCTGCCTCATAGATCCAAGTTTCTGTCAAGAGAAAAGTTGTAGATGTTCAGGATCCTGGAGACACAAATAACCTCTCCTTTGTTTTCAGAGCTTTTATACTTATTAAATTGAATAACTTTATAGTGATGAGAGTCAGAAACACAGACGGACATGAATGTTAAATCATCAGCGGTCTTATCTGGGAAGATAGAAATGTCAAATTTTCAAAATAAAGGTCAGGGTATGTGACTAATAATTGTAATATGGGAGAAGGGAATGAGTGTAACATCTTTGAGATGAACCTACATTGCTGTAGCAGTCTGTTTGGATATCATGAGTTATACACAAACCTATTAGCAAGAGGAGCTATTTTACTGTTTAGGCTGGATGTCTTGTCTGAATATTCCCTTTCTTTAGTCACTGTCATCCATATTTCAATGTCTGTGTGGCCTGAGCAGGTAAAAGTCTCACCCACATAAATTAGTTTCAGATTCAGATTTCAGATTTTATTAGCTGCTTTTCTACATATAACTGATCTGTTATTGATGTAATTTAATATAATAGAAAACGGTATAATAGAAAACTTAATAACATGTGTAACCCATGTTTTTCCTTTTTTGTAGAAGATGGACACCGCAGGGGGCAAAGTGCTGGAGACAGCCGAAGACATCCAGGAGCGCCGGCAGCAGGTGCTCGACCGCTACCGGCGTTTCAAGGATCTGTCGATTATGCGCCGGCAGAAGCTGGAGGACTCTTACCGCTTTCAGTTCTTCCGCCGTGACGCTGATGAGTTGGAGAAGTGGATCCAGGAGAAGCTGCAGATCGCCTCTGATGAGAACTACAAAGACCCCTCCAACCTGCAGGTCTGTTGACCTGGTTTTTAATAGATCTGTATGTTTGAAGTAGAGGTCCTCATGGGTCCACTCAGTCCATTACAGTCTGTTTTTACTGCCATAGGTAACAGATGTGTGTGTCAATATGGTCAACACCAGAGTGGATCTGAATGGATGCTGGTGTTGGTAATCTCTCCCTGTTAGGGTCTGTTTGTGCATTTTGGATCTGGTCTCAGGTCCTCCTCAGATCAGGTCTCTTCTTTTTTGAAAATCAGTTTATGCAGGTTGGATTCAGGTAGGTTCTCCTCGGGTCTGTTTCAGCTCGGGTCCAAATTTTGGACCAGTGAAGATCTCTAAATTGAACCCTTTAGACTATAAGCTTGCCATTTGTACTTTCCCAGAATTCATAGTTCACTAACAGATAACATCTTGTTCATCTATATTTTTATTTTATTTTTCTGTCAATCATTTGTTTTGATATAATGATTGTTATTTGTCCCACATGTCTTCTTGTACACAGGGTAAGCTGCAGAAACATCAGGCCTTTGAAGCTGAAGTTCAGGCTAACGCGGGGGCCATTATCAAACTGGACGATACTGGAAACATTATGATGAGCGAGGGCCACTTCTCCTCTGAAACCATTCGAGTAAGGCACTCAGTGATGAAGATGCAGTCAGTTTAATACACAGTGTTGGTGTACATTAACTATGTATCCATGGTGGGCTGTTCAGTTGGACTGCATCATTAAGGAACAAACAGAATCTTAGCAGCTCAATTGGTTTTGCTTCCTGAATATTCTTTTAACTTCTTCCATCTGGTCCAGTCCTACACGCCTTACCGGACACAACAGAGACCCATAGTTACAAGTGTAAATATGGGTGAATATATACAAGTAGGTGTTGAACTGCTGTGTGACTCCTGAGTGCTGTGAAACTTCTTCCAGATCAAGCTCTTTACAGTCTGCTTTTCCTTACTGTCATTTTGTTGTGAGGAAACTTTTGTTTTGTTTAATGGGAGTCGGTTTGAAAAGACTGGTGCTCGTGGAAATCTTTTGGTTTCCAGGTGTTTTCTTCAAACAGATATGATGGTATAATATATACATTGAAAATACTTCACTTTTATTTTAGATACAGATTCACAGAAGATTTGTAAAGTACAAAGGAAAACTACAGTGGTGTCTAGTCTTATGTTGGAGATGTTCTTTTTTCATTTACAGTGGAAACTGCTCATAGTAATCACATCTGTTGGGGTCAAATTCATCACTTTAAACAGATATTTATTATAACTGAACCATTTTTGTTATTTCTCATGCAGATTACCATTTAATTGACATTTGTATATTTTTAACATGAGTATAAAGTAATGAGTAGTTGGACTACTTGAGTACTAGCAGCCCAAACTTTTTGATCTATATAAGCTGTTTCCACTGTATTTTCTCTTTCTAGTAACTTTAAGTAAAAAATAACTCTCCACCTCTCCCATGTGCTCTAGACTCGTCTGGAGGAGCTGCATCGCCTTTGGGAACTCCTGCTGCAAAGGACCAAGGAGAAGGGAATGCGTCTCCTGCAGGCCCAGAAGCTGGTCCAGTACCTGCGTGAGTGTGAAGATGCCCTGGACTGGATCAGTGACAAGGTCAGATTCACAGCTTTAAAACTACCCTGATGCTAATGGTACCAATTACTTTGAATGAGGGACGAAAACCAGGCCAACAGAGAAACTTTGGCTTCATCAGTAACTTGTACAGAAAACTATGCAATTTAACATTTGAAAAAAAAAACCTCAGTAATGATGAGCTGTAAGTGAATTTTAAAGTGTACAAAGAATCTTGAAGTGGCTTGTCCCATGGTCAATTTGCATTGTTTTACCTGCTTTTACCAAAGCGAGGCCCAAAGTGTCATAGAGAAGTTAAACGGAGAAGCTAAATGACAAAGCAAATCGAACGAGGAAAGGAAAAGCATTGCATGATTAAAATCTTAATTTAAATTGTTAATCCAGTTATTTATTTCTCTGTTTAAACTGCATTTTCAAATAGGTTCATTTATTTCAGAATTCATTCATGTATTTTTAAATGATTTACATATTTTCTGTCTTGTGTTTGTAAAGCCCTTTATTTATTGATTGATTAATATGTCATTTGCAAATTATTTTAATAATTCCTCTTTTAATTGACAATAAAATATGAAATAACAATTTTCAAATTTAGACTATTTATTTATAGATTGATAAATACATTTTCAAACACATGCCCGTTGATGTCATGCCATGATTAATGAGCCATTTTTACAGTTTCTAAAGACATAAAATCATAGAAGTTTAACTTAAATGTTTGTAGGAAGCCATGGCCACCTCCGAGGAGCTGGGCCAGGACCTGGAGCACGTGGAGCTGCTGCAGAAGAAGTTTGAGGAGTTCCAGACTGACCTGGCGGCCCACGAGGAGCGTGTGAATGAAGTGAACCAGCTGGCAGCCAAACTGATCCAGGAGACCCATCCTGAGGCGGAGCTCATCGTCCGCAAGCAGGACGAGGTCAATACCGCCTGGCAGCGCCTGAAGGGTCTGGCCCAGCAGAGGCAGACCAAGCTGTTCGGGGCTGCTGAGGTGCAGCGCTTCAACAGGTAAACATCAGACACACAGGTGGACTGCTTATACACTCATGTGTCATGTTATTACTTTGCCTCATCGACGATAGTGACCGGCTGTGTGTTTTCACTCTGACAACAGGGATGTGGATGAGACCATCAGCTGGATCAAGGAGAAGGAGCAGCTCATGGCCTCTGATGACTTTGGTCGTGACCTGGCCAGTGTGCAGGCTCTGCTGCGCAAACATGAGGGTCTGGAGAGAGACCTGGCTGCACTGAATGATAAGGCAGGACATACGCCGCTCTGCATCATGTCCACACATAAACGCAGCCATGAAGATAAAACCTCTCTAACTTTTTATTGTCTTCCCTGTTTCCTCTTTCAATTAGGTCAACACACTGGGTGGTGATGCCGAGCGCCTGCAGGAGACGCATCCTCAGAACGCCTCCCAGATTCACCTGAAGAAGGATGAACTCATCACTAACTGGGAGCAGATTCGTACTCTGGCTGCTGAACGCCACGCCCGCCTCAACGACTCTTACCAGTAAAATACCAGACGCTGCTTAGCCATATCACTGTTACCTGTTATCCAAAATAATCAGCCACATAATGAATACTGAAAATAACAGTTATGTTGGAGCCTGAGTTGCTCTTTAAGATGATACAGTTTTGGTTGAACTCAGTGTAGTAAGAGGTTACTGCTGGATTATTTCATATAAGATTTTTGTGTTGTAAGAGCTCAAATCAGCGTATTCACAGTATAAAAGAAAAAGAGTAAATGAAGAAATAACTTGTCGGTAGGGATATCTTGTTTTCAGTCATAGTTTAACTTGCTTCTTCATGCTGTCTCATTCTGCTGCATATTTTGATATTTGAAGACCTTTATTATTAGGAATCCTGCCATGCTTGAAAATATGAAAGCTTCATTCAACGGGCAGATATCATCTCAGTACACGGCGTGTGAGGCTGCATCAAACCTGCTCACTCCTGCCCTCTTGTGTCTTTTAGGCTGCAGCGTTTCACTGCTGACTTCAGGGATTTGACCAGCTGGGTGACAGAGATGAAGGCCCTGATCAATGCTGACGAACTGGCCAATGACGTCGCTGGAGCTGAGGCTCTGCTAGACCGCCACCAGGAACATAAGGTAAAATCTGTTGTAACACAAAGGACAATACAACATTATTTCACATTTAGAAATGTCATTGCTTCTCCTTCTAAGTGTTTTTCTTCCGTGTGTTTCAGGGAGAGATCGATGCCCATGAGGACAGTTTTAGAACCACTGATGAAGCTGGCCAGGCCTTACTCAATACAGGACACTACGCCTCCGAGGAGGTCAAGGAAAAGGTGGGACTGTGACAGCATCCAGACTGTACTTTTTTTTTTTTTTTGTGTGTAATGTTATTGTTCTGTATCTTCACCAGCACATCACTGTGTAACATGTTTAATGTGGTGTGTTGTGTTGTGTGTAGCTGGGCATCCTCACTGAGGAGAAGGAGTCTCTGCTGGAGCTGTGGGAGGTTCGCAGGCAGCAGTACGAGCAGTGCATGGACCTGCAGCTCTTCTACAGGGATACTGAGCAAGTTGACAACTGGATGAGTAAACAAGAGGTAACAAACGAACAATCAATACCTTTCTTCAGGATGGTGCGTGTGGTCTAGTAGATCTTATGTGCCGATTTTTAATGTTGTATTTTCATTGTGTAGGCTTTCCTCCTGAATGAAGACCTTGGTGACTCCCTGGACAGTGTAGAGGCACTGCTGAAGAAACATGAGGACTTTGAGAAGTCACTTAGCGCCCAGGAAGAGAAGATCACAGTAAGTTACTCCGCCTTCAAGTATTTAAGCAAGAATATTATTCCTACAGCATAGAAGCTGTGGAATCACAGCCAGCTTTTATCTCTTGACTTGTACTGTTATAAAACAGAATACACTATTAATCTCCTTGTCTTTTGCACCATCAGGCCCTTGATGAGTTTGCTACCAAGCTGATCCAGAACAACCACTATGCCAAAGAAGATGTGGCAACTCGCAGAGATGCTGTAAGTGCCACTGTCAGCTTCCTGACTTCCCACAAGATATGAGCACTGAATGCTAAAGCAAAATTTCTCTGTCTGAACTCAAAGTAATACGCCTTCTCTTCCATTTCACATCTTTAGCTGCTCAGCCGCCGTAACGCCCTGCATGAGCGCGCTCAGTCTCGTCGCGCTGCCTTGGAGGACTCCTTCCACCTGCAGCAATTCTTCAGGGATTCTGATGAGCTCAAGAGCTGGATCAACGAGAAGATGAAGACTGCCACTGATGAAGCTTACAAGGTAGTTTATAAAATGCATTTTGAAATGTATTTGTACAGTGTTATGCTTTATCCACTCCTCCAACCTCTATGCTTCTGCTTTCTTGACAGGATCCCTCCAACCTCCAGGGCAAGGTGCAGAAACACCAGGCTTTTGAAGCTGAGCTGTCAGCGAACCAGAGCCGCATCGATGCTCTGCAGAAGTCTGGCCAGGAGCTCCTGGATGGAAAACATTACGCCTCCACCGAGGTGGATGGCCGCATGGAGGAGGTCAGCTCCCAGTGGAAGAAACTGCTGGAGGCAACTGAGCTCAAAGGTACCGGCTGGAGGAAAGGGGGAGTTGAAGACACTGTAGCTGCTATTTTATGGAAGTCCAAATTAATTTGTGATACAGTGCAGTGATGTGCAGAAAGTCATAAACATAGTGTGATGAATAAAGTTTCAATTCTGAAGTGCTGCATGGCAGTGTCTCTGTAAACCAAAGCAGATAAGAGTTGACTGAACAATACTTTACTGTTAGATTACACACAGCCCTTACCTCTATTGAATTATTGAGGTAATAGTCTGAATCTGAATATAAATGACATGTTCTAGTTAAAGCAAGTCTGTGATTCAGAGCTGATGTCAAAAACAGACTGAAGGTTTGTCAAAGCCTGGGTTAGAGTAATAATGGGACTTGAATATCAAATGGACTCAGAAAGTACCTTTAAGGAAGAAGAATGTTATTTACATATGATGTAAGTAGTAATAGACGAAGACTGGATTCAGCACCAACATTTTCTACAACAGTCTGAACTGTTTCAATTGTAAACTTGTTTTCTGCCTTTTTATTTCAGGCATCAAGCTGCGTGAGGCCAACCAACAGCAGCAGTTCAACAGGAACGTAGAGGACATCGAGCTGTGGCTGTACGAGGTGGAGGGACACCTGGCTTCAGATGACTACGGAAAAGACCTGACCAATGTCCAGAACCTGCAGAAGAAACACGCTCTGCTGGAGGCAGACGTTGCTGCTCACCAGGTACCTGACGCCAGGCGTAGATTATACCTGATGCTGTATTTTTTTATTTTTATGTAATTTTAATGTTTAAATTCTTCTTTCCCAGGATCGTATTGATGGCATAACAATTCAGGCTCGCCAGTTCCAAGAGGCCGGACACTTTGATGCTGACAACATCCGCAAGAAGCAGGAAGCTTTAGTTGTTCGTTATGAAGCTCTGCGTGAGCCCATGGCTGCACGCAAGCAGAAGCTGTCCGACTCTCTCAGGCTCCAGCAGTTGTTCAGAGATGTGGAGGATGAAGAGACTTGGATCCGTGAGAAAGAGCCCATTGCTGCTTCGACTAACAGAGGTAACACTTTACAAAATCAGCATCTAGATCACTGTATTATACAGTACTGTACGATACATAGTCTCATACAAAAGGTTGGTTTACATAAATAAGCAGGGAACTTGGAGGATGCTTCAGTTCTTCACATATTTCAGATGATTGATGAAGTTTGACCTGGTCTTTTCCTCAGGCAAAGACCTGATCGGGGTCCAGAACTTGCTGAAGAAGCACCAGGCTCTGCAGGCTGAGATCACCGGTCATGAGCCTCGCATCAAAGCTGTCTCCCAGAAAGGAGAGGCCATGGTCGAGGAAGGTAATTGATCTAAACTCTAAGACATTCTTGTGACCTTGTGACCCAACATTGAAAATGCTGAACGGTCATGTCTCTGGTACCCAGGGCACTTTGCTGGGGAGGAAGTGAAGGCAAAGCTGGGTGAACTACATGGACGCTGGGACACACTGAAGGCTAAAGCCTCCCAGAGGAGACAGGACCTGGAGGACTCTCTGCAGGCACAGCAGTACTTCGCTGATGCCAACGAGGCCGAGTCTTGGATGAGAGAGAAGGAGCCCATTGTGGGGAGCATCGACTACGGCAAAGATGAGGACTCTGCTGAGGTACAACAATATTGTACAAGAACAAACATACATGAATCACATTTATTATCCAGGAAGAAAACAATGATCATAGAAGCTACAACATAAAAAAGGTAAATAAAAGAATAAAAACAGAATAAAGCTGCATGCAGCAACAATCAGGGTTAAGCATGATCCAGCACTCACAATATATTTCTGCTCATTGTTACAGTCAACTCAACCAAAATAACTGAAAACAAATGTTTGTTATCTACATCTACATACAAATTAGCTGAGGCTTGTATCATGTTACTGTATGTTACTGCTACGTTTTCTGTGACAAACACAGTTGTGCTGAACTCATTGTCTTCCACAGGCTCTGCTGAAGAAGCACGAGGCTCTGATGTCTGACCTGAGCGCCTACGGCAGCAGCATCCAGGCCCTGAAGGAACAGGCCCAGTCCTGCAGGGTAAAACCCAGTCCTCCTTCACACTGTACTGCACAAGAAAGCTTCTGAATGCTGCACTGTTTGTCTTAATTCTCCTAGTAATTAATTGTTCTTTAGATTTTAGAAAACACAAATCAGTGACACAACTTGTTTAATTACACAGCAACAAGTGGCACCGACTGACGACGAGACCGGGAAGGAGCTGGTCCTCGCCCTGTACGACTACCAGGAGAAGAGCCCCCGTGAAGTAACCATGAAGAAAGGGGATATCCTCACTCTGCTCAACAGCACCAACAAGGTAGAGATGAAGCCAGCTCAGTGTCCAACACACTGTCTGACTGATCAGAGAAATGTTGAATGATACTTCAGTTAAATTGTTTGTGGTCTGGTCTTAATGACTGATGATTGACCTTTTCAAAGACGTTCAGATGTTTACGCCTTCACATTTATCCAGCATCCAGCTGTCTCACTACAAGAACCGATTTATCACTTACAATAGATAATAATCAAGATAATCAATGTTACTCGTTCATCTGTGAGAGGTCAGGATGTTTCGGCTCAGCAGTGTTTCATTTTTAAAAAAGGCTCAGTAATCTCCTAAAACATCTGCTCAATGTAGTTTTTAACGAATGTCACTCAAACAGCAGGAAATGCGTTTGTTGGGGACTATTTTCAGTGGTGGTGGTATCTATGGCACAGAGGAATATAAAATATCAATACAAATGTAGTTCTATAACATGACACAGTAACATCAAGCACTTTGTCTGAATAAAATGTAATCAGGAAGGGAAGTAACTCATCATCATCATCACTTGTTATATTGCTCTGCTCCCTGCTGCAGGACTGGTGGAAGGTGGAGGTGAATGATCGCCAGGGCTTTGTTCCTGCTGCTTATGTGAAGAAGCTGGACCCCACCCAGTCCTCCTCCAGGGAAAACCTGCTGGATGAACACGGCAGCATTGCACTGCGCCAAGACCAGATCGAGAACCAGTAAGAAACCCACATAACAACCTCCATCAGGATGTAGTTTACTAACTCATTTTTCCTTTCCTACACGATTGAACTGTTTCTCTTCTGCTTTTTAACCCCTCTTTACTTCCATCAGATCATGTTTTCTGCTCAGGTGTTAACACTAATGACCTTTGCCCCTGGCCTCTCTCTGTCTCTCCTTTGCTGCCCTCTCGCTGTAACACCTTAATCTTGCCTTGCTGTGTGTTCACGCTGCCTTGCCATTGAGCAGGCTTGTCACCAAGGAGGCCTGCAGCGTGTCTGTGCGCATGAAGCAGGTGGAAGAGCTGTGAGTAGGAACCAGCGTCCCTCTGCGTGTTCTTGTGATCATGATACCACTAAATATCATCAGCAGTTTTACATCCCTCCCCCTCCCCCACCCCCAAACCCCTCAAACCTGCTGTGACACTGTGTCTACGTCACCCTCCTCTTCTATCCAGCTCAGGGATAGAAGTACCTGTGGTGCTCACCTTTTACATCCTCCTCATCCCAGCCCTGTCTCTGGATCTTCACCTCTGATTTTCTCCATGATCTTCCGTATAAACATATGTTCTGACCACATCAGGCTTTGATTCATTTTACCTCACGTCCAAGGCACAAGGTCCCAGTCAGAGAAATTAGCTTATATCATTAATACATAATTCAATTGGCCTGAAATTCAACTGATCCCAGTGCCTCCAACTATCATGACAGCAATCAGCTGGGTTAGAGATTGACCTGGGACAATGTGTTCAATGTATAGATGGACATATAGATAAACCTGAATGTGGTAACCCTCTGCTAACAAGTTAGACTTTAGTTTTTATGTTTGTATTCTTCTTTCTATCTATGTAATTGATTAAAGTGAGTCATAATTTATAGAAAATTTAAAAAAAACTATGTGACAATAGATAGTTACAATTTCTGGTTATCGGTCAGCTGATTATTTGAAACATTATTTATTTAACTGATTGCTAATAACATAAATTAATGTAAAAGTGCACGACTTTGGCTCTGATGCAGCTGCCTCTCCCTCTAGTCACCTCTCTGTGGTGCAGTGCAGTGCCCCGCCCACAGCCGGATCTGGTTGGTTACACAGACGGACAGACTGGAGCAGCTAGCCCTGAGTTTCTGTTTCAAGTTAAAATCTGATATTTTGTGGCTAAAATATCAGAAGTGGCTTCTCAGAGTCCAGAATATCTTCAAATGTCTTGTTTTGTTACAGAAACGGTACAAGAAGATATTCAGTATACATTGATATAAAACAGAATGCAGTTAATTCTCGTATCGGAGCTGGAATCAGAAACTGTTCCACAGTTCTGCTTAATAATGAAAATAATTGATTGACTGATTGATGATTGGATTAGATTCTGAGCGGGTTCTTGTCCCCTTGGCATTCAACATAGAATCATTTCCTCATGCCGTCATTTAAAGTGTTTCTTTGCATTTACAATTTATAAGGCTCATACAGCTGTCGCTGTGTGAGACTTCATCACAGGATCTACATACATAAGCTCCCAGCATACACGGGGAAGCTTTGCTCAAGAAAACACTCATATTAGGAATTTTGGATACAAAGTCATTAGAGTGACATTGGAAGTCAGAAAAACTAACCAACCAGAAAACACACACACATTCTTCTTGCATACACTCAGTTCTGTGTAGTCATGTTCAGTTGAATGTGAATGAATTAATTTACTTTGTTAGTAAGTGCAGATTTTTTTCCTTCGTACCGTTTGTACTTTTTTCCAGTATGGATGTGAAATTGGGTTTTAAATTTCATTCATAAAGGTCTAACCTAAAAGGTCTTAAATGAAACCTGCTGCACACAGCATGTCACTGTTTTTCTACCCACTGACTGGTTTTCTAACGTAATGCTTCCTGTTGTCTCTGTTTTGGAGATATGGGACTCTGCTGGATCTGGGAGAGAAACGTAAAGACATGTTAGAGAAGAGCTGCAAGAAGTTCATGTTGTTCCGTGAAGCCAACGAGCTCCAGCAGTGGATCAACGAGAAGGAGAGCGCCCTCACTAACGAGGAGGTCGGCTCAGACCTGGAGCAGGTCGAGGTCCTGCAGAAGAAGTTTGACGACTTCCAGAAGGTGACGTCCACTTTCCTTCTATAGAGAGACAAAGGCATGACATCACAAGCTGAGTTCTTCCATGTCTATAAAACTCAGTCCTGAGTCCTCTGCTCAGATCAGTATTTCTGCTTGTTTCTGTCTAATCACCGGCTTCTGTGGTCTCGTCTCAAAGAAAGTGTGATGTTGTTTTGTTTGGTGCAGGACCTGAAGGCCAATGAGTCTCGTCTGAGGGACATCAACAAGGTGGCCTCTGAGCTGGAGTCTGAAGGCCTCATGGCTGAGGAGGCCCCCATGGTTCAGGCTCAGGTAAGTTCTCTCTCCCTGGGTTAGCTGTTTGAGCCATCCTCCATGTTTCACATGTACATTAATGGAGATTGTGTTTCTTTGTGTTTACAGCAACAAGAGATGCTCGGTGCAGCTCCTGGCAAGGTTGTAATCATTTCTCTAATTTACACACATTTTACTTGACATTTAAGAACAGCTTCAGACAACAGAGAGATGTTTACTCACTATCCTCATGCTTTACTTCTTCAACAGGATGAAGCTGATTCCAAGACTGCGTCTCCATGGAAGGTAAGATACATACACCAACCCTGTGTCAGTCAATCCTTCAGACAATACTCTGTAACCCTGTAACTGTGCATGACTTTGATACTGGTGCATCTGTTGTGGAATTTACTGCAATCATGCCCAATAAGACATTTTACTGTCACAGTGCTTAATGTCAGTATGTTTGAAGATGGGTAAATCATTTAGTGCTTGGTTTGATTAATCATGATTCAGTGTGTGGGGCTGGTTCTGCTGGAGCCATGGTTGCAGTGCTGACTGTTTCCTGGTTGGTGATAAGTCTTGGTTTGGTCTTTGACAACAACCAAGATAAACTCTGGGAGTTTCCATAACACTCTTGACTGGTGTGGTGTTCTGTTTTTTTCTTCCCTTCTTTCTGCCATGTTTATTCACCTGTAGAATATTCGTTTGGCTGTTCAAACAACGGCTAACTTTAATACTATCAAGGTAAGATTAACTAGTCCACCCCGACCTCATCGTCCGTGTCCTGCATTGTGATCACAGAACTAACCCCCCCCCCCATCATCACAGTTTCCTTTCAGTGTCACATGATCTCTCACTTCCTGTCCTCTGAAACCTGTCGGCAGTGTTCGATGTAGTTTGGTTCCACCCTGTTTCCTGTGGCAACATGCTCGTCCTGTTACAGTCCATCCTACTGTCGTATGAATGACTGCTGGCATAACGCTGGAGTTATGTCTTCAGCATCTCTGTGTAGATGTTGACTTTTTGGTCTTACTTCTTTGTCCTCACTGTATAATGTTCAGGGCTGGATAAAAAACACAGATTTTCCAATTAATCATGATTTTTATTTGAATAATCCAGAATCAATTCTTAAAATCTAGAGATCCATCTTTGTATTTTAAGTAAAAACCTACATCTGTGATAAATGTTGTGGTTACCTTGTGTAAGTGGTTCATTAAGAACTGCTGGATGTAAAATATCCACTGGATATCAAAAAGGTTATTTGAAGTTAAACAATCCTGTAGATCATGATGTGAAAAGTTACAGTCTATGTGGACCTGCTTCAGTTTACAGGACTGTCAGGATGATCAGCTGAGTGTCAGACTGAGACAAGACTGATCTGAGCTCAGCATGTGTTTGTTGACCTCTGGCTGTGAGATGTGAGGCCGTGGAATTGGAATGAACAGTGTGGATTCTTCAGTCTGAACAGCAGCTAAAAACCACCTGCTGCTGTCAGGCTGATGTTCTGTCAACACAAGCAGTGCAGATGAGTCAGTGACAGACCGTCAGTCTCTGTCTGTGCTCGGTGATCATTAAAGTCTGAATCCCATTCATCAGAATGGGACAGATTTATCTTTTAAAACATGCAGAATGATGATGCCTTGTAAGTGCTGCAGTTTTTTTTATTATTGCTCAACTGCTTTGCACATAAAGGCCTACAAATTATAGATGTTTTGGTTTTATTGTTTTGCATTTGCAGAGGAAAAAGATTGTCTTTTTTTTTTTTTTTATAACTGACAATCAACAATCCAGCCTCTAACAGGCAAATAACAGTGTTGCTTACTTGTTGGATGTAGAAGAAATTTTAGTTCCCTGGATAAATTCTTGCTTTGGACAACATTGGTTTTTATCAGAGTTGTCAAGAGTCAAATGGAAATGATCGATTCTGGACTTGAATAGAAATCAAATAGAATCGGGAGATCAGTGCTGATATCCAGCCCCGTAATGTTTTTACCCTGCATCCAGTCCTGTGCATCCCACCCTCATTATCTATCTGCCTGTTTGTCCATCATTGTCTGTGCACATCAAACACACATCAGCACAAACTATGAAAATTAAAAGGCACACACTGTATTTACATCAAGTTAAATGTTTAATTTAGCTTCTCTCACCTTAAAACCTGATCTCTAAGTTTATCTGATTTATGCAATTTTTTTTTAGCACATCTATAATCTTCACACATGACTGAATCCCATGTTGACTCCCTCTTTAATTGAGATTATATTAAGTTCACATGTTGAGCTGTAGGAGGATCAAACTGTGAAAAGTGTGAATGCTGTCTCATGTTTTCTGTTTGGTGTCCAGGAGCTGAATAATCGCTGGCGGTCACTGCAGCAGCTCGCTGAGGAAAGGAGCAACATGCTGGGCAGTGCCCATGAGGTGCAGCGCTTCCACAGGTACAAACCAAGAACTGCAGTCTGTGATGGAACCTCACTGTCATCTACGACAGTTACTGGAGCCATACAATTCAAATACAGGCCAGAACGGTGGAGCCCAAAACCTACTTCTCATAAAATGTCCTTTGTTTAGAACAGATTCCAGGTTATAACAGAGTTTGCTGTTGAGGATTGAACGTCTAAATCGCTTCTCATATCTGCAGTTTGTTCAGTGATTTAAATAGATCATCTGCTGTTCTCAGTGTCAGGATTCAGAAAGGTGACATCATCCTCGTACAGAGCTCGTTACCTCACTTGATCCACAAAAAATTGTGAATGATAAATGTGATGAGCGTGGACGAGATTGACGCAGCTGTACAAGTTACAGGAATAACAACTCGTACATCAATGTAGTTTGTTTATATGAATATATGTTTGTGTCAAGTGAAAATACCATAGCAGGTCAGATGCTACACTCTCCACTAACTGGCTACAGCACAACAAAACAATAGACACCTTCTCTCAACAAGAAGTCGGCTGGGGACCTTTGTTTCATACACTCATCTATTTTCTTAAAAAAAAAAAAACATGTCCACAATGTTACGCTGAATAAATGAAGTAAAACAAAATGGCATTTTACTAAAGTCATGAGATTCATGAACACTGGAGGAAATGGCCCTCGGTCAATCGCCCTGCTCAGAGAAGATGCTTGATGACACACTGACTCTCTCTGAACAGCATTGTGTTTGTGCCTCCACAGAGATGCTGATGAAACTAAAGAGTGGATCGAGGAGAAGAACCAGGCCCTCAACACCGACAACTACGGTCACGACTTGGCCAGTGTTCAGGCTCTGCAACGCAAACATGAAGGCTTTGAGAGAGACCTGGCTGCTCTGGGGGATAAGGTCAGTCACTGATAAAGCTTTTTAGCTGAATGTAAGTTTTTACATGAGACTTTGACTCATGTTTGGTGCTCCCCCACCCCAGGTGAACTCTCTCGGTGAGACAGCAGAGCGTCTGATCCAGTCCCACCCAGAGGCAGTGGACGACATCCAGGAGAAATGCACTGAGCTGAACACGGCTTGGAGCAGCCTGGTGGGACGTGCTGACCAGCGCAAAGACAAGCTCGGCAACTCCCATGACCTGCAGCGCTTCCTGTCTGACTTCAGGTGAGGAAGGAACAGCCGGTGGACCTCACCGGGCTAGAACTTCGAGTGAAGAACCAGATTTAAAATGAGATGTGTTAACATGTTTGGCTCTAACTCATCATCTGTACACAGAGATCTGATGTCCTGGATTAATGGCATCCGAGGGCTCGTGTCCTCAGAGGAACTGGCCAAAGATGTGACCGGAGCCGAGGCCCTTCTGGAAAGACACCAGGTACTGACCTCCTCCCTCCTGTTTCTGATCAGATGTCAGTGAAGGTCACTGCCCATCGAACACTGATGAACCTGTGTTTCTTTTCTTTCCAGGAGCACCGCACAGAGATCGACGCTCGTGCTGGGACCTTCCAGGCCTTTGAACAGTTCGGTCAGCAGCTGCTGGCGAGAGGTCACTACGCCAGTCCTGAGATTCAGCAGAAACTGGAGGCTCTTGACCATGAGCGTGCCGACCTGGAGAAGGCCTGGGTGCAGCGGCGCATGATGTTGGACCAGTGCCTGGAGCTCCAGGTATTGAAGCGCTGAGCAACAAGACGACCAGTTCATCACTGACAGCTGTTTGTCCCTCTTTTGACTGACTGTTGTTGTTGTTCTGACTGTTGTCTTTGTCCCTCACCAGCTCTTCAACAGGGACTGTGAACAGGCTGAGAACTGGATGGCGGCTCGTGAAGCCTTCCTCGCCAGTGACGACAAGGGTGACTCCCTGGACAGTGTGGAGGCTCTGATCAAGAAACATGAAGACTTTGACAAGGCCATTAATGTGCAGGTCAGTGAGATGTTTCACCTGAGTGACAGTTTCAAACATGATTATTAGTTTTTGTTCTATAAATGATTGAATGTTGCCCTGTTGTTGTACAGGAGGAGAAGATTGCTGCTCTGCAGTCCTTTGCTGATCAGCTGATTGGAGCCGATCATTACGCCAAACCTGAGATCTTCAACCGCTGCAATGAAGTCCTTGACAGGTAGGAAACATCTGGAGTTATTCAGGGATCAACAGAATACTTTAACATGAGAGGAACATGCCATATATGCATCTTCAGTTGTTTTATCTGAGTGTCTGACTCCATCACTGCTAATATGAGTTTGAGGAGATTAATAGCAAATGATATTTTATCACCAGTAATTCCACTGCACCGCACAGAACAGACATGTTCAGAATGACTCTGTGTCAGTGATGACGGGATGAATGACAAAATTCTGGAAAACAGAACTTGTAATTAACAGTGAGATACAGCGTCAGTTTTATTGTCAGTGTTAATCAAATGCACTGAACTTGTGCGGCTATTTTCTGACACAGTCTAAATACTAACACTCAGACTCCAGAAGTTTCAGTCTGATTTAACCCTGATTCACCCTCCAGACAATCAGAGGAGAAATCTGACTCTGGACTGATGTTCAGCCCAGATGATCTGGTCATGTGAGGGGTTCACAGGTCCAGCCCTAAACCTCATGAACTGAAAATCACCTTAAGATTTCACTGAAGAATACATGACCTGTGTTGACTGCGACTCCCATCAGCATTTTTCTCATCCGGACACATTTAGACTGTTACACTAAGTTGCTGCACCAGTCTCCATTTTGTTTACATCTGCTTCCTATGAGATCACATGAGGGGGTGCATCGCTCTCTGATTTCTCCCTCTGGCAGGATGATCTTAATATTATGTAGTGTGTATTTTCTCCTCATGTGTGTGATGCAACAAATCAGTGAGGATTTTAAAACTCCTGTACTCTGAGCCTGGACTAAGAGTGACATCAGTCACACTAAGATCTTTACCAGGTATCAGTGATGCAGAATCACTGAAGCTCAGATTTCACAGCAGCTGGAAAACATGTAATACTCTTAGGTGTCTCTCTCACACACACACACACACACACACACACACACACACTTCTTCCTGTCTGATAAGATGTGAACCATTTAACGGTTTTTGTTGAGCTCACCCCCTTTAAATTTGAAACGCTGTTCGCAGGTGGCGCCGGCTGAAGGCTCAGATGATTGAAAAACGTTCCAAGCTGGGTGAATCTCAGACGCTGCAGCAGTTCAGCAGGGATGTGGACGAGATCGAGGCTTGGATCAGCGAGAAGCTGCAGACTGCAACTGATGAGTCCTACAAGGACCCCACTAACATCCAGGTACAGTTTTCTGCAGACACGGACCAACTCACAGAGGTTCATGACAACACAGCTAGTCTAACAGGAGAACAGAGAGTAACTGTGATGTAGTGAACAGGAAAGACGGCAATTGTTTCTGTCTCCGAAACAGAAGAAGAAATGTTTAGAAGAAAAAGAAGCTCATTTTCGCAGCTGGTGCCTGATTCTAGATCAGGTGCTGAGTCATGTGACCGTAGCCACATTAAAACTGCTAATGTGTTTTGTCTTGTTGTATTGACGATACGTTTCTCTAACTGTGTGAAATCCCTCCCGTTGTCCTGTCTGAAGTGAGACTGAACTTTTCTCCCACTGTCTTATTTTTTTTAGCTGTCCAAGCTGCTGGTAAGTTTGAGTAGTGTGTCAGCTGACTAACAACCGAGCAGGTTCTCCTCCATGTGTCCATGTCTGTGTTGTCTGTGTAGACACGATGTAGAAGCATCTGTCCATCTTCAGTTTGTTCCTCATCAGCACTGTTGAGTGCCGGCTTCTTTCAACTTGGGTTTTAATTTTGATAACTCAAAACTATTTTGGCTTAATTCTGTTTTATTATTATTTATTCCAGGTTTGTTTTGTCATCAAAAGCTGCTAGTTTTTGGGTGTGGCTTCATTTTTGTTTTCAGTTCTGGAGGAGGGTCATCTTTAAACTTATATCAGATGTTTGACTCAAAAATCAAAGTCAAACTTGAAATGATGAATTTCAAGTTTGATGAACAAATCCTAAATTATGAAGTTTCTGCCTGAACTTTAAAGACATGATTGACTGTGAGAGTGTTGCAGGTCATGTGTAAAGACACGGTAAATATAGAAAGACACAAACGTGAAGTGACTTTAAAGTGACTCCTCCTCCTGTAGGTTTTCTCAGAGTCGGCTCTGCTGCAGATGTTGCCATTTTTTTGTTCTTCACCTGTTTGTCCTGTGTGTATATCGATGTCCCACACATCGTCTGTCATAGTTACCGTCCTGTGTTCAAGTAATTTTGTTGTTTTCCACATTTTAGTTTGTCAGTTTCAAACACAATTTAAACACTGATGTACATTTAATATCAGTGTGATGCTGGGAAAAAAAAAACTTTAATTTCAGATCTTGTGCAGAATGTAAGTATGAAAGCACTGCTAGCTGCTAATGCTAAATGACCTACACAACTGTTTTAGAACACCTTCAGTTTTTCAGTTTTTATTGAAGTGGATGCGGTTCAGGTATGATTTCAACTGTAAAACTGAGGGTGAACTAAAACTTAACTTAAGTGCATCTCAGTTTCAAGGAGAGTTCAGAACATTTACAACATAAATCAGGAGCTCGTCCACCTCGTGGTTCTCATGCCGTGTCCCTGCTCCCTCCAGAGTAAGCATCAGAAACATCAGGCGTTTGAGGCCGAGCTGCACGCCAACGCCGACAGGATCCGTGGAGTCATCGATACTGGCAACGCCTTGATCCAGAGAGGAGCCTGCGCCGGCAGCGAGGACGCAGTCAAAGTATGCTCATCCTGTCTGAATGCTGCATTACATTACATTCTGTTAAATGTGACTGAGATTCACAGGCAGGAAATAACGTTGTTCTTTTTCTGCTCATCAGGTGCGGCTCAACGCTCTGGATGAACAGTGGCAGTTCCTGGTCAACAAATCTGCAGAGAAGAGCCAGAAACTGAAAGAGGCCAACAAGCAGCAGAACTTCAACACAGGCATTAAGGACTTTGACTTTTGGCTTTCTGAGGTGAGAGTCTGTAAGACCAATGGAAACACTGAGATCATCTCCTGTGTGTAGGTGTGTCACCGACTGATGCATGTTGTTGGTTCTCAGGTGGAAGCTCTTCTTGCCTCTGAGGATTACGGTAAAGATCTGGCCTCAGTCAACAACCTGCTGAAGAAACACCAGCTGCTGGAAGCTGATATTTCTGCCCATGAGGTATTTATCAGCACAGTCTCTGCATGTGTGTCAGCTGCACATCTGCGCCAGACTCATTACAAATCAGAAAACTAAAAATTTTAAAAGACCCTAGTAAGTAATCTTTAGTAGAAGTAAGATAAGAAATGAGATTCACATGATCCAGAGTTACAGTGGGACCCTCTGACCCCCTCATGCCTCCTGCAGGATCGTCTGAAGGATCTGAATGGCCAGGCCGACAGCCTGATGGCCAGCAACGCCTTCGACACCTCTCAGGTGAAGGACAAGCGCGACGCCGTCAACAGCCGCTTTGCCAAAATCAAGAGCATGGCCGCCGGCCGCCGCGCCAAACTGAACGAGTCCCACCGCCTGCACCAGTTCTTCAGGGACCTGGATGATGAAGAGTCTTGGATCAAGTAAGAGAGTTCCCGCTCAGGTCATGTTGTCTAGAAGAAGTAGTGGAAATGAGTCATGCACAACTTAACCATCCACATTAACCAACAGAGAAAAGAAGTTGCTAGTGAGTTCGGAGGACTACGGACGTGATTTGACAGGAGTACAGAATCTGAGGAAGAAACACAAGAGACTGGAGGCCGAGCTGGGAGCCCATGAGCCGGCCATTCAGGTAGAGGACTGATCTGTTTGTCTTGTTTACTCAGTGACGCCTTTACAACTCAGTGAATTTAAACAGACAGAAAGTCTGTGTGAAGTTCTCAGCTATTCTATCTGACCTTAATGTTGACCCACTACAAAAGAGGCCTCGGCTCAACCAGTAGAGGTCGTGGTACTTTTTCTTTTTCTATTTTCTTTAATGAAAGGAAAGAAGATAAAGCCTTCGTGGCAGTAACATTTAAAGCGACACACTGTGACCTCATTATGTTCTCCATCGAGGTCAAAGAAAAGTAGTTAAAAAAGGGGATTTTTGACTTTTCAACCGCAGCTCTGGTGTCAGGACATGGTTAGCGGTTAGCTTAGCACAAAGATTGCCAGCAGGAGGGAAATGACAAGTCTAGTTCCTTCCAAAGTTCAAGAATTCACCTGCCAACACTTTTAAAGCTCACTACATAAACGGTCGTGTTCTGTTTGTTGGGGTAGTTGCAACTATTTCTTGACCTTACAGTATTGGTGTGACAAAGAAGTTGTTACAGCATGAAATGTAACAGTGGACACATTTAACTACATACATGTTCATTTGTGAACTTTAGAAGTGGAGGTCTGTGTGTTAAGGCTAACTCCCCCTCCTCCCAGTCTTTATGCTAAGCTACCTAACAAAAGATGTGGAAGTGTTTTTGATCTTCTCGTCTTGCTCTCGAGAGAAAAGCCATCGAGCAAAACAACAAACTCTCAGCGATTCATATGTCTGATCACTTCACATTGACTGTGTCAGTACTGGAGAATATTCAGTACAGTACTCTGGATGTGTGATGCAGTGATTGGGTGTGTGTTGTGTGTGTTCCCAGTCGGTGCTGGACACTGGGAAGAAGCTGTCTGATGACAACACCATCGGGCAGGAGGAGATCCAGCAGAGGCTGGCCCAGTTTGTCGACCACTGGAAGGAACTCAAAGACTTGTCTGGAGCAAGGTAAATCTGGTCCTGAAGTCCTGAGGGACTCGGTCTGCCACACTGATGCAGCCTAAAAACACAAACAGTGTGTGACAGTGTGTGATGTGTGTGTTTGCTCTCAGGGGACAGAGGCTGGAGGAGTCGCTGGAGTACCAGCAGTTTGTGGCGAACGTGGAAGAAGAAGAAGCTTGGATTAATGAGAAGTTGAATCTAGTTGGGAGTGAGGACTACGGAGACACGCTGGCTGCTGTGCAGGTGCTGTTCACACAGAATGAGATCAATGTGTTTTAACTTTAACTGTGGTGATGAGTTTTACTAAGTGTCAGGGAAACTGTTCTTCTCTACAGGGTTTACTTAAGAAGCACGAAGCATTTGAAACAGACTTCACTGTGCACAGGGACCGAGTCAACGACGTGTGCGCTAACGGAGAGGAGCTGATCAAGAAGGTACCGACTACACTGGGAACAATCCATCACTGAGATGATTATCTGTGTAAGTCGTGTAGTGAAGGTGTATTAAGATCTTTCTTGTGTTTCCAACAGAACAACCATCATGTGGACAACATCAGCGCCAAGATGTCGGCTCTGAGAGGCAAAGTATCAGAGCTGGAGAGGGCGGCGGCTCAGAGGAAGGCCAAGCTGGATGAAAACTCCGCCTTCCTGCAGTTCAACTGGAAGGCTGACGTGGTGGAGTCCTGGATCGGTACGGTTACACAAAGACTCGTGTCCTTCACCTGAAGAGTGACTCATGAGCTTTAGAGGAGCTCATAGATATAGTTTTTGGCTTTTGAGAGAGCCAGGCTAGCTGCTTCTAGTCTTTATGCTAAGCTAAGCTAACCACATCCTGACTCCAACAAGCTTATTTCCTCAAATATGAAATTGTACCTTCAGTACTTGTCTAGGAAACCAGAGCAGGTGTAGCTGTGTCCAGTCCAGACTGGTTTGTGTTGGTCTGGTTTGATCGGTTGTGAACCTGTGATGTGGTTTGTGTTCAGGTGAGAAAGAAAACAGCCTGAAGACTGATGACTACGGCAGAGACCTTTCGTCTGTGCAGACTCTGCTCACCAAGCAGGTACTCCTCTCTCACAGTGCCGTACGTTTCCTCTGCACCGCGTTACTCTCTCCTCTGATGACGCGTGTGTGTGTGTGTGTGTGTCTGTCTGCAGGAAACGTTTGATGCCGGCCTCCAGGCCTTCCAGCAGGAGGGCATCACAAACATCACAGCTCTGAAGGACCAGCTGCTGGCCACCAAGCACGTCCAATCGAAAGCCATCGAAGCTCGCCACGCTGCCTTGATGAAGCGCTGGAACCAGCTGCTGTCTAACTCAGCCGCTCGCAAGAAGAAGCTTCTGGAGGCTCAGGAGCACTTCAGAAAGGTAAAGAGGCCTGAGGATGGGTTTGTTGCTACTTGTTCTTTGAGTCAAAGCTTAAATGCAAATGAAGCATCGAGACAAACAAGGGTAAAATCAGTGAGATGTTTTAAGGGTCGTATCTTTCCCACTCCAGGTTGAAGACTTGTTCCTGACATTCGCCAAGAAAGCTTCAGCCTTCAACAGCTGGTTCGAGAACGCAGAGGAGGACCTGACAGACCCGGTCAGGTGCAACTCTCTGGAGGAGATCCGGGCACTGAGAGAGGCCCACGAGGCCTTCCGCTCCTCGCTGAGCTCGGCTCAGGCCGACTTCAACCAGCTGGCCGAGCTGGACCAGCAGATCAAGAGCTACCAGGTGGTTTCCAACCCCTACACCTGGTTCACCATGGAGGCGCTGGAGGAGACCTGGAGGAACCTGCAGAAGATCATCAAGGTCCCCACATCAAGGATTATATACACATTCACATATACAGCCTCATGTTTTCATTCACTTTGTTTTTTAATCCAAATCCCCCGTCTCACCTGTGTGAGCTCATGTCCAGGTGTTCACTCACGACCTTGTTCACTTTGCTGCAGGAGCGAGAGCTGGAGCTGCAGAAGGAGCAGAGGAGACAGGAGGAAAACGACAAACTGCGTCAGGAGTTTGCGCAGCACGCCAACGCCTTCCACCAGTGGCTGCAGGAGACCAGGTAGAGGACGCGTTCCAGCGGAGCCCCAAGTCTTTAGCTTCTTTCACTTGGAGACCTGGGCCTTATTCCATCAAGGCAGATAAAGGAAAATCCTGGCTTAAATCACTAATATAGCTTGATACTTTCTTCCTAAAAGCTAGAAGAAAAACATTTTTTCTTTAAAACGTTTAGCTGTACGGAAGGGCCACATACTTTACCTGAAGAAGGTGAGCATGTGTATTTTCTCACACAGAGCAGATCAGTTACTGCAGATCAGTTACTGCTCACTGATAAACTTCTCCACTCCACCTGTAGCTGTAACTGGTTGGGTTTTACTTGACATTACATTATTCACATATTATACAGGACGGGTGTTAACTCTAATGCAGAGCTGCTCCGCTGCTGAGAAGAAGACGGATCTTGTTTTCCCCTTCTTTCTGTGACATGATCTTTTCCACAATCGCCTGTTCTGTGCTGCTTGTAGTCTGTGTGCGCACATAAAGCAGCTTGTTCAAGCCTGGTTTGAGTTGACGTTGATGAGGCTCGGCTAAATTGCGTTAATGGAGCGGCGTGAGCCTGAAGTGAAAGTCGACGTTAATTCTAACCGGGCTTTTTCAAGTAAACACAAATTTCCTTAGTGACGTTGATGGAATACCCCCCTTGCTGCTCTGACAGTCATTATACAGGTGATGGCTCAGTGTGTGAAGGTGTGTGAATCTTCCTGTTGACAGACTGATTTATCTGTTGACTGTGTTTGATCTGCGGCACAAATATCACTCATCACTCTGCTCACTGTTGTTGAGTTTGTTGAGGGTGTTATTTTCAGTGAGCACTGTGTCGTTGCTTCATGTTGTTAATGTGTATTTGTTCTCTCTCTCTCTCCCTCCCTCGCCCCCCTCCTTCCTCTCGGCTGCTTCCTCGCTGCTGCTTCGGATCGCTGTGCTAATCAGGACGTATCTTCTGGATGGGTTAATATCACTTTTTCTCTTTTATGACCACTGTCTGTCTGAGTGTTAGAATCTCTGTCTGTGAAAGCTGAGGGATGTGATGATGATGATGATGAAGGTAAATCTTTGATCTCAGATGGGTATTGTTTTTTTAATGATTCAGCTTCATAGGACCAGTTTAAAAACACATGTTCCTCTTGCTCATGGTTGATGTAGATGAATATTTCTCTGTGTCCTGTCTCATGTTTGGTCTCTGGTCCTCTCTCTGAATAGCATAGCCTATCGGCGAGTTATCTGTGTCTATCAGTACCAGGTTGCTGATGATCTTTCTGGAAGGTCAACCTCTGTCGAGCCTCGCTCTGGTTTCCTTTTGCTTCCTCTGACCTCACACGGTGTGAGGGCTGTGTGACCTCACGCACTCAGTGTAGAAGCTGTGGTGTGCTCGGCACCTCCCTGCTCTACTAACACCCACCCAGTACTCAGACTCAGAGCACCAGGCTGCAGACAGCACTGCCTTCAACTGGTGGACTGGCTGGTGGTCACCTGGTGTAGTCTGCACTGCAGGGGTGGAAACTGCACAGTGGACAAGTATATTTGAAGCTGTAATTTGGTCCCATTGGGTCGCTGTGGTTTATTTTTCTGCTCCATTCATCCTCTGTTACGTTGATATTCATGATCTGCTGCAGTTTCCACTCCTGTGTGCAGGAGCCCTCCCTTGCATGGTTTGGGTTACCAGTAGATCTTTGGCATTAATTCATCTCCACTCTGAGGCCGTAGAGACAGAATAACAGACCCACACACTAGTGACATGTTGAATTCAACACCCAAGAACCAGTTTATCTGCACCTCTAGACTCTACATTAAATCCTTATTCACGAAGGTTTGTGTGGGATGTTGTAGGAATGTGTCGTCCTAACAGTGTGAGTGTGAGTGTGTGTGGAGTTCTCCAGACTCTGCTGCCTCCTCTAACATCAGTGTGTGTTTGTGTCAGGTCCTGTATGGTGGAGGAGTCCGGTACCCTGGAGTCCCAGCTGGAGGCCACTAAGGTAAAGCTCATTACATGTTAACAACACTGCTGATGCAGAGTCATAGTGTGAGGTGGACACCATGTGACCGGTTCTGTTGATGTGTGCAGCGTAAGCACCAGGAGATCCGGGCCATGCGCAGCCAGCTGAAGAAGATTGAAGACCTGGGAGCAGCTATGGAGGAGGCATTGATCTTAGACAACAAGTACACAGAGCACAGCACAGTGGGCCTGGCCCAGCAGTGGGACCAACTGGACCAACTGGGAATGAGGATGCAGCATAACCTGGAGCAGCAGATACAGGCCAGGTACACACTGACAGTGTGGAAGTCAAACACAGTGAGAAAAGCTGTGAGGAGTTTCAGCTCATGATGCTCTCTGTGTTTCAGGAACACCACTGGAGTGACGGAGGAGGCTCTGAAGGAGTTCAGCATGATGTTCAAGTGAGTGACATTGACCTGCCTCCATCATGATGTGTTCCTGTGTCTGATCAGAGTCACAGCCTCACGCTCTCCTGCTTTTTCACAGGCACTTCGACAAGGAGAAGTCTGGTCGTCTGAACCACCAGGAGTTCAAGTCGTGTCTGCGCTCGTTAGGCTACGACCTGCCCATGGTGGAGGAGGGAGAACCTGATCCTGAGTTCGAGGCCATACTCGACACGGTGGATCCCAACAGGTCTGTGTATGGAACAGTGTGGCTGTTTGTAGTTTACATACTGTTGAATTTGCTGCCTAACTGTGAGGAATGTGTGTGTGCGCAGGGATGGCAACGTGTCGCTGCAGGAGTACATGGCGTTCATGATCAGCCGTGAGACAGAGAACGTCAAGTCCAGTGAGGAGATAGAGAGCGCGTTCCGAGCTCTGAGCACCGAAAACAAACCCTACGTGACTAAAGAAGAGCTCTACCAGGTCAGACCAGTTCTCGGCTCTGTGGATGTGGTTTCAGGGTCTGATCTTCATGGAGGTCTAACTTTCCCCCTCTTCCTTTCAGAACCTGACCAAGGAGCAGGCGGACTACTGTCTCTCACACATGAAGCCCTACCTCGACAGCAAGGGCCGCGAGCTGCCGTCAGCCTTCGACTTTGTCGAATTCACCCGCTCGCTCTTCGTCAACTGATCCCCTGCCCCCCAGTGACCAATCGGGACGCGTTTTCCCTCACACACTTCAACACGAACACACGGCTGAAACTGCATGACTGTGGCACCAGAAAACTCACTAATAACAACTGTCTGTTCTATTTATCTCGCTCTACCTTAACTTTGTGCTTCTCACAATAGCATAGTGGATCTGTCTGCATTTGAATGTGATTGTTTTAGCTGTTTTAGCTTGTGCTTTCGATGAATTTAAGAACCTAATAGTAACAATAATGTTGTACCAACACCTGAACAACTGCAGTGTGCTTTAATAAACGCTACTGGTTAGAACTGGAAACCTCTTCTCACTCCTTTTTATTTCACTTCCACACTGAGTTTTCAGTCTTTTTTTTAATTACAAAAACATTTTTTACATTTTTTTTTTACAAAACACAGTTGATATAAACAGAGGATGAAACAGTCCTTTGATGTCCCAGGTCATGTGTCTCATTCTGCCACCTGATTGGCTATCTGCTCCAGCTGGCTGCTCTCTCTGGGGCTTTGCTCGGTCAGATCTGCACTCAGCTGCCAAACACCAACCGTCCCGTCTGTGTTTCCCACCGCCAACAGATGTGTGCTCTGACAGTTGAAGGCCAAACAAGTAGCAGCTTGTCCCGCAGCTCCCTGCTCTATGGTGGCGACTGGCCTCAGGGACCTGCGGCCCAGGTCGAATATCTGCACCTCACCTGGGAGAGAGACACGCAGTGAGAGGATGCATCTAAAGATTTTTTTATTTTTTTTTTAGCATCGATTCCAGTTTCATCTACGTTTGTAGATCTGATCTGGTTCTGATGTGTAAATGAACTATGAAAAAGAAGCACATCATTCAGACAGGTTTGATGTTGCACCTTGTCCTGTGGCTGCAGCAAAGACCAGCGGTCTGGTTGGAGACCACTGCACCTGGAACACGTAGGAGTCTGAGACCCTGAGAGACAGAAGCGGGTTGTCCTGCAGCATAGAGTGGAGGTGGGCCAGACCGTCAGTCCCTGCACTCACAAACAAGTTCCTACAGAAAACACAAGTCAAAGTCACCACTGGTCCACCTGTAGAACAACTGCTGACATGTGTCTGGTGGGTGTGGAGCTGTCACCTGTGGAAAGGGGAGCAGTGGATGGAGTGGACGGGGCCGCTGTGAGACCTGAAGGAGAAGACCGCCGGAGCTCTCAGGGTCACACTCTGACCCTCAGAGGAAACAGCAGCCGGCGTCTTGGAGGAGAAGGAACACCTGAGCAGCAGGCCGCCCTCAGAGCCCACCAGGAAGGTGTCAGGGTCCCATGGAGACAGGGCCAGAGAGGTGACGCCCACAGTACTGCTGCCTCGGGTCTGTGGACAACACACACCTGTCAGTGTCCCAGCTCCACGTTCACTCTAAACAGATTATTACTGTCATGTTGAAAAGTGACAAAATAAATTCTGCAGACTTAAAAATGCTTCATTTTTGATTGTCCCACAATGCACTGCACAAAGGAAAAGGAGGGAAAACAATACTAGTTGTGGTGAAACACCTCATAAGACAAAAATAATAACCATTAAATACTGTATATTGTTCATTGTTTGGTAAAATGTCTTCAGGAGCTGAACAGCCTTGCTTTTAGAAAACATCCATCAAATGTCACTGTTCACCTGATGAGCATTTACAGAAGCAATAATAAACACTGATGTACCTGGCAGGTAAACTTCAGACTAAACCTACTTCTCTAATACACAGAGAGCAAAGGAGAAAAAGTTGTAGGTTTAGAAAACAAATTCTCACAGACGCTGAAACCTCAGGTAACTTCAGCTCTGTAAGGCTAAATGCTAACATCAGCATGCTAACATGTAGATGCTAAGAAGGTACAACGTTTACCATATTCACTATCTTGGGTTAACATGTTAGCATGCAATCAGTTTCTAATTAGCATTAAACACAAAGTAAAACAGAGGCTGATGGGAATGATGTTTGTTTAAACCAAAGTAAAGGGATCAAATTATTTACCTGTGACATGAGTGTTCCTGTTTCCACCTGGGGCCTTCATTTTTAAGTCCTGATGCAGTTCAGAGACTTGTGCTTTTATTTTGACAATCTGGCCCACAATAAGCCGTTTGGACTCTTATTTTCAAAGATCAGCCGTCTTATGATTTCTCAGTCATGGAAGGCTCTAGGAGCTGCACAAACAACCTGGGAGGAGGGGTCATGACTGCCATGACCGACCCGTCGCTCACAACATTTCTACCCCCCCCCCACATGAAAACCTTCAAGTGTCAAACTTCAGGTGAGCTGATGGAGCAGACCTGCTGCACAGGCCTCGCACTAAGTCAGTGTGGACGCACAGTTTAAATATTCTGAAACTAAACACAGTGATTCTTCATCTGTGATGTCTCTGCTCTCTGGCAGTGTAGAGGAACAGCTCCATCCTGAGACTCACCTTGAGGCTGCTGCTGCTGTGAGGAACCTGCTGTCGCACTAAGGCGTAGGCTGCATTCAGGACAAAGCTGCCCTGCTGCGAGTCCAGTGCCCACAGCAGTACCCTTCCTCCTGAACCTGCACTCAGCACCCCAAACTCCCCTTTCTTCTGCAGGGCGACCCAGGTGACCTGTGTGTACGTACGTACACACACACACACACACACACACACACACACACACACACACACACACACACACACACACACACACAGGACATGTCTTTTAATCCACCAATCAGATCAAAATGCTTCATATACTCACAGTCATTAACAGACACCATCATTTTTAAAGATCTTGTGACACTGAACCTCCTATGACCTAAACCTGTCATCAATCATCAGGATCAGACTGTATCCACTCACCTGGTAAACAGGTTCCCTGTGGCTGTCTGCTGACATCCCAGTCAAGGCCAGCACAGGGTCCTGAGTCCGACTGGTGTCCCAGACCACCACCTCTCCACTGTATAGACCCCCTACACACACACACACACACACACACACACACACACACACACACACACACACACACCACATCGTTTACACTGAGCTCTACTCAAACAGTGAAACCATGTAGGAGTAATACAACAACACTTCTCAATGTAACTGTTTTGCATAATCTCTTTTCTAACTTGCACTTATGAGCGTATAATGTCACCATGTATCTAAATGCTTTAAATATACACTTTGGACGCTGTTTATATAAACATGTCTGCTTGTTTATGTGAATACATATCTGATATATATATTTAAATCACTGAAATTTAATATCTCTGCTATTAACATTGCTTTTTGTTATTCATTTTATTTTTCTCTGCTCAGGTCTCACTAGTAAATGAGATGTTGATCTTAATGTGACTTCCAGATTAAATCAAGTGTAAATATAAATCAAATAAAATCCTACCATCATTAACAGGATCATTTTAGATCAGGAAAACAGAATTTAAACCTAGATAAGTTAAACCACCGTTGGAGAACAGGTCTCAGGTCTTGGTAAATCCAGGATATCTGGTGATGCATATCCTCAGGTCGACAGATACAAACCTCACGTTTAGATGAGATATTTGTATTTGAGTTGACCTTGAGTTCTCAGTTTGTTATCAGTAGTTATCAGCTGATGGTGTGAGAGCACAGACTGACAGTGTACCTGCGATGAGGGCGGGCTGCTCGGGGTGACAGCACAGAGCAGTGACTGCGGTGGGAACATCTATGACCAGATCAGCTTGTTTGGGGCTCAGGCCTCGACGGTCCAGATTCCACGTACACACATATGACTTCTCAGTGCTCCAGTACCCATCATCAATCCTGCCCAAACAAAACACACACACACACACACACACCACATGACGAATATACAAGAGCCTTTTCTTATTTATGTTTTAAGTGCTTCAAAAAAAAAAGACAATGACGAGGTGAAACATCCAGGAACTTCATCAATGAGTGTCAGGTTTAAAAACTAACATACCGACCATATGCACAGGCAATGACTGAACCTGTACAACTCCAGGACACCGTCGTCACATGAAGACCTCTCTCCTGAGCGATGGGATGTTGAAGACGATGGAGGCATGAAACCTGCAAACACGGAGGGAAAGCCTTACGCACAATACTCTCTCCATAAGAAAAGGAGCTGCCTCCTGATTCGTCGGTCCTTCTTACCAGCTGACTGTGATCGCCCCAGTTCACCTGGAACCCATCGAAGGCGTGACTCCTGGCATTTTTGACCAGCTCTGTGATGACCACTTCCTCAACCCGCTGCAGGAAGTCCTTCAGACCAGGTGGTTCTGGCTCGTCGTGGTTTTGCTGGAGGAGCTGCTCCGTTTGCTGGTCCTGTGGCTCCGTCTGGGTACAGCTGACGGTGGTGGACACAGTCTGGACCTGTGCCTCAGTACTGTGCACCGCTCTGGTCTGACAGCCTCTCTGCAACCCCATCAAGTAAAGGCCCATTTACTGAAGGGTGCACATTAAACTCAGAGCAAGTGCAATCACAAGTTTGAATTACACAATTAATTCCACTTAATTTCTTCATGAAATCTCATCCCTGATGTCTCATGCAAGTGTAAAGTTACTTGCTATTGCTTAATCAATCAGGAGAGGCAAATCAGGCAAATGTTTTGGGCCTCCAAGGGGAAAAGAGGCCCCCAATGGCCCCTCATATTGGCACATTTTACAATGACAACTAAACACCTTAAACTTCCCATAAAGACACTATACAGTGCACTGCTGTAGCCGCAACCCCCCATCTACCTGTTGCCTGCAAGTGAGGCGTTTAGGGGAAATCTGTAAATTGTAGCATCTGCCAGTAGTCTGCATGTAAGGGGGCTTTAATGGGCGTCTTTGCCTGGGGTCTCACAGAGTCTAGCATCGCCACTGCGCTTGATCTTGTGGTTGGTTACATTTCCTATCAACACCAGCTGAAGTTAGCTTCTGACAGCTAGCTAACTACTGTGTTTACAATGTCGTTTGTCTAATTCATTTGAAATATTTCGGAGTATACTGTCACTCATGCTAACAGAGCACCGAGCTGCTGCTCTAACGTACCGACTCCCGCTCAGACTGCTGGGATTCCCTCCACAGTGACCGGACACTCACTGAGTCCAGGGCCTCGTCTGTAAACATGCTAATGAAACAGGTTTAGAGAAACAGCCGTATTTAATGAATTAACGTTAAGTGGCTAAGCTAATTAACATTAGGCCCAAGTGGCTAAACTAAATACACTAAAACAATGACTTTTGAATGCTAAAAGGTCTTAGGTTTCCTAGCTGCATGGTACTTTTCACATCTACAGTGTCGTTTGCTGTCTTCCCAGCACCTAGACGACGGAGCCATTTTCTATAAAGATCGCGTTTCCATGGTTACGAACAGGATATCCGGTCTAGTGATGGCTCGCCTTCACTTCCGCTTCTTCTCCAGGATAAAAGTCCCAGGTGGACGCATTTACGCTGTTTAAAATGATACAATGAAACACAGTTAACAATGAAAAGTAACCCCACACATGAAAAGTTTCCACTATGTTTTACAAACTGTAGCTGATTATATTCTATATTCTATATATAATTTGTTCCGACCAAATAATTTTGATTGGACGAGAGGCATTCCATGAGTTGCTGATATAGAGTACAACAGCACTGGGACTTTTAACTACATGTATCACTCCGCTTCACAGGTGTTCTATTAACCGTTAATCAGCGTTGCATTAACGGTTGTTAACAAACTTTACAAAGATTAATATATTTCCGGAAATAACATTTTAATTTAATGACGTATGGTCGCCAGAAGAGGGTGAAGGGGAGAAGCCAGTCCAGTTGCAGAACTATTTGTGGCGTTGCAAAATAAATGATTTTTTTAAATTTAAGATAAACACAAAGCTTGTGCTACAGAAAATGGACCAGACTCAGTGAATAGCTCCCTAAGCTTAACATGTCCTATGATAACTATTAATTTATCTGTACAGACTAATGAGCAGTGATAGCTAACATGACTTTGGGGTCATCAGGTGGGAACCTCCTTTCACCAGTGTTTCGTCTAGTTGGTCCCACAACACCTCCAGGAGGCTAGACAGTGATCACTGGCGTCCCAGAGTCACTCCCCTAATGCCAGCCATCACTGCTCCTCACACCACCATTTTCTTTATCTTGCCTATGCTACCACAAACAACACCATCATCAACTCTGACAAAACACACTAGCAGATTCAGCAAACAAACTCCCCTAAACAGTTGGAGAAAGTGGCGGCCATTTTGAAGGAGGCAGAGTCAAGGAGAGAAGCCTTTTTGAGCTAAACTCTCCCCCGCCGGATTAGGCTGTGCTCTTGCCCCCCCACCCTCCAAGACAATGAGGGATGTAGAGTCAGGGAGAGGGGCCTTTTTAGGCTGGCTCTCCCCCGCCGGATTAGGCTGTGCTCTACACCCCTCATACTCTAACACCACACCATGCAACTCACCTAAAACAAACAAACTCACCTAAGCAGCCACAGACACACTACAAACCAATTCACCAAATGAAATAAACAAACAACTCATAATTTATTGTTGCCTATTTCAATAATGTGGCGCTCGTAAAAATGTTGCTGCCTCGTACTTATGACCGCATCACAGCCGTGCTGATATTCAGCACATCACTCCCTCTCGTGTGATATTGCTTAAATAATGTCGATAAAATACTTTGCACTTCCTGACTCGTCTGCCCTGACGATTCTTTTGTTCCGTTGCCTGGCAACAGTGATCATGTTTTACATTATTTGGTGTAACCGATGCAGCCATCATGTTGTAGTTGAAAAGTGTAACGGACTATTTTACTTGAATAGCCTCATCTCTTGTAGGTGTAAGAGCTCCATGACTCTGAGAACCCAGACCCACCTCATTAGTGTCATCAGTGCACGTCTACCTTTAAGCGTGTCTGTGATGTGACCGTGAAGGTCTGAACCGGTCCTTGTGCATTAACAATTATAAACCCATCGCACACAAAGTAGTGAGAAAGCCAGAGGACTTCCAGCTGAGTGACCGCAGCTCTACGACCCTTTATGTGACATGTCTGCCCCCTGTTGGTGGGAGAACTATATCATAGATGTTTGTTTATTTTAATATGAGGTTTAAGTTTATAGTAATGACCTGTTGTAACAGGACCTGTGAATAAACATCCTCAGTTCCTTATATAATGTGACACTCACAATCACCTGCGCAGCTAATTCCTATCCTATCAACACTCACTATGCAGCTCTTCTTCCACTGTATGTCACTTAAATTAGTCCAATAATTGATCTGTGAGGACCTCAGGGTGGACTAAAGCCTTCATTGTCAGTTATCTATTGCTATAATGTTTCCTTAATTGCCTTCATCTTTGTGACTCAAGCATTAGTTCTGTACTCCATGTTTTGTGTTGACAGACTCAAGCTGCTGCTGTGTACTATATATGATATACAAACACAGCTTGTGCGTTTTTTAAACCATTGAATGCCACATGGGAAACATTCAAAGAGTAACACTTTATCCAAAAATGCAACAATACAATGTTAATTTGGTGTTTTTGTTAGCTGTTAGGCCTGACTGGTGCCTCCACCTCAATTGTTGGCCCTGAATCAGCCCAACTGAACCAGCACTGATCAAATAAATCCAGGCTTCCGCTGGATAACTATTGATTACTGCGATATTCAGGTCACTGATAGACCCCGATGAGAAAACAAAGCACAACGCAGGTTATATCAGCAACAGCTCAACTGCCCACCTGTGACCAAACTACTCCAAACATCATGTACACATTTATTTATTGTAACAAAGCAACTGGTACACATAATTTAACGTGAACAGGTTTCCAGTGGAACAGGAGAACCGCTGCAGACTCCACACAGGACTCCACAGAAATCTCTCTCCCATCTCAAAATGTTAAGCCGAGCCCAAAATTAGATCTTTAAGTTGTTTTTATAAAAAAAATGTACATTTCAAACTTTGTTGTGGGTGCCTGAAAAACAAGATAATGAAAATTTATTTAACAGAAGTCCAGAGTTGGTGTCAAAGCCCCCCCCCCCCCATTAAACTGTGTACAATTAACAACTGTCTTACCAAGGTACATGAATATCCCAAAAACATTTACAACAGTTGAAAGGAACAAGCTGGTGCTTTCAATCAGTTCCATTAGTACAATAAGTCACAAAGGAAAATGCAACTTCTAATAAGCCTTAGTACCCCCCCACCACTGGATATATTATAATATACATTTATATATAAAAGTGGCTAAAGATGCTATGATTGAGTTATCACTGCACCATGGCTTATTTTTATTGAACTCACAACTTCAACAGAAACTGTCATTTCATATCTTACATAAAAATTGCTATTGTACGTATTTTAAATCTACGTAGGATGACGTGCAGAATGCTACAAATTTTTTTTTATTCTTTTGCATGTCTTTGGGAGATGTAGAGAAACAATGACAGGTGAGACTTCCAGAGAGCCACCAACACCCCCACCCCACTGCGACCCGCGGAGACCTGCTGTGTGGAGCTGGTCTGTAGACATGGCGGTATGGACAGGCCTTGGCTGCAGAGGAAGAGGATGGACAGGCTGACAACACACAGGAAATTTTTTTTTTTTTTACAAAACCCCCCCACCCCAAAACAAAATATCTTGCTCCCATGGGTTGTAGGATGATCACAGAGGGAGGACTGGGAAAAGGTGTTGGCTGAAACGTTTAATCATCCTCTCCGTCATCCTGAAGAGAAAACAAAGAGTTACAGGTTTTCAGGATGATCATGATCTGAGGGACTAAACAGGACACAGGGATCTTCATCCAGCTCATCATCGATTAATATGAGCACTAAGTGACATGTTTTTTATCCTTACCTCTCCATCTTCTCCATCACCATCCTCATCTTCATCTTCACCTTCCTCTTCCTCCCCCTCGTCAATATCTTCCAGACCCTCCTCCTCCTCCTCGTCATCGTCTCCGTCACCTTCCTCGTCTTCCATGTCAGGGACCTGGGGAACATTCACATGTCAAACAGCTGATCCTGGCTCAGTCTCAGTATGAGCCTCAAGAACTATGATCCTGCCTGAGCTTCACTTACAGTCTGGTGTAACAACACACTGAGGGTCACACTCAGTAAGATTTGAGTTCTGAAATGTTTTTTAAAAACCATCAGCACTAAACTTTATTTAAATATGTAAATTGTGACCATGATGCAGTCATCTGCAAACATCTGGACACGGCTGGGAAAATGACATTTTGCTGATTTCTGGAGTGAGAGGAAGTAAATATAACATATAGACATTAAAAGTCAGTGTGTTTGTCTGACAGAAGCTCAACATTGACTTTTACCTAGTTTTAAGCCACATACACTTTTTCCACCTTGGTGGTTTTCAGCTCTATATTTGAACCAGATGAAGGATTTTAGTCGTCGGACGTCTGGATCTGAAGTTATCAGAGAAACAAGCTGAGGAAATGTTAGACAGCTCAGCTCCCAGCTGCTGGAGACGTCCTGTCCTGTGTCACTGAAGAGCGTCGCTGAAGCTCTGAGTTTTAAAGTCAAACTGTTTTATTCAGTGTTTTTAACAGTTAGAATCCCCGGGTCTGTTTAATTTCCTGAACCACTCACACTGAAGGAATCCAAACCGGGAGGAGTTTACGGTAATGGTGGTGAAGACAACACCCATGATCCCATGCTACTTCATGATGTCACCCAACACTGTCTTTTGTTATTGATTTGATTGAAAACCCTAGAGGCAGAAATTACTGACTGTACATTTAATTTCCTCAGTGTTAAAGCTCTGATGCTTTTATTTCATCAACATAGAAAGTAGACAAATCTCACTGTAAGTGGCATCAGTGAAAGTTTGTGTTTAGTAGAAATAAAGAGCTTCATTAGCTCATTAGGTCTTAATTGACTCATTCGGACACGAATTATCAGCTGATTATAAATTCCGACTCTTCAAACCTTGGCTGCGACACTCAACAACCACGAGCTCCTCAGAGCATCTGGAGATCTGAAGCTAACTGATGCCAGAGAGCAGAGGGGGCTGTGAACTAGAACTACCAACAGAGCGCCTAGCATTATCTTAATAAAGGGCTGTTTTGTGTCTGAACTATTGTAAGAAGTCAATAAATAGTGATAGGGTCATAATCCTACCAAGTAATACTGCAGCGGGTTCGGCCAGATGTCGTCCTTGATCACCTCTCCCAGCTCATCGGCTCCTGCGTCCGAGTGGTCGGTGAACCAGGTGAAGAAGCTCTCGGGCTCCTCGTGCTGCCTTTTCTTCCCAGCTTTGTTTGGCGTCTGACCCGTGCGCTTCGTCAGGTCCTGGGCGAGGAAACGTGTTGGGTCAAGATTTCAGGTTATAAAGTGTTTGCTGATGAGAGAATAACTGTCAGTCCAGCTCTCCGAGGACTGAGCAATGCAGCAACATGTAGCAGTACAGTGAAAAATTTTTGTTGACTCTTTAAAATTGTACTGTTTCTGGTCTAACACATACAAGCAAAGTAAAAATGAAACCAACCTTTCCAGCTTTCCATTTGATCTCAGTGGATTTGGAAACGGGGTCTCCACTCTCGTTTACATTAAACTCTTTGGAGAGGGCTTTGTTCTCAAAGTACGGGTTCTCATCAAAATACTGCAGGAAACAGAACACGCCCATGTCACACATCTATCAGAACATGGTCATTCAAAACATGCAAACACAGAGTAAAGCTGTCGACTCACAAAATCTATTCTATATCCAGACTTGATGTCCTCGAACTCGGTGACCTCCACCCTCGACAAGTAATGAAGTGCTTCCTCGTCCTCCTCCCCCAGAAGAGCTGAAACTACAGGTCAGACAACGGTTAGTTAGTTTACATTACATTTACCAGCATAAAGCAGCTGTAAATACATTAAGACTAGGTTTATTCCACTGATGATCGTTCCTCCACCATAAATACACAGAAACAAATAAAACAAATAACTAAATAAGCCTTTACCTTGTGGATGGTTGACGAATGTTGTGACCCAGAAGTTGGGGATTTTGGCTATGAGTTCTGATCTCTTCTGAAAGAACGGCTGGCGTAATTTGTTGTACTTCTGCTCTACTTTTAAAATTTCTTCACTAGCCTGTTCGTTCAGTCTGGAGGGAGAAAACAAAAACACATCAGTAAGAAAACTCTCTGTGAACCACTCACCTGTCTCTGCTGAACACATCCAGACTCACCTGTCAATTTCATTCTGTACTTCGTCAATGTGTTCAATGGCTTCCTGTTGCTCTTTTTCTGAAAGGAAAGAAAACTTTATCTATGATATGTTACAAGGAGGAGGCATATTAAAAAAAAAAAATATGCATGAATCATAATTCCACTGCACAAGCACAGAATTTTTTTTATCCAGATGATTTTTTAATTTAGTTTTAATCTCTTAGAGTAATCAAGTCTCTCTCCAATGAATGTTTTCTGGTGATATAATTAAATGCAGCTCACTCTACATGGGTTTAGTTTGGAATTGTCCTCTCCGCTGTCACTAAGTGCTGCTCATGGTGGAGCTGTTGGGTTTCTCTGTTATACTGTAGATTACTCTTCCATGATCCAATAAATCCAACCTGATGTATTTTTTGTGTTCACCCTGTTAGATGACCTTATTATATCCTCATCTGTAAAGAATTATAAAACGGGACTTTTAAAGCTTCTTTTTTTGACAGATTCTCAGATGTATCTGATCAGTATTTTACCTCCTGTAATTTAAAAAAAAAAAAAAAATCTCTCTCAAAAATATTAGAAATGTTTAAATATAGTTTGATTTGGTCATTTTCCCCATTATTGTATCTTTTATACATCTCATTTTCACTTTTGTAATTATGTTCCAATCTGCCCCAATTTGTTGGATTTCAATTTCTTTCCACTTTGCTAATCATTACATATCCAGAAAGTGATTGGTTTAATTAGAGCAGCAGAGTAATAACCAATTAAATCCATCAGAGCAACAACCCAAAGCACTTAAGTCGTTCTGATCCACTTAATTTTTACACAAGGCTTTTTCTTCCTCCCCAAATAAATGCACTAAAGATTCTTATCCCAGTGATTATATGAAGTGGTAAGTTTTGAAATAAAAATAAGAGTCTTGTTAAAATATTTATTTTAATGATGTCAGTTCTCCGCTATTGTTAAACACTGTTTTTCTACAAGAGGAGAAAATTCACTGGACCTCATTTACATCGAAGTTGTTGTTGCTCACTCTTCCCTTAAGACTGTGTGGTGTTTGGGCGATATCCAAAATTTAATATCAATACAGCCCAGCCTGAATATTGTGGTATATGATATTAGCACTTTTTTTAAAGGGCATGTTCATAATTATAGTTACATTTTGTGTTTAAGTTGTTTTTTAAATACATTTTTAAATGATACATAATCATATTATTCTATTTCATGTCTCAGGTATTTTTAGTGTGATGTATAATTATAGTTGTATTTATTGTAATTTAATATCTCGATACAGTCCAGCTTTTAAGACATCAATATATACGATATTGTGATACACCATGTTATCGCACCAACAATACAACATTGTAATTATATTACTGTATTTAATGTTTCAGGTGTTTTTTATTTCATATATATGTTTCAGGTATAAGCGAACGATGCCACTAAACAGCAGTTAAACATTTTATTTGTTTCGTCAATGTACAGTAAGCAAAGCAGTGAAATGAGGGTCTGACTCGGCAGCATGGCAAGACTGTGCATATCACAATATTCAATATTGGCGAATATCAGCCCAAGTCTAGTTCATTTTTAGTTCACACTTCTTAGTTTTTGTTTTTTGGACCTATGTATTTTTTTGCACCTGTCCTTAATGTCTATTCTTATTGCACTTGGGGTTAACCATGAACAGCATCTTGTTAAAGTCTTGACAGTCAACCCTGAATACTTATTTATTTACTTCAGATTACATTTATATTTAAATTTGTCATATTGGCTGTCCAACTACCATCACTTCTGACTAACATTTAATTTAGAATCAGACAGTGCGTTACATTGTTTTATTTCCTCTGGTGACTGTGGGACATTAATAAAGTAGAGAATCAAATCATCTGCATAGTTTTTTCCCTCTCTCTTTCCAAGGACCAGTCTTTGGGTTTCAGACGCCCATCATATTTTCTCTGAAAAAGCCTCAGAGCATTTTAATAGAGGAATTGACACACAAAAGATGTTTTTCCACAAGTGTTTAAATACATATTGGCAGATATATTGATATCTGAATTTTTTTATTCCCTAAAAATCAGTATCGGCCCAAAAATCCAATATCATTAGGGGATATCAACTCAGGAGTTGATAACTATTACGTTTTGTTATAAATACTGTAAATAATTTGATGGGTAGTAAATATGGATGTGGCCAATGGGCTCAACCTGGGTTGAATTAATTGGATGTGGACCTTCTTACTGAATGTTACCTGATGAAGACATTGAGTCACTTCGTCTGTATTCAATAAATCTTTGGGAGCATTTATTCAGTGTGTGGGGTTTTTTTTAGGGAGTTTTTGCCTCTGGCCAAAACACCAACATGTTGGGATGTGGATTCACAATCATGAGACATCAATTGAAAAATAGAAAAGAAAGGAAAAAACAAGCACAGAATTAGTTTTAATTTCCCTTCTTTTAAAAGCTAGACTAATAAAACCAGCCCGGCTGATGTATCTGCCAATACTGGCTTATTGCAGATTTTTCACATCAATGCATATGTTGGAGGTCATTTACAAGAGTTTGTGGTCCATAGTTTGTTCACCAGGAAGTTTGTTTTTACACTGTAAAATGTCCAGCTAAGTAAATATCGTGGCTAAAATAAAAAATAAATAAATAAATAAAAACTATTTAAGGAATGCTGAAAAATTCTCAATACATAGTGACTTCATGTAATTATTATATTGTAATTCTAACAATAATAAAAATTGGAAAATACAATTTAAAAAAACAACAACTAAATATCGATATAGGATCGGGCTCAAAATCGATCAGTGGTCAGGCTTCTTCTTAACACTTATTTTATATTAGGGCTGAACAATTCATCAAAATTACAATATGGCAGAGTGTAATATCCAAACTGCGGGACCTCCAATTTTTTTTTTGACAAAATAAAGGTAAAAGGTGCTACAGATATGCCCCAGCCGACAAATCATATCCTCAAGTTGTAGAGAAACATTTTGTTGGGTTTTGTATGTGATAAACGAAATTAAAATGAAATGTGAAAATGACCGCTTGCATGCATGACTCATCGCAACCACAATATCTGCCGAAATAACCACAACATGTTTTTTGCATACCTGAAATAAAAAGCCAGTTTTGCCGGGCTTCATATGACCTAAAACTCACTTAATAACATAACATTCTTAAACAACTCATTCAAGTGTTTTTAAATATTCTTCATGTGGACAAACCTCCCATCACAGTAAACTAGCGTGAGATAATCACATTGTGTTTTACTCTTGAACACGTGACCTGTCTGCTTTCGTTCTTCAAAAGATATGGACTACCTATCTCAACTTTTCAAACACTACAGTGGCATCAACACTCTCAAGCATTATTCTCGACTAATTATGAACCACACCTGCTTTACACTGTCTTTAATACTGAATTGTAATGTCCATTTGTTGCCTGATTTTATTTTTAATCTTTTTTTTCAAATGTATTTATTTATTTATTTTAAATATTTCTTTATGTCGTCATTATTTATAATATTTTGTGTCTTCTAATTTACATAAGGAAAGGGAGGGGCAAAAGTTTTGTTTTAATGTTTTCATTATTCTTAGTATTAATTTGTTTTTCTTCACCATATATTTCTAGCTGTCTTTAGTATTAGTGCTGATTAGACCAATGTTGTGCTGAGCTCTTTGTTGTTTTTGTTTTAAAAAAAAAACCAAACAACAAAACAAAATATTTTCCACGTGAACCTAAACTTCACACATTTCACTTGTGTCGCATCTTTACATCATTTGATTTTGACTGAATATGATCGTGAGTAGATTTTAAAGCATTTCGTTGATATCAGTAAAAGCTGATTCTGCAGCCACAGGACCTCCTCTCAGTCGTCTCCCCTTTGCGTGTGTGGTGTATTAAATAACGCGGGACGACAGCCGTGGTGTGTGTGTGTGTGTGTGTGTGTGTGTGTGTGTGTGTGTGTGTGTGTGTGTGTGTGTGTGTGTGTGGTGGATTCATGGCAGACAGACCCACTGCCTCCTGCAGTCTGGAGCTTCCTGTTGCTGCTAAAGGCGGCCTGGTTTGAATGAGGGGCTTGACGACGTCTCGCTGCAAAATGCTGTTTGCCTCATGCTGATAATAACATAATGCGAGCTCCACTACAATCTCTTTAAGCACATTAAACACATCGACATCCATATCTCGACTTCATAACGACATTCTAGCTTACCAAAAGGAAGACGAAGCGCTTGTTTACATTTTGCTCTGCTAACTCGCACACAATAGCTGAGATCGCTCGCATGGTTATGTTAATCTGAACAGCTAACGTTAACATTATCAGCGCTCGGCCTTTCTTGACTGATGGGAAACGGGGTACAATGAATGTTGCACTTGCTAGTACTGTGTGCAAACAACCGTTTATGAAGCGCCAGCCACAAACATGTACGAGGAAATGCACAGCTGCACCGATTTCACCCGAGCCTCCTTGCAACAAACCTCCCAAAACTGTCCGCATAAACAGCGACTGCATGTCCCGCTACATGCAGCTTAAGCAACACAAATATCGGCCTCCTTCATGTCTACTAGCTGTTAGTAGCCAATGTAAGCTAATAGCTAGCTAACCTATCATGCTGGCTAAATAGTTAGCCGATGTTAGCATGCTACATTACTGAAGAGTCCTGCACAACAGCATTTTACCTCAGTGTGCACATGCAGGAAAATGTGAATTCAGCTATTCATCAACAAACGTGTATCATTTCAACTCGACACTACACAAAAAACTACACTGAAAATAACAAAATGACGAAAAACAAATGAAAATGGCGTTGTACAGGATAACCGCCATTCCTTAACGTTACCAGAGGTCTCGTCCGCTCCGTCGTGATTTGAATTCTCCTTCCTACTGACTTTCGCCGATGAGGCCGACATGGTTATCTCTCTCCGTGACTCTTTGGACCAGATGTGTGTCCCGGGCGGTTTAGAACTCTTCTCTGCAGGATAAAAGTTACTTCCACCTTACACACTGCGTGTCTTGGAGCCCACGATGATGAGGAATGAGCGCAGCTTCGCACGCTTGTTTCCCTCTGTGGCGCCCGGTCAGTGAACATATTTATTGTGCTCTACTGCCCCCAGGCGGCTGGAGTGCGACACTGCAAGTTTAAGCTTCAGGCTGTACAGGGGATGTACATGGAGGAGCTGTATTACTGAAACTTCTTAACTTGGTACCCATGGTAATTAGGGTTAGGACCGGATTTAAGGAAAAACGTTACAGATGAATAATTTCTAAATCAATGTTCCTATCCTAATTTAAGATAAGAAAGGTGTATTACACATGTTTCCTAACTACCCAAGATTATGTTATTCGAACTCAAAAATCAATGAACATTTTGTATCTACTCGACAATGATGTTTGATAGATACAAAATAAAAATACTTATGTTAAAAAACAAACAACACAATGTAATGATGACAAGAATCAATTCTAACAAACAAACAAAAATGAAAAGGTGAGAGATTAAGAATCTAAAATGAGCAAGAGGTACCACCAAATTGTATTTTGTAGTGAGTTCCAGGTGGGCTGTGCAAAGAAGCCAAAGGGAATTCTTCCAAGTTCAGTATGAACTTGAGGGACATGGAGCATAAACCAGTCATTAGTCCTGGTCTAATTTGGTCTAGTGAACCAAACTAACATGAAAGTAAGCTATGACACCGGTTTTTCAAATAGGGGCCTAGGAAATAAACAAATATGTATCGAATCACATTTCTCAGAGAGAGAGAGGACCACCCAACATTTTTGTGGTAGACAGCATCAAGGAGTTTAGAGTCGTAGAGCTGAAGCCTGTACAAGATGTCACCATGATCTAAAAATAAAAATCAGCCAGGCAGTCGGACAGACAGACAGACAGATTGATTGTATTTACTAGGATAATATAGTGTTGACTTGTGATGACTGATTTGTCAGATTGAAAAATCATAATGCTAATCTGTACACTGACTGAAATGTTGAGTCTCACAGTTCATCAATGTCCTTCAAAACAAGAGTTGATAACAGTCTCCACTCCAGGTCCACGTACTGACCTGTCCTGGACCCTGTGGACCTGGAGTGGATATCACTGGAGACATTCGTATCATGCTGAGGGACATATTCACACACATTAACATCTCATTTTGATTTTAATGGTTGATTTTAATCAAATTTTGGACTTAATAAACATTTTTATTGTTTTGAATGTTTAATTTCATCTTACTTTATTTTAAGCTGTTCTTGTTGTAGCAGATTCATCAGCTTTAAAATGTTTTGATTGCTTTAAGGTAGGTTTCACTATTTTACTAATTTGACTTTTTATTTTTTACATTTTTATCCAACTTCCTTCTTTTGTTTCAAGGTCAGTTGGATTTTTTGTTAATTTTTTTACTACATTGTGAATGATGTCTCTACCTCAATGTGTTTCTGAGTTCAAATAAAGGTTGAATGAAATTAATAAATTAATAACCAAAGTTTACCCTTAATGTTTCAGTCCTCATGTTGGCGTCCCTTCTGTGAACAAAATTCAAAATATCAAGATATATTTGGGGTCTGTCCCACTCCCACCACTTTCATAAATTTAGCATGAAAAAAAATAGAACTTTTCAATTAGACGACAGAGATTTCCAGCCCCACCCACACTTCGGAAACAAAAGCTTCTGTCAGCCCGTCTCAGTCCACCATAAGTAATTGCAACAAGTTATGTTAAAGATTTTTAACCAGTTTGTCCAGTTCATTATTGAAAATACATGTTAAGTCATTAACAACAGCAGAAGCCAGGAAGAGGTCTTCACAAAACTCGTTTGCAACAGCAAATATAAGAGCCATTTTAATAGCTTTTATCTAAAGAGGAGACTGTGTTTTATTCAATTATTAAGATAAATAATGATTTGGTATTGGAACATTTAAATTAATGGATAATTAAGTTATTAAATGCATTTCTCTCATATTTATCATAGCAATGTGAGAGGAAATCACAGGCTACGTGAAGGCTTGACAAAACAACCCTCGGCAGGTGCACTGAATAATCGAATGTGATTGGTCTATGCACCTGCTCTGCCGTCCAATCCAGCCGCAGTCTAATGACGTCAGTTTTGCGTAGATCTCCAGTTTAACTCGATTCAAACTTTTACTCAGATTAGTGTCTGTGTTGACCATAGGGCCGGGGCCATGGAGAGGCTGTGAGCGGCGGCAGCAGACGTTGAATTTCACACGCTCCTGTCAGTTGGGCTAAGCTAGCTGTGCTGTGTCCGTGTCCGTGTCCGTGTCCGTGTCCGTCCTCCTGGAGCCCATCCACCGACTCTCTGACCCGAGGAGGAGCGTCGGTCGTCGGAAGCCGGAGCGGACGTTGTCGCCGTGTGAATGTCCGGTACAGATAACTGACAGCCACCATGTCAGGTTTAACACTACAGGTAAATGTAATGGCACAGGTTGTTCACCTTTTCAGTTGAAGAATAGTTATTAGGTAGACATTAACTGCTTACAGTTGTTACCTGACGCTAACTGCTGCTTTGCTAAAGCAGGCGCGCTGGATTTTCCTGTTTGTCTTGTTTCCCTTCTCCTCATAGTTCCCGTGTCTGTGACCAACACCTGTAAAGTTTAACTGTGACCATTTAAACGATCCAGTTTCAGTTACAAAAGACACAAAGAGTTAATTTACATCCTCGACATGAGCTGAACATGAATCTGTAAAGTGAGCTTCTAATTTGAGCAAACACCAAATCTCGACTGAAAAACTTTTATTTCAGTAAAGTTTAGCTCAATGAAGGAGGTTAGCTTCAATAACAATCCAAACTGAAGTTACATTACTGAGAGACTGATTCTGTGTTTTATTTTTAACCACTTATTGTTATCAAACTGTATAAGACATCTTAGTTAAAGCCTCAGTACTTTTAAATATACCACATTTAAATATTAAAAAGATAGATATTTATCCCTAAGGGTAAATTTAAGTGTCCAGCAGCATTAAATTAAAACCATTAAAACTTCTATTTGTGAAAACACTTAAAAGATTTCACTGCTTTTCTTCCCATTTGGATCAGACCAGGTCTAGATTATAAAACACTGGCCCAACCCCACCATACTTAGACCTGTCAACTCTGGACTGGATTTTCAGTTTCACATTTATGAATCTTTAGTCTGTTTGTGAAAACACAAAAAAGGCCAATTTGTAATTACTTTTTTCACCATTTAGACCCCATCAGACCTTAAGATTATATGCAGAAAAAAAATCAAATTGTGATATGAGTCACTGCTTAGTGGGAGTGGTCATTTTGCTGGGATCTGAACCAAACAAACATGTTCCCTTACATCTGTAGATTGGGGCAGGGTGTAGTGCCACAGTGCTTCATTTGTAATGGTATGTTGTGACACATTTTACCTTTTGTTTCAAAAATTGTCATATTGTGAATTTGATAATATTGCAACAATTAATTGTTCAGCCCTATTCTAGACTGCGTCAGACCAGGTCTACAATAAAAACATAAACTAAAAACTGTATTTATGGACTAGATTGTCCCACAGAAGCCAAAGAAAGTTTAAAACACAAATTCAGATTTATAAAACCTGTATTGTATTTTTAAAAACACTAATATGGGTTATGGGTTATGTCACTGAAGACACATAAGACAGCGTGGTAAATGACCACATTTGAGGCTGCTTTGTAGGTATACAGTATAAACTCTGTGGATGATGAGGCTGGAGCTCAGCTGATTGGTATAAGGCAGGAGAAACACAGCAGGTGTTATTGAAAGCTAGGTTTTCATAAAGATATCTTAATATATAGATAAAATGAAGAGCAAGCTCACTTTACCCTGACAGTAAAGGTGTCAGAGGTAAAGAGTGATGATAATGAAGCAGTGAGACAAGATGAACATGAGAGAGACAGACTTAAACTTTTATTTAAATGACTGGAGGAGTACGAGAACAAATACAGTTTACAACAAAACAGAACTGTACAGCGCAATGTTGTAAAATGTTAAACAAGGTTGTTAGGTTGAAGTGTAGGGTATTTAAGCTTATGTATAATTAAAAACTAACAGGTAATCAGGAATAGACTACAATGAAAATACTGGCACCAGTCAAACCTTAGTGCAACAGAATTGAGTACACCTGCGATTACATGAACTAGAACCTGTGACCACCACAGCTTCCTCAGATCTATCCTTTGTCAGAAACCAGATTGGAGGACTTCATTTCCGAGAGGGAACTTGAGCATCAGTAGATACTGAACATGAGCTAAAACACAGCTGTAGCAGTGATTAGGAGGAACAGGAAGAGCCATGCCACCAATAATACGAGGAGCAGTGGACGTCCTGACAAATGATGCCAGGCACAGTCATTGTTTACACAACAATGCACATTGAAAAACAGAAGATAAGAGCTTCTGACTTAGCACAAGAAGTCTCTGTGGAAATTAGAGTTGGTGTAGTGAATGAACTGATGAATGTTGGCAGTTCATTCTTTGAACCAAAATACATTAGTTTGGATCAGATGTGGTTCAGCAGGTTTGACGTGGACCTGGCCAGGACCACCACAGTCACCCTGAAACATGGAGGTGGGTGTGAGCTGATATGAGGCTGCACGAGAACAAAAGCTGCAGGAGAGATGACGTTTATATAGAGCCCAGATTTGACAGGTCTATGTAAAGTGGTGTTTGAGCTTGACCTGGTCTACTCGGGTCTAGTTAGGCAAAGCAAGGCAAGGCAAATAAATTTGTTTAGCACATTATCATATACAGAGGTCATTCAGTGTGCTTAAGAGAAATAAAAGAAGCGTAAGAATAGAAGTAAAAAGCAAAATAAGAAAACAGTAAAAAAAAAAAAAAAAGTGTAAGATTAAAAGATCAGATGAAGGCAGAGGAGAACAGAGCAGTTTTAGCTTTGTTTTAAAGCCAGTTACAGTTTGAGCAGATTTGATCTCCGACAGCAATAAGTGGTTTAAAACAAACAAACAAACAAACAAACAAAAAACAACAACAGAGGATCAGTCTCTGAGTAATGTAACTGTAAAGTTTCCATTAACTTTCCCACACTCTTACACCACCACCAGTCTCTAAAGATGCAGCTATAGTCTGAGACAATGCAGGTTAATGGAATTTTGTTTGTGGTGCTCGCAGAATTGAAAAATTATATATTGTGAGAATTCAGTGACATGAAATGTGAAACAATTTTGGTGATTGATTAAGTCAGAAAAATTGCACATTTGTTTTTAAGGTAAATATCTGTTGGTTCAACAGAACAAGACATTTGAAGACATCACTTTGGACTCTCAGAATTTATATGGGCATTTTTATTGTATTGTAAAAAATATGTATTTATTGTATTGAAGATTAAATAATATTAATTATTAATTTCTTGATTAATAAAATAGTTGATTAATCAAAAAATGTATCAACAGATTAATCAGTAAAGAAAACTAGATCTCAGTAGAGCTCAGACCTCCACCAAAGTCAAACAATCAAATACGTGTCACATCTGTCTTATTATTATTATTATTATTATTATTATTATTATTATTATTATTATTATTATTATTATTATTATTATTATTATTGTTATTATTTTGCAGTTCTTTATTAAGTGGATAGTTGAGAACATTTCACCAGTTACAGAGAAATAGCCTTGCAGTTACAGAGTATTAGACGTCTGAGCAGCATGGCCAAGTACCCTTCCTTTTTCAACATCCTTTGACCTTATTTTAAACAAAAAGACGAGGGACTAGATGTATGTATATATACACATACCTAAATACACAAATAGGCATCCAACCTACCAGACAAACAACCAAAGGTCAATTGTGAAGACATGATTTTTCTATTGTATATACTTCATTAACAATATCTGTCTATTCCTTTTATTGTGGGACAGTCAGGAAGCAACCAGTGCCTTGTAATGTTTTACTGGCTGATATCAGCGCACCAAACAAAAAGAGTCTTAAAAGATGAGATTACATTAAAAGATTCTCGGATCATCACTAAAATGTAATGGGTTTGTCTCTGGTCCATGACCCATCTCTCCACCAAGTGTGGTGAAAATTGGTTCAGGACTTTTTATGTAATCCAAACAAAACAACAAACAAACAAACAAACAGGGTGAAAGGAACCTCCTTAAAGCTGCCGCTGTAGTAGAAAGCTCGTCCACCAGTGGGAGGTGTTGTATCATTTGTTGTCGTTGGTCTCCTGTTGGTTTAACTTAAACTGTCACAACCTGGTTTTACTTCCCCCCAGTCAAGTGATGCTTGTCCTTTTGTTTTTATGCTACATCAACCAGTTAACTCAACCTGCTCTTCATTTCCATTTAGTATCTGAAATTACAGATGATGATGGTGATGATGATGATGATGATTGTCTTCAGCCTTATTGCAGGTGGCCTGGTGGAAATGTGGATGATGACTGTCCTTTGTATTGTAGGTGGTGTTAAACACTTTTTTTTTTATAACAAACTACTTGGAATTTTGTTCCTCAAATCCATCTATGTGTATTCACGATGCTTGTTTAAAGGATGCGTTCAAGAAAAACAACTCTGAGACCTGGGTGAGACAGTTAGATCCTGTCATAAGTGATATTAGTATGTTTTTACAGAAGTAATCCAAAAACATGGGCAAACACAATACTTTGTAACATGATATCTAAATAAGTAAGAAGCACAGTGATCAGAGACTGAAGCTGCTGTGGTGCGTCTTTCAGAGCGGTAACCTGCAGGGTCTGGAGGAGGGGGATATTCTGGACCCAGAGTTTCAGCAGCGTCTGGAGGATGCTCGTACTCTGCTCAGGCAGGAGATCCAGCGGGAGCTGAAGATCAAGGAGGCGGCGGAGAGGCTGCGGCGGGCCGTCACCAATCGCAAGAGTGCGGCCGATGTGGAGGGTCAACTGAAGGCCTCGAGCCGCAAGCTGAACAAGTTGCACTGGGAGCTGCAGGAGCTCAATGCCAGGTCTATGGCCACAGAGAAAGACAGCACCACAGGTACAGAGAACATCCTGGAGATTATACTGCTTCTGATAAAATGGTAGATGTTTAACACATAATCATCTTCTTATACAAACTCCCAGGGCATCATCTCCAAAAAATACATACGAACAAATCAAGATCTCTGTCTGTCTGTGTGTCTGAATGAAAAGGAATTGTCAATCTGTCCTTTCAGTCACTTTTGATCTGATCCAGAGAAGACATCTGAACAGCTGTTGTCAGGCAGATTGTCAGATTAGCAGGTAGATATTCATCATCCTCAGATTATTCTTAATGGTGTCTGTGACGCTCCTCTTGGGTTTAGATATTCTCTTTGCTTCATCATTTTGTATCTTGAAAACTAATCGGCAGGTTTCTGTGACACACTGTATATATATTCATGTTATTGAGAGGATGAACGCTGCCTGTTTGATCATTCCTGGCCTCCACTGCAGAACCATTAGGCCATTTTTTAAAATTTATTCATATTTCATGTGTTCAATTTTTTCATGCACTAGAGGGTGAACCCTGTTTGTTTTACTACAGAAAGCATGACTGCAAATCCTGACTTTTAGAGGAGTATGTATAAATGATTCAGTCAAATTGTGTCACTAAAAGACAACACTGAGGTTTTGCACAAGTAAAATATATATATGTGTTGTTCCTGTGTGGTGTTCCTGTTAAGAGGTACAAGATATGGAAAGAGGGAATAATATCAGCAGCACTGTTTTATCTGACACATGCAGATGGAGACAGAACAGTCAGGCTGAAACAGTCTGAAACTGTCAGACTGAAACATTCAGGCTAAAACAGTCTGTGAAACACCTGTTGGTTTCCCTTCTGTTTATATGAACTTTTCTATTGGACTTAGTTTAGGGCATTTTGAGTAGAATGAGAAGATTCTGGATACAACAGTGGCAGCATCAAAAAGACACTGCAGGCTGTAACACGCTGCTGCTCCAGGGTTGTGTCAGGGTACAAACACATACACCCTGAGAATAATTGAAAGATGCTACACTCAGAAAAATGACACACAGAGTCTTTAAAGACATGAACTGAACTGGTCATTTAACCTCCACCATGTGACTGTTTTTACTCAGGCTGTCTGGAGGAAGAAGACAACCAGTCAGCAGAGTCGTGTCAGTGGGAAGAAGTCACATCACCGCTGGCCGGTCGAGTCAGGACCCTGAAGAAGCAGCTCACCATGGAGACCAAAGTCAAGCAGGGTGCTGAGAACATGATCCAGACTTACACCAACAGCTCATTTAAGGTACAGGACAACACACATCACAAGACATGTTCCACTATCTCCTGTGGGAACCACTCATTGACATGATACATTCCTTAACTCTTAACCTTAACCTTAACCAGCACAACTAAGTGGCCAACTCCAACCCTAGTACTAAACCTAAGCTACCAGTAAACCTAATTTAAATTTTTAATGTTATCCTTTTGTGTGTTAAAGGTTCCTTCTGCCAGCCTTGAATGTGTTTCATGCATCATATAATGAAATAATCTTTTGATTTCTGCACATTAGAAGCTCTAATAAATATTTTTATTCAGTTAGCATTGTCCCTCCATCTTTTTTTAAATGCAGAGTCACTGTGGTGATCTTCAGTTGTGCGTTTTGTTTTCCAGGACAGGAAGATGCTGTCGACAGCCCAGCAGATGTTGCAGGACAGTCGCACAAAGATCGAGCTGCTGCGCATGCAGATCGTCAAAGTCAGTCAAGCCAGAGACGAGGAACAAGATGGTACACATGGTAAACCTAACTACAGACACGCACACAGTCCTGGTCTCAGCCTCATAAACACAGTATAAAACACACAACACTGACACAGTTAAAGACCCTCTGATGAAAATTAAGTGTTTAACCTTGTTAACATCAATATGATGTTTTTATATAATACAGACATATGATGAGAGAAATAATCATCAACACCATGACTGAGTGTTTCCACCTTGAACTGCAGTGAACCACTGACAGTCTAATAAACACAGATTCACACAGCCAGGGTTATATGTTACAAACCTCAGGAACCAATCCTGTCAACTTGTGTGGACGGGGGGGTGGGGCTAAATAAACTTGAAACGTTGTCAGTACAGAGAGAGAGAGAGAGAGAGTTAGCATTAGCGCAACCACTAACACTGTGTCAGCCACTGCCAGTTACAAGCTAACAAACCACATAAACAAATAAAAGAACATGTGGCTGAGTCTCTCTGATGTTTCCTCCTCTAACCATCCTGATACTCTCTGCTCTCTCACCTGTACACATGGAGCAAGCAGGTAGTGGGTGGGGCACAAGGCCTGATCCACATTTTTTTCACTTTCTACATGTGAAAACCATGTTAAACTAAATATGAATCATAGCAGAGGATTTTTACAGAGTTTAAAACATGTCTGAGAGGAACTTTAACTGTGACTAATCCCACTTAAGAGATGAGTCGCCCTAAATCTGTTCTAACTTCTGTCACCAGGCAAACGCAAACAATATTAAGAAGTAATCAAAAACCACTTGATATGATCAAACTGATACTACATTTAACTGTTTTACATTACATCAACACAACACATTTTAAACAGAAAACTGCACTGTGACATACAGTCAAGTCTAATACAACCTCAGAGCTGGAGGTGCTCAGGTTTCATGGAGACAGAGAGCTGTCATCAGTAAGCTTTCTCCATGACAACTAAACATCTTCTATCTGCTGATGAAGACAGTGAGATGCAGATGAAAGTCCTGGAAAAAGCAGCCAGTGGATGTGGATAAGATGCTCATAACCTGCAATAATTAGTGCAGTTTATTGAGTTACAGTTTAGTGAGTTGTCAGTTATAATTTGCTTTTGAATCCATAATTAGGACAGAGATTTTTTAAAATGATGAAATGTGAATTATCCCCCAGCTCTACTATAAGCAGTATTTTATATACCTTACCAATACATTAAACAGCATGGTACAGTATAACTATGGACAAAGGTGTCTATTAACTAATAACAGGGAATAAGTGGTTACAGGGAAGTGAGAAATCTGTTAAGATCATGACGAGTGTGTATTTAAGTATTTTGAATATGAGACAAAATGGTTTTATTCATTGAGGTTACATACAGAGGTTTTTGTTCTGCTGGATACTGTACTGTGTCCGAGTCTGACTGCCCCCACCTGCCATCAGGTCAGACTGTGGAGATGATCAGTCCCATGGACCTGCGGGTGGCCGAGCTCATGCACCACATGAAAATCGAGTTGGCCGTAGCAGAAGGTGCTAAAAATGTGGTGAGGCAGCTGAGTGGGCGAAAGATCCAGGACCGCCGCATACTCGCAGAGGTGAGTACCAGGTGTGATAGTTCTCAATGTATGCCAGGTATTAGTCTGTGACCAGGGATCAGACAATTACTGTGTCTGCAAACAATGTAGAAACATCATGGCCGCAGCCAGTAAGAGTTACAATAGTTTATGCCTCTGCGTCAGTGTCAGTCAGAGCAGGAGGCAAACTGTTTTCAGGTTGTCCGTCCGTCTGTCCCATTCTTGTGGATGCGGTATCTCAGTAACGCCTTGACAGAACTTCTTCAAATTTGGCACAAACATTCACTTGGACTCAAGGATGAACTGATTAGATTTTGGTGTCCTCGGACAATTAAAGCGTCAGAAATAAAGTTGTGGTTTAACATTATAAAGTTAAAACTCCCTTAACAGGAAATGGCACATACCATCAAGCAGTCCAACCAGCAACCATGCCCCTTTTAATAACAACAGTATCAGGTATAATGGAATGAGGCATATAACAAGATAACAAACAGCCAGTAAGAGAAAACTGTAGGTTGTAAGGTGTGTTTTTTTCAGTTAGGGCGTGTGTCCGTCTAGTATTTTATTTTTTCTGGCAGAGAAACACTGGCACAGCACTAGGGAGCACCTTGTCCCAGCACTTCCTCAGAAAAGCACGGCTCATGGGTTTTGTTTCTATGACAACGCTGTCTTGACAACATATCAACACCGTCATTCAGAATCCAGCCACTCTGCTCCCACAACTGGGCTTTTCTGTCTCTGCTGTGTTACTTTCTATCGATTGGTTCCCTGAAAAGGAGCTGCAGTGACAACACCAGCGGCTCTCTGAAAAGTTCAGAGATTTTCAACTAGAAGTGCTCAGAGAGGGGACGACCTCATGAGCTCTCCCCTCATTGGGAACAATTAAAAAAAGAAGCTGTTGTACAGAAAAAAAACATTACATGGACACATGTCCTGAAGCTGCATCCTGAGGAGTGTTTTCTATAAAGGAGACTCAGACACACTGAGCTTATTGTGAGAGTCTTTAATGAGCTGAACAAACTGAACCAGGATTAAACTAAAGTCGGACTTTGAAACGCACACTGATCATATGGAGAGGGAACATTGTCACAACCTAGCTCACCAGTGTGTGACAAAGTGGGAGACCACACAAAGTCTCTGCATTTTGCAAATCATTTAATGAAATAAAGTACAAACATGGAATAGGGTGTGTACGTCTGCAGGTCAGTGTGTTTGCAGTGTCTGTGTGAGTGAGTGGTGAGGAGTGTGTTGTAGAACAGCTCAGCTCAGGTTCTGACAGAGATGAACACAGTTCAGGTTGTTGTAACACTCATGTATTCATGTCATCACAGGTGCTGAAAATTAATGTAAACAATGTATAAGATGCAACATGACAGACAGGTCATTTATTTTATAGCAAGAAAATAAAATGATGATCATTTTCTTGTTTTTCTCCAGGAGAGAGAAACTTTCAAACCCAGTCTCATTCAGCCTCTTCCTGCGCATTCTTACTTTGTTGTAGAAACTTCAGTCAAACTTTAAACAGGTTACAAACATTAAGATTTTCACACATTCAGAGATTGCTGCATACTGTATCTCTCCCACAAAACACCTAACTTAAGGCCCCTACCGTGTAACCAAATTTCACCGGTTTGATTCTGGCTGGGGACTTGTAGTACCTGTCACAGCCCACTCTCTCTTCTCCATGCTTCCTTTCCCTATCTCTGTCTAATAAAGACAAATTCCTCCCAAAGATATTGTAGGAAAAAGAGAGTCTGAGCTGTCTGTATTCCTCAGTCACCGTGTTGTGTCCCTCAGGCTCAGGCACGAATGCAGGAGTCGTCTCAGAAGGTGGATTTGTTGCGTCTCTCCCTGGAGAGGCGTTTGAGTGAGCTGCCTCACAACCATCCCGAGCATGTCGCCATCAAAGAGGAACTAGTATTGGGAACCTCCCCGTCCTACGGCACACCAAACAAGAAGTCCAGCGCTTCGTCCTCCTCCTCCTCGTCCTTCTTCAAGCCTGCCAGTCTAACAGGTTGTAGCCAATATCAAAAAAAAGAAAAAACAACTTTCTTCATTTAATGTCCTTGGTAAATGTCTTACCTCATCTGTCTGACCTCATATTTTTCTGTAATCTCTTCAACATTTGCATTTTCTCAGCGCTGAACTGATGACTGAAACACTGTTTCTCAGGTCGGTTAGAGGTTTGTTTGATGGGCTGCCAAGACCTGTTGGAGTCGGTTCCAGGCCGTGGTCGTGTGACCAGCCCGGCCACCCCTGGAAACCTGTCCGATGGAAAGTCCCTGAAGGTGAGAGCTGGCCTATCAGGGCGCAGTGCCAATGGCAAGACCACCAAGGCTGATGAACTGTCCTGTAAGTTAATACTCAACTAAACAATTATTTTGTTCCCTTTGTGTAGGGAAGAAAAATGTTGCACCTTGTCGTTACAATATTACCACGACACCCTGAAATATACTCACATATATAAAAACATGCAGATGAGGTGAAGTAAGGAATGGTGTCTGCTCGGGCTGTGTGTTTTCCCAAATCGTTTCAATTCCGATTCACATGGTCCCTATTTGATTCAGTCAGAGATATTTAAGTTACAACACCAGTTTTTCTTTCATATGAATGAGATTGTCAGAGAACTGAAGCTGTAAATTTCACCTCTAACCCGGTGCATTATTGAAAATAGTAATGCTTCCCTGTCTCCCTGTCTCTCTCACTGTCCATAAAAGGCATTAATGCACATCATGGTGACATGTTCCTTCATCCCCATGAATGTCAAATGTGGATTAATCCACCACTGAAAATAGTCCCCAACAAGAGCCTTTTTCCTTTACGAGCATTTATTGTAAATCTGAAATGTTTTTAAAGGCAAGAGCCTAAAGATAATCCAAGAGTTGATAAAAGACAGAAATCATTTAAACATCCATCCAGTCTGTCCATGTGTTGTTTGATTATAGATCAGGTCTAGGTTCTATATTAATACTGTGAAAGTATCAAAGCCTCAGTCCACAGAGAAATGCACACAGCCTGTATTGAGAAACGGAGCCTTAAAACCAGCCGTCAGGACTTCTGGGACTTTGTGATGTCACAACAAAGCAGTCACTACCTTCAGCCAGGCCCTAACCCCGCCCACCTGGACCCACCATCCAACCTTGCAGGATTTGGTTTCTCTGAGTGTTTACCTGATCTCTGCTATATTTTTATCGGATCACTCAGAAAACAGTCAGCCAATCAGAAGAGAGGATCAGAGCCTCCTCTCTTCTGATTGGCTCACTGACCTGTTGTTACTAGAGCTCCAGAGAGAAGCCTGAGAGAGGAGATGTAAAACTCCACTGAGATGGTTTTTGGTTCATAAAACCACAAATATATCTTCTTATGGATCAACTAACAAACACAAATAAAACACAGAAGAAGAGGAAAATATGGAGCTTTATTTATATTGATATTTAAGCTCATATTTCTGCAGTATAGATAATTACAAGATCAGGAACCTATAATTGTGAGAGTTTTCTTGTAACTATCAGTTTATAAATCCTAATTATGAGATACAGAAGTTGTAATTACAAAATGAGATCTCCTGTCTTCTGTATGACAAAGCTTAATATTGCTATAGAAGGTAACTCAGGTGAGAGGTACAGTTGAATCTCTGCTGGACACTCGGAGGACACTGTTCAGAGAGAAGACTGTTGTCTGTGTTCACACTCTGTTGTTACAGCAGCTTACACTGTATTTCTCTCAACACAGTTTATTACAATCTTCATAGCCTTTATTAGCTGCTGTGTGTATCAGTTTATGTCTTTGTGTTTGTGTGTCAGCTGAGATCAGTGCTGTACTGAAGGTGGACAACAGGATGGTGGGGCACACACACTGGAGACAGCTGGGCAAAGAGGCCTGGGGCCAGAGCTTCAGCATCGAGCTGGAAAGGGTCAGTGACTCTCACTTTATCACATTTGAGCCAGAGCTGCATTTTTCCTCAGTGATTACTCCACTTCTCTTCTCTTATGGTGACATGAGCGGATCAGAACTGTCACTTCACAGCAGGAGTTTACCTGTTCTTCCTGAGCCTGGCTGGTTTCCTCCCCCAGTACAAACACATGCGGGTTAACTGGGAATTCTAAATTGCCTGTAGGTGTGAATGTGAGCGTGAATGGTTGTGATAGACTGGCGACCTGTCCAGGTGTACCCCACCTCTCACCCAGTGTCAGCTGGGATTGGCTCCAGCCTGCAATCCTTAAAGGATAATGGTTGATGAATTGATGGATAAAATTGCCATTTTTTTGCACATGAATCTGCTCTCAATAATCCATGCTGACAAAGTGCAAAATTCATTAAAGATCAAAAACTAAAATCTCTCTACCTGTGGTGAACTGAGCTGATTGGACAGAGTTTAGAAAGACTCACACCTGTGTATATCAAGTCCCACAGTTGACACTGCAGGTCAGAACAGAGACCATGAAGTCCAATGAACTCTTTGTAGACCTCTGTCCACCATCGAACTGTAGTGAGACAGAGATCAGGGCAAAAAGTGAGTGTTCCGTGGAGAACAGTGGGACAAAGAACAGAGAAGGGGAACAAGTCTGGAACCAGGACTCTTCTAGAGCTGGCGTCGAGACAAACTGAAGGACCAGGTGAGACGGACCTGGGTCAGGGAGGAGACCAAGAACCCACTGGTCCTTGTAACAGAGCCTCAGAAGTCCTCTGCAGAGACGGAGAAGCTGCGAAAGATGAGCATCTCAACAGCTCTCCATCAATCAGGTCTTTATCGGAGAGAGACGAGACGAAGACACTGAGAGTAAAAGACATATGAAGCTGCTGGAGTCTGACTGGCAGACTTTAAAGACTCTGAGAGCAGGAAGAACAAGACTCTCTGGTCTGATGAGACAGAAACTGAACCCTTGGAGCAGAAGTCCAAACACTAACAGAGCTTGAGAGGATCTGACAGGAAGACAGACCCAGGTGTGGAGAGTTTGTAGAGACCGAGAAGACTGGAAGCTGAAACTGCTGCCAAAGGGGCTTCTACAAAGCACTGGATTAAAGGTCTGAAGACTTGTCAATGAGAAATTTCAGTTTCTGCTTTTTCAACGACTTTTATAAATTTCCAAAAACTTAAAAAAAAATTCGTCAAAAATACTTACTTACTCTGTGTGTTAAATTAGTCTTAACAGTTACAAACATACTACAGGTGTCCAGTAGTTTTGGTAAGGAAGCTCTGAAAAGATGCTCCTGTTTTCCTCTGTCCACACAGCTGTCAGAGATGACCTTTGTTCCAAGGTTCATTTTTATCATTGGTTTCTCTGGATATTGAACAGTCCTGGTTTAATAACAAAGAAATCGCTCTCCTCGTTCTCCCTTTGGCAAAGAAACCTAGAGCCAGACTTTAAAGAATGAAACGGAAACAGAAGGGGTTTGGGAGTCAGATGTGACCTCTGACCTGGAGTTACAGACAGGACAGATACAAGGTGTCATAGATGTGTCATGTGTTTTTGACAAGAAGGAAAGAGCCATACTTTTTCTTTGAACTCACCATTTCTGTTCCATATGTTAGAAAATAAGCAGGTATTTGTATGGCACACAGGAATGCTGTAGCAAATTGATCATAAGAACAGATCAGCAAACTGTGTCATCATTTTTTATTATTATTATTATTATTATTATTATTATTATTATTATATTCAGTCTGGGGAAGAAATAGCCACAGTCCCTGAGAATTTGAATTGGTGATTGAATGTGTGTTGATCAGTGATGTTTCCTCAGATGGTTTCTGATGTAAACAATGGTACATTAGTCTCAGTAACTCTTTGTGTCTTCTTCTTCACTACTGTATCAGCGCAGTTTGTCTCATGGTTAAACTAACCAGGATCAGTGTGTTATCTCTAACAACCTCTAATGGTGAACATCTGTCAGCAGCACAGAGCTCTGACTTCTGTCTCATGTAATCCCAACACTAATCCTCTGACATTTGCTCTACGCGGGTTTGAGGCTGAAGACCTTGGCTTAGTACTGACTGACCCAGCTCTCGCTCTCACTGGTTAGCTGGGACATTTTAAAGGGGACGTCGCTGACATTACTCATGCAGGTCAGTTTTCTAGTCATGAGGAGAACTACATCTGTGGCTCTGGAGGATTGTCATGTCACCGTTGCCATGGAGAATAAGAGTGTGAATCTGAGCAAATTCAAAACACTTTGTTATTGAATTTTGAAATGTAAAAAAAAAAAAGCACCGTATTTTATTAATTCATGCAAATTGACTCAGAATGTAAAAAGCAAATAGATTTAATTTAAATTTAAATTCTCAGCACTGTTTCCTGAGCTCAGTGATTTAGATGTTTGTTTCTGAAATGCACGCTGGGAGTCATAGTTAACTTAACATGCTTTAGTAGTTTTGACTTTTTTTGTCAACACAGTTGTTCGTATTCAGAACTGATGATTCAACCAGGAGAATTTCATGTTTGATGTAGAAGTTTTCTAAATCTCAGCCTGTTCTGCTCTGAATTTGACCACTCTGTTCATTCTGTTTTATGGAAGCTCAGCACTAATTCAGCAGAGTAGAGTTTAAAGACGTTATCTGTTACCACTTTTCAGGAATCCATTATTTTTTAAGTTATATTTTTGGGCATTTTACGCCTTTTATTGTCAGGCAGTGAAGGGAGATGTGTGTGTGTGTGTGTGTGTGTGTGTGTGTGTGTGTGTGTGTGGATCTGTAACGTGTGTATCGATCTGTAACGTGTGTGTGTGTGGATCCAGTCCAGGGAGCTGGAGATCGCGGTGTACTGGAGGGACTGGCGGGCGTTAAGTGGGGTGAAGTTCCTGCGGCTGGAGGACTTCCTGGACAACCGGAGACATGGGATGTGTCTGCAGCTGGAGCCTCAGGGCATCCTCTTCATCGAGGTTTCACTCTCATTTCTAACCTTCAGTTCTTCACCTGTGTCTGTGGAATTAAACTTAAAATCATCACTGAGGAACTGAAACAATAAATAATGGACAAGTTAATTCTTCATCATTGTTGTTATTGTTATTATCATTATTGTTCAACTATAAAAATGCTTCTGTTTTTCTCAGTGGTTTGTTTTGTGTTGATGGAGGAAGCAGCAGGGAAACATGGTGTTGAACCAGTACTGATGCTGCAGCAGTCCTACACCTGAAACTCACTCAGCTGTTCTGTTCATCTCCAGGTGACATTCATCAATCCCGTCATCGAGCGGCGATCCAACCTCCAGAGACAGAGGAGGATTTTCCCTAAAGAAAAAGGTAGAAACATTTATTCATGTTGTCTTGCATCAGTTCTTCAGGTCAGGTTTATTTGTTGATATTAGCTGTTTTATCAGAACTAGTTTTCCTTTCCTTGACAGTCAGGCTGTGGTCTGGATTTACACGTAGTTGTGGTGTGTAAATTTGCACTGATTGTATTTTACATCTCTTGTTGTTTAAGCGTCATGAGGTTTAATTAACTGTGTTTGGGTTTTTTAACATAAGGGGTTTTACTGTACAGATACACGTCACACAATATCATTTTAAAAAGCCACAGGGGTCTCTCAATCAAAACAATAACTAAAGATGATGTTTAGTGACATTGTGAAGTAGCGTGGGGATTATGGGAGATGTTGTCATTGCAGTCAGCTTCTCCTTGTTAGGATCCTTCAGTGTCAATCGTTCAGGAGGGTTTGGCTCCTCCTCTCTATAACAGAGCGACCAGGTGATTAAATCCATTTAAAAACCCTGAATGAAGCAGTTTCACATTAAAGATTGTCTCCAGCAGCTGGGAGCTGAGCTGTCTAACATTTCCTCAGCTTGTTTCTTTGAAAAGTGTACGTGGCTTAAAACTACATAAAAGTCAATTTTGAGCTTCTGTAGTCTGGTGGACATGAGTTCACTCAGACCTGATGGATCATTTGTTTGAAATATTATGAACCACACTGAGTTGGAACAGTGGAGCTCTGAGCTTCAGTGGAAACCACCTGAGCACCTGGAACTTCTGTTTGTGAACAGATGATTTAACTTCAATACAACCAAGACTGGCGTGTTCTGAGAGATTGAGACCAATTAAATGACCATTTCTCACCAATAAACTACCTCTGTATAGATCCATTTAAAATCCATGATACATTACGTTACATTTTCTTAACTGGAATTAAAACTTGAAAAGGCCAACTGGACACAGAAATTCCTAAGTAAATATGTCATCGAAAACCCAAGAAGTGAGAACAGGCATCTGACAGCTACCAGGCATTAGACACTGTTGTATGTCTAACGGTAATTAGATAAATATTCTTTTATCTCTTCTTTTTGTGTCCATCTCTCCTCACAGGGAAGGACTTCCTGCGTGCTGCCCAGATGAACATGAACTTTGCCACGTGGGGTCGTTTGATGATGAGCATCCTGCCTCCCTGCAGCTCCCTGGAGCCCATGAGTCCCCCATTAGCAGCCCCTAACACTGGCCCCACGTCCTCCACCACCTCTCAGTCTCGGTAAGACTCTGTGGACACTGTGACCCAGAAACACGTCTATGAAAGAGCTGCTTCAGCAGTGACTCATTAATGTCTTTGTGCAGCTCTCCACTGTGACTTGAGGCTGTTTTTCTACCCACTCATGTTACTGAGAGTGGAGAGGATGTGACTCCAGTGGACAGCAGCGTAATCACTGACCTGCATTCAGAGTTAAGAGTCGGACACAGTGGGTTTATAATGATAATTATATTGTGAAAGGATAACAGTGTTGATCTTCTTTACTTATTATTATTATTTATTGTCAACAAAATCCCATGTGTAGAACCAAAACATTAAATCTGTCTCCCAACAGGGACTGTGTGATTCTAAAGACTGATGTATCATTGTCCACAAACTTTTCAAACACATCAGTGCGTCTCACTGTGTCACTGGGTGACATGTTCCTTCAACACACACTGTAGTTTATTTGACTCACACACACACACACACACACATACACACACACTGTCCTGCTGTCCCAAATACTCACTAGAGCACCAAATGTGGATTAATCCACCACTGAAAATAGTCAGTGGTAAATAGCACTTTATTCCATTTTGGATATTTATTGTATGTCTGAAATGTTTTTAAAGCAAAGACATAAAGTATTCCACGATAAGAAATCTTCAAAATAATGCCGGCAAAACTTAAAGAAGCCATATGTAAGTTTAGCTGTTGCTACATAGCTAATGTTAGCATTAGCATCTGTTCACTTACCAGTCTGGAAGAAATGTTGTGAGTTCAGCATCAAACTGCATTCCTTTACTCACCAACAGCTGTATCCAGAGGTAGAAAGAAACACCAATGTTAACTCTGGTCTCTATCACGTCTTTTCTTCCACTAAAAGGTAGCATGCTAACCAGCTAGCCCCAGTCTGCCTCATCACTTTCCGATACCGAGTCACTGTAGCCTCCAGTCTTACGTATTATAACCTCCTGTCTTGTAAACGCAACGATGACTGAAGCTCTTGTCAAGTAAAATTCACCACCACCTGCTCCTGACAAGAAACCATGTTCAGGAAAACTCACAGCTGGCTCCTTTGAGATCTTAAATTATTATATCTATGAAGTAAGATAAAAAGAAGATCTGATAAATGACTAACAAAGAAAAACTAATTATTTTAGAACATTCAGATGTTTGTTATTTTGGATAGTTTTTTTCTTTTAAAACTACAATGTAAAAAATGTGTCAATATTGTAGAAATATGAACAACAAGTGGCTTTGAGAGTAACTGGCTAAAACCTTCTTTTTGGAATTTGTTTGGTTGTGGAGATGCTGCTGAAAGACATTCAGGAGATCATGGTGCATCACTGAAGCTCAACCAAAAGACAGAATTAAAAACAGTCAGTAAACCATCATCAGCATGTATAGGTGTCAGTGTAACACACAGTCCTCTTCTTGTTCTCAGAGAACCTGCTGCAGTGAGTCTAAACTTTGCTGAAGAACAACCTGGCAGATCTCCACACCTCTCCAGGAAAAACACTAAAGGCTCTCCACTGGTGAGTCAGATTATCTGTCACACGAACACCATCATCACTGAGAGTAGTCAAATAGAACGGGGCTGATGGTAAAGGATATTTAGCAGGGCAGTGGTTTTGTTCCGCTGATGTGTCAGTTAATGTCTCTACCTGTTTATCTTCCTGATCAAACAGTCTCCAGGTGAAAACAAGAGCCCAAAGCCAAAGAGACAAGCCTCCATCCATCCACCTCCACAGTAAGTAACAGTGGGAACATGGAGTTCAGTGTTTCTGTGTGGAATTATTTATTATTATCTCCCTGGAATACTTTAAATATATTTTGTGTGTAGTAAGATAAGACTTTAGCTCAGGTTCCTCCCACTGGGGAAAATGTTTTTGAGGTGTGTGTGTGTGTGTGTGGGTGTGTGTGTGTGTGTGGGGACTAATCAGACTGTGTCAGAGGAGTGGTTGGTCCTTCTACGTGGCTCAGGATGCATTTGTGTACTATACTTTACTAACAGGTTGAACATATGCTTATAGGGAGTTGCAAATGGAGCCTGTGTAAGTAACAATTATTATGCAAGGGCTGCTTTCTGGTTAAACATGGTTTACAAGCTTGAGTAATAGTAACTGACATCACCTATGGTGGCTGGCTAGGTACATTTCACAGAATACATTCATTTTAGATAAAGAGTGTATTGGAACGTAACATCCAGTGCAAGTTCAAAATCCAGTGCAAAGTTAATTCATATATCATTCAGTACAAGTATAATACATATATAATTTCCAGTGTGTGTTCTTCATTAAACATAGTGCTATATCTTCTGTGTTCTTCAATCCTTGTGCTCTGTGTGTTTTCTTCAAACATAATGCTTTGTGCTCTTTAACATGTTGTTATAGTGTGGTGTGTTGTACGGGTGTGTAATTGTGAACATCCACGAGATGATCTAGTCCCTGGTGAGAGGTGTTTAGTATCTACAGTTCACTGTGGCTTGGTGTTTGGACGTAGGCCAGTCATGCCAGTCCATCTCAAACGTCGGTAGGACTCAGGCACGTTTAGACAGACTCTCAAGCGGTGGACAAAAAGATCCCTGTCCAGGGCTAACTCCTGCACCCGTTGTTGTAGCTGCTTGTAGCGACGATGTTTGTGGATCAGGTATTTTTTGTTAGAGCGCCGCTTCAGCTCCTTACTCCCCATGCGGCGCAGTGCGTGTACCTCTTCTTTTGGGCGGCCAACAAGCATGAGGCAAAACTCCTGTGGTGTCATCTCAGCCAAAATGTTTGGGTCTCCAACTTCCACGGGTGCAGTAGCATTGGCAGTGTGATGTTCCGCAGCAGCGCTGGTAGAAGGCTGTGGGAGTGGTTCCTCAGGTGATCCACTATGTCCGATCCACTTCTCTGCTGCTAGTGATCCACTACTTGGTGTGCTGCTACCAGCCCGTCTGGCAGCCAGTCTCTGGGATCGCCTCTCTCCCTGCGGGCTCTGTGACCATCTGGTCTTTTGTGGGGAGGTATCACCGTCCCCTTCCTGGGACTGTCTAGCTTCCTACAGGGAGGTGTCACCCACTCCCGGCCCAGGATGTGCTCTTCTTCTGTAGGCTTCAAGTGTTCTTTTTGGGTTGTCTGTTCTGCAGCAGAAGTTAAGGTGGAACCAAACCTTCTTACCTCCAACCTTTAGAGTTGTTGGGGTTTGCTAAGACAACTTTACGCCTGGGTTGGTCCCACTTTCCTTTGAACACTTTAACGTATACCCACTGCAGCTGGTCTGGAATGGCTTCTCCTCCTCTGTGGCACCTTTCAGCTGTTGGAAGATAACTTAATGGATTCGAGTTAAATGCTGTACATAACTGGTTAACTCTTTTTCCAACAGAGAACACAGTGTAAACAAACAGACATCTGTAAAACTGGTTTATGAATCGTTCACTTGCTAAATGTGTGTGTACTTCTGTATCGTCACGTAGCAGGAGTGAAGGGCTGCAGATGGAAGACTTCAACTGTATTTCAGTCCTGGGACGAGGTCACTTTGGGAAGGTATGTATGCAGCTTGTTCTCCTGTGAACATGTCCGAGTGATTAGACCAGAAAACTGCTCCTGAATAGAAATGAAGGTTAAGAGCTTCCTCAAGGCCTCAGGACACTGACCATGTCATCACTACGTCTCCTGCTGTCCAGCTCTCTCTTCCCTCGTTTCCTGTCAGCTCTCCTCTGTGTTCTAGAAAGATGATATATGTTTTGAAAAAAACAAAATATGAAGGTCACTGTTCATCAGCTGGTTCTCCTTTAACTGACCCAGGTGCTGCTGTCAGAGTATAAGAAGTCAGGTAAACTTTACGCCATCAAAGCGCTGAAGAAAGGAGACGTTGTGACACGAGACGAAGTGGACAGGTAAGAAATCCATCCGCTAATAACCAGGTGTTGTTTTCATACAGTGTGTGTGTTGTCATGGCAAAATGGCTTTGTACAGTAGTTGATGTGAAGTGCTTAAATACCCAGCATTCATGTCATGAGTGACCAGCTGTGTGTGTGTGTGTCTGTGTGCAGCCTCATGTGTGAGAAGAGGATCTTTGAAGTGATCAACACCTCTCGCCATCCTTTCCTGGTGAACCTGTACGGCTGCTTCCAGACCTCAGACCACGTGTGCTTCGTGATGGCCTACTCCCCGGGAGGAGACCTGATGACACACATCCACACCAGCGTCTTCACTGAGAAACAGACCCGGTGAGTCCACGTCGCGCCCTCAGCCACAGTCAGCCGCCACGCACACACATCATCATATATCATCAGTGTCATCGTCACTTCTGTGCTTTCAGCTTTTACTCGTCGTGTGTGCTGCTGGGTCTGGAGTTTCTGCACCAAAACCACATCGTGTACAGGTGAGTCCTCCTCCATGCTGCTCTCACAACCGCCTCACACCTGGCTGCATGTTGGCAGCATGTAGCATAATGTCTGTCTGCCTCTCTGTGTGTGTGTGTGTGTGTGTGTGTGTGTGTGTGTGCGTGTGCGTCAGGGACCTGAAGCTGGATAACCTGCTGATGGATGCTGATGGTTTCGTCAGGATCGCAGACTTCGGTTTGTGTAAAGAAGGTAAGACTCTTTATCTACAACACACAGACAGTAAAACAGCTGGAAGTCATCAGTATCTCTGAAACACTGATCTGTCTTTGTGGATTTGAGATGCAGTGGGTGAGCAGTGATTGCCACATCAGGTCCTGTCAGGACTCTGTGTGTTCAGGCCTTTTCTCATGACGTCAGGCTGTAACTTATAATTACCTGGATGTTGAAGTTCCTCTGATGTGTCAGCTGTGACTGAGCGTGTGTGTCATCACTGTGCTGAGTGTAGGTATGGGCCACGGGGACCGCACCTCGACCTTCTGTGGCACACCAGAGTTTCTGGCTCCCGAGGTCCTGACTGACAACAACTACACTCGCAGTGTGGACTGGTGGGGGCTGGGGGTTCTCATCTATGAGATGTTGGTGGGGGAGGTCAGTATGATCAGAATCAGGTTTATTGACATGAAGGTTTTCACATATGAGGAATTTGCTTTGCTGTTGAATTTGCTTCGGTTCATAAAAATAAACACAGAAGAAGAAAAAATATAAAGAAAGATAAAGCAAAACAAGCACTGCAGGTCAGTAGCTTAATTATAAATAGAAAATATTTTCAATAAAATATTTACAATGAAAATGTGAAAATATAAATTTGGTAAAAATATATACAATGTGCAACACATGTTTAATCACGTTAAATCTCTGAGGGGAAGTGAAAGGACAAACTCTCTCTTTCTGTGTCAAAATACACGTTCAGCAGAGACTGAAATCAGTTCTCAGCCTGTGTTTTTAGTATCAGACTGTCTCTGAAAACACAAACACATTGTTGCCTTCCTGCTGCAGAGAGACAGTGACAGAAATCAGAGACTAACTTTGATCTGTCCGACTCACGTCAGCTGCTGCTGGACCCTGAGACTTCTTCTTACTCAGAACAAGGACAGTTTGTCTCATTGTTGAGGTTGGAACTGGATCAGGACTGGGTTTGTTCATACAGGGTGGTGGTCATAGAACCAGAGCAGGAACTGATTCTTGTAGATGAGGATTAATTCTGTGCTGTTCTCTGTTCTTTCTCAGTCCCCGTTCCCAGGTGATGATGAGGAGGAGGTTTTTGACAGCATTGTCAACGATGAAGTGCGCTACCCTCGCTTCCTCTCTCCTGAGTCTGTGTCCCTCACTCAGAAGGTCAGTGTCAAGTGGATCTAAGTCGACAGTTGACTGAGCCACAGGTCTCTGAATGATCTGAAGGCCACCTGTTGTACTGACTCCTCCTCCTTCACTCTCTCTGTTTCAGCTGCTACAGAAAAATCCTGAGATGAGACTGGGAGCAGGAGAGGACGACGCCTCGGAAATCAAGAGACACAGATTCTTCCAGGTCGTTATTCTGCACTAAATCACCTGCTGTGGTTCTTTCACAACAGGTGGTGCCCAAAGTGCAAAGTGCTGAAAGGAGTTGAGACTGTCAAAGTGATAACTGAGCAGGAAGTGTCACTTAAAGTAAACGTCCTAAAAGAAGGGTCTATAAACCGAAATGGCTTAGTATTAGCTCTGAAAGCAGTTGTAGTGTGTTGTGTTTGAGCAGTAACAGCAGAGGAGTGGGTGAGTTAAAGACTGAGACGTGAGGACAGCAGCTGATGTGACATCGGGGGCCAGTTTCACAAAGGTTTTTCGGACTGTAGTTTTAGTTTTCACAAAAATAAACACTGACTCATTTTAAGTCAAACATTATACACCTTACCCCCAGGCTAACTCAGGCCTAAGACCAGTTACCATGGTAACATGGTAATCAGTGACAATCAAACCCAACAACAAAAAGCAGGAAAATATGGCTCATAATTTGTGGTTCGCTGACATTGTCATGGAGAGAGCAAAAAGAAGTTAAAGAGTTTTTAGAGACCAAATCAGATTTTTCTTTTTATTGTTTCACTCTGCTGAATTTCCAAAATAAAATGTTCTTGTAACGGTTGAATTCTTCAAAAGACAAACATTTTCTCCTGGGGCAAAGGTTAGATGTGGGTCCTCGGTCGGCCATTTTTTTTATATTTAGAAATATTTACCCAGAATTCATTGTACTACAGTCCAGCTTTAGATGGTCAAGAACTAATCTGCTTTGTGCAACAGATGCATTTAGACGTCTATCTGAAGTCTGGCTGTTTGTTCTATCTAAGACACAGTCAAAGTCTGTCTCTGTGAAACCGGCTCCTGAAAACAGTTGAACTGTCAGTTAAAGAGGAAGAGACATCTGTGATGATGATGATGATGTTAGTACATCATGAACCATCACATAAATATTAATTTACACCGACCCAAGCAACAGGGCAGTACACACACACTCACTGCTTGGATGTCAGAGTTTCTACACAGCTGGAGAAGTCTGGAATTTCACTGTAGTCTTTTCCAGGTCTGGATAAGTCTGGAAGAATATTTGTTTCCAGACTATTTCACTTTCTAAAATATGAAATTCATAAATTGTGAATTTAATTGATCATACAAGCAGAATGTTTTACAGCTGCAGCCAAAATATTTACCACAGTGAGTGACGGAGAGAGAGAGGGAGGGAGAGAGTGCCAACTTCAGCTTGATGTGGTGGAGAGCTGAGTCTGAGCAGAGCGTAGGAGTGTGTGATTTCCAGAGCAAAGTCAGTGGACTTTAAATGATTCAGTTCCCTGGTGAATTTACATGAACGTCTTTACTGTTACTGTAGAGGTTGAAAGTATAAAGTTATTTTAATTTACAGGACAGAAACTGATCAACATTACAGTTTTAGCAGCTTGAATAATACAAAAGTTCAAATGCACTGAACTTCTGGGTCAGGTATTAATTCATATGTATGCACTACAGTAGCAAACTACAGTCATACAGTTCTTCCTCTCCTCTGATTGGCTCACTGACCTGTCGTTACTAGAGCTCCAGAGAGATGTAAAACTACATTGAGATGGTTTTTGGTTCTTAAAACCACAAGTATATCTTCTGATGAATCAACACAGAGGAAAATGGTATGTACAGTCAGGGTACATGTTAACAGTTGGATTTTAAAAGCACTTATTTACATAATTAACATCCAGCTGTTTGTATCCAGATGTCAATTATGTTCTGAAAAATGTGGAGTTTTGAAATGGTAAATATGTAGGAAGTCTGAGATCTGAGAAACCTGTGAGTGATTCCTGCTGTTGTGTTGACAGGGGACGGACTGGAACGCTCTCCTGGCCAAGAAGGTGAAACCACCGTTCCTGCCGGTCATCAGGGCGCCACAGGACGTCAGTAACTTCGACGAGGAGTTCACTCGACTCAAGCCAGTCCTCACCCTCCCACGGACGCCCTGCGTCCTCACTGCAGAGCAGCAGGAGATCTTTGCTGACTTTGACTTCTCCTTTATGAGCTGACCCGAGGGATCTCCCTCTGTCACAGGCGGCTCCTGTTTCCACCTTTTGTGCTTCTGATTCAACAAGAATTATAGACACGACACTCTTTACCTTTTCTTTTCCTCTTTCCGTACACATAGCTCCAGTTACTGGACCACGTCATCTTTGTGGACTGTTTCCTGCACACTACAAAAACAGCCTGTCACACTTCACCGCCAGTCTGACCCTCACTGCCTCTGATTTCATGATGCAGCATTTACTTTATACCAAATGGATTTGGAGCTGTTTCTGTCAGAGCTGTGGTGGGAGGATTTTTTATATAAATGTTGATTGTGCCAGTGATGCTCAGCACTGCCTCCTCAGTCCGGCTCTGTAAATATCCAAATGAAGAAAACTGAATGAACTTTTCTACTCTGATCATTTTATATCCAGCTGTTGTTAAATAACCTGTTATATGTTGATGGGATGTGATGTGCTGATATTTCTGTCAATACTACTCCATATGGATTTTTAAAATAAAACTCATGAAGGATACATATTAAACTACACGAAGGAGATATGAATGAATAAACAGATCTGCTGCAGCAGGAAACTCTTCATCAAAGATTGATTTTATTTATTGATGTATTTTCAAAGTAGTAAAAAACATTGGATGACAGTATTGCATATAATTCAGAAGTACATGACATAAGTTAATTGATGTTAATTCATATAAATCAGGGCTCTGACTAACAACGACTCGACCTGCTGCTGTACATTAAATCCAACACCACATTTATTGCTGTCTTACTATTGCACAAGGAAAAACACAGGTGTATTGCACTCAGACCTTCAAGTTTCTCTATTAAAACACTCAGATACAAAAATCTGGTTTCAAACAGTTTTTAAAAATGATTTACAATATAAAATAGCTTGAAATGCTCCTGTACATCATGGTCGGATTAAATGCTAGAAACAACGGTACAGTGTTCACACCTTCATATTTCAAATCAACTGAGCTTTACAAAAAAAAAATTACAATAAAAAAAGATTCTTTCACTTGGTCTGACAGAAAGTGACCCTGTTAAACCTCAGAATAAATAACTACATCAAGTTATCACATGAACCAACAACAGAATAAAACTCTACACCAAAAACCACAAATTTAAAAAGTCCAGAGCCAGACCAGAACTGACCACAGATCTGGATCATCTACACATGCCCCTAAAACAAACGTTTTACACAAATGATGCAGTATGTGACACGTAAACTTCAGAATAAAGTAACAGTCCATTAGTCAGGTTCACTATGTAACTACTCCTACACACATGACTCAGTGGAAGCAGGAGTGAGGGGCAGGTGGGAGGTGGGTGCATAAACACAGCTTCACTAACAGCAGTAAAGTGCTGCAGACTGTGGAGGATTCCCAGTAAACAAGAGTTGGAATGAGGAGAAATGGCTGCAGAGCTGTTCAGTAGCAGCAGGAATCTCACTCTGAGGAAACACAGGGCTAGTTTCATTCTGCTGACAGACAGCAGGAGATGCAGGATAATGTGGAACGTATCAACATAGCAAGAGAACACAAGCAAGCAGCACTGAACCACTGAGAGGAAGCGCTAGGGAAGAAGGGCAGTGATGTCATCACACAACAACACAAGAGTCTATATGAAGGTAAACTACACACAGGGACAGTTGATCCCCTCACATTGTGGTCGAGTGTCTTTTCGTCTTGTGCTCCTAGACCTGGTCGCTGCCCTCCCTGAAGTACACCTGCTCCCAGACCACCGTGCCCCACACGCAGAAGAAACCCCAGAGGTTGTGGAAGGTGCCGCGGTCAAACGGGTTCTCGTCGGCGCCACAGTGTTTGAGGTAGGAGATGCGGTGGCGCGACATGAACTCCCAGGTGGTGGTGTTGAGGGAGACCAGGTAGAGGTGGGAGCCAAGCAGGAGGAGCACAATCAGAGACAGCAGAGCCACCAACACGGCCACGGCCAGCAGCACGCCGTTGGTGCGCAGCCACAGCTGCCAGGTGGGCGCGTAGCTGAAACCGGTCCTAAGGAAACAAAGCAGGAGAGAAGTGATGTGTGGAGGCCTCACAGCTGCCTGCACACAGTGACAGTGTTAGTGTTGTACTGACCAGGCGATGTGCAGCCCCCACAGCAGCACCAGCAGCTGGACGGCCAGGTACAGCACAAACCAGCGGTGGTTCCTCTCGCCAACACAGTTCTCGATCCAGGGGCAATGGTGGTCGTACCGCCGCACACAGTGCTGACACGTCTGGCAGTGCTTCGATCTCATTGGCTGCTGCTTGGAATAAAGGTTGTTGTATTTAGAGGAAACACAAATAAAGGTCTGTATTAAAAACATAATCATGTGCTGTGTGGACTGGAAGCGTAATTTTATTTAACACAAATAGCTGCTAAGAAAAGGATGAAAACACTGTGTGTGTGAGCTTTTCAGAAAACACCTGTGTAATCTATAATCAGAAACAAACTCTTGCTGACACTCTCTGAGTCTGAAGCTCCTCCACTCACTGTGAAGCTGAGGCCTGGTCACACAATAAACCTGCTGAGTGATGAGCTTTTAAAACAGGCATCAAAAAGTAAGCACTGACATCTCCAGTGGAGATTCTTCTGTTTGAATGTCTTTCACACTTGTTTAGGTTCTGGCTGAAATAAAGAGCTGGAGAAAAAAGGCTTTTTCAACTGCTCACATCTGAAAATAAATCAGAAACATTAGATTTAGCTGCCATCTTGACTGAGTCTCTGTTATAAGACGTGACAGTGGTTTACATTCTGACCACTGATGTACCTGACTCCTGCTCCTGTGTCACATGGTGTTTTGAGTGGGATGAGTGTGTAACATAGAGCTGTGCTGCTGTTATTCTATACCACTAAGGGATCCTGTACGTGCTGTAGCCCAGAGTCACATTTCACCTGAGACACTGGCACCACAGAGAGATGACAAATGACTGACACCACACCCACTGTCACTGTCACTAACTCTACAGGCAACTCAAACAAAATATCTAATTCTAGCTTCTTCCAGAGCTTTCAACCACATCTCAGTCTTCCTTAAAAACTTACGTGTCACTTGAAACATATGAGCAAAAGTACTGTAGTAGAAGAAGACACAGAAAGTTTATTAAGTTATTGTCTCAGCACAACATACAAGGTGACAAGAATATCTGACTCATTCACACTCTCTCGCCTCTGAAATCTCACCATCTTTTTTCTCTGACTGTGTTAACCTGAGTGAGAAACAAGCGTGTTGACACGGCAGGCGGCGTACCTGCAGAAGACAGTGGCCGCAGCGGCGCTGTCGCAGGGACTTGGTGGTGGGTGGGATCATGTCCTGCTGCTCCTCAGTCACTCCCAGCGTGAACTGGTACAACACAGGAGACAAACTGGTCAGAGAAGACACTGCCCATTTTCAGCTCAAGCTTTTATTATGACCTGTTGTGTTGATAAAGACATTTTAAAATAGCAGCTCATCATCTACTACATCTACAGTGCACACTCCTGGCTCTTTTTCACCAGATATGTATCAGGACTTGTGTGTGTACTGTACAATAAACTGTTCTCCAATATAATATCAATTACACTGATCAACACAAACCCTCCACAGTGTTAGCTTTCTCCTAATATTCCATAAATCCCTTCTCTTGTATAGAGCTGAACTGACTCCAGATCAGGGATGCATCAAATGCACAACACCTGCACTGCAACACAATACACCTGCAATGCCATGAGGAGGAATCATCTGAAATCAATAAAGGTTCTCAGGTCAGAGAGGATCCTCTTATAGTGGACTCAATGTGAATTAAATGACTAAACACCATTTTGTTGTTATAATTAATATAATTGTTACGATATCTTACACAGATCTTTATCCTTACAGTATCCCATACATTTTTCAACCTGCAACGTTTGTTCACAAATACTATCAAACTATTACAGCTGCTTCTTTGATGACAGAAATATCCATCAGGCTCATTAATCACCTGTAAATCGCTGTCATCAGACAAGATGAATCCCGGATCCATCAGAGACACAGCGAAATAGAGCAGCACCGACACCAGCACCAGCAGGACGAAGAGCACCGGCTGGACGAGCTGGCCCGTCTCCTCCTGCTTCCTCAGCTCTTCAACCACAACACACCGAGAGACAGGATTTAACCCAATAACACACACTCAGGTCCCACAGAGAGATCCAGGGTCCAGACCAAGTCTGAACAGCAGCTCCATAGCTAACATCTGTATATTTGCTGTATTAATTAGCTTGACATATTGTTTCTATATATTGTTTCTTACCTGTATCATGCAGGAAGAGTATTAACGTAATGACCCATGTCAGAATCACATGAGCTGTTCTCACCAGAAACCCTGAGCCGAACACATTTTTGAACATGGTCCTAGCATGTTAGAGCCGCCATCAGGGTTCGGGTGGACCTGGACAGCTACTACTAGCTAAAGAGTTAGCTACGAGCTAGCGACAGAATGCTAACCAGCGTTAAAAAACAAACCACTGATGTAAACTTCTCTGAGACATCAGAACACAGCGTCCTGTCAGAGCGCGAGCTAACGTTAGTGTCGTCACAGAATTAACGGTGGTACTGTGACCGTCTGCACGCGAGGCTGCTACGTTCCCCTTATTTGTTTCGCCCGACTAAAACAAAGACTGAATTAAAATAATTAATTTCATAATATAAACCTATGATATCAAATCTAACGCTGGTGGCTGAGACACTGCACTTGTAATAAACACTCCGCTCCTTTTAACGCATTTGTTTTTGTTGTCATCCTTTTCAGATCTGTGATTGGTCAGCGTCGGTCACGAGAGGCTCCAGGATACGGTGACCGGAAAGGTCAAAAAAGCGCGATAACTGGCACACTGCCTAGTGTGTAACTGGAACACTTTGTTTGGTCCAACTAAACTGAGGCTTCTTTATGTAAACAGGTCATCAGCATGTCTACTGTGACATTAAATGGTAGAACTATTATGTACTGCAGAAATTTAACTGTAAGAATTCATTTATTTCTGTTGCATCCATTTGGCTGACTGAGTATTCAGTTGTGAGTACTCCTAGCTGAATCTAATGAATCTGGCATCAACATAGGAGTTTGATGGAAATGACAGTAAACTGTAATGGCTCTCAGTAAAGCATCCCTCCACCAAGGCCAAACATTTACTTCCAAACGATGGAGATTTTTTATCACTTTATGAGTGTGTGCCTCCTCCATGGTTGACACATGCAGCAGTTTCACTACTTTGCTGAAAGAGTGTTCAACACACATTCTCAGTCCACTGTGTCTTTCACTGTTGCAGCCTGCTGGCTAAAAACCACGACTCCAAAGCTCCCTGATGGGAGTCATGTCAGTCAATTAAATCAAAACCCACGAGAAGCTGCCACCTCACATCGAAGTGTGCTGTTTCTCTGATTACACTGTGTTCACTGTATCTCTACTGAAGTTTATGATTGTTATCCTGTGTGTGTCTCTGTAGGCACAGTCTTTGCTTTGTTGCTAATTTAGCAACATCTGCTTTGACATGTCAGTAAATGTTAAGTGTTCCATCTTTTATGTAGTTTTCTACTTTTCTTGGTTATTAAAATGAGCTTTTTGTTCAATGAAAAGATAAATGTAGTTCACTGCTCAAAAGACTTCAGGAGGTTTTCAATGCCTCAGCATGGATCAGTGTAATCATGGCTTGAAAGGAAACTCAGTTAGCACCAAACACTCATGTGTGTCCTGAAACAGTTGAAAACTAATTCTTGGAGCTTTAAAGTTGAACAGGTAGAGGAGAGGAGAGAGGACACAGCTGAGGTCAAATAAAACAGTGTTTAAGTAAATCCCTGTAGATTGTTGCTCCCTTATTTGTTTTCAAGTGATCACATCACATGATCTTACAAAAGTGACAGTTACATGAGATGCATGAAATGTTTGATTCGACCATCATCTCACACACACACACACACACACACACACTTTAAAACTGAATTTAACAGCTGTTCATTCTTTAGATATGTCCATCAGAGATTGTCTTCACTGTTCTGAGATCAGCTGGTGCTCTCACTCTGTTCATCACTGAGCCTGCAGCTCTTTGGCCCGTTTCTCATCCAGGATGAACGGAGTGGTCAGCGTCTTCCCCCTCAGCAGCTCCAGACCCTGGAGGAGGAGAGGAGAGGAGGTGGTTAAATCACAGCACCTCATTCACTTAGCCACCATACTGAGATATAAACCTTGTTGCTGCTCTGTAGGTTTCAGCAGTCCAGAAACTGCAAATTCATATCCCCTCCTTTGTAGTTCTATCTACCCATGGAAGTTCCTCTCCCACCTTACAAAGAGAGGCCAGGAAGAGCACTTCCTCCTCTTTGACTGCGGTCAAAAAGTCAAAATAATCTCCTTTCCTAAGCACTTTATTTATAACACATGGAGGATAATTCCTCCTTTCCTAACCACAAAAACGAAACAAACAGGCATGAAATGTTGAAATAAGATGAAAATACACAAGTATAGAAACTTGATCCATTAAAATAATAATTAAATAGAAATAAGAAACTGAGCAAGAAGCCAGAAATTATATTCAGACATAAGTTTGCAGTTTCCTGACGTTTCTATACATTTGTTAAGTAAAGATAAGGATATACTTGAAATACATCCTTGTCTAAACTGTAGCATTTAGTTATGATGATGATATTGTTAACTATATATTCAACCTGCTTGTTCTTCATAACTCCTCACTGGATTTAAAGAGAATTAATCTATATTTATGGATTCAGGCTTCAGTGAATCAGACAAGGATTTCCATCACAAACATAAAACAGCTGCTCTGATGTCTCTACATTTACGGGGCTCTGCTGTGGTGAAACTATAGTGGTGCGTTGCTTTAAATGTTGCTGCTGCAGGGAATTGTGGGACGGCCTTCTTAAGAAAAAAAGACTTTTCGACTGCAGCCTTCCTCTCTCACCCTCGTCACCTTGTTTGAGTTGATGTGTCTTTTGCTTTACCTTCAATATAAGTAGCATTTTTTTGGTTTTTCTTAGTTGGGATTATGGTGTATTAAAAATTTATATGAATCAATGAATCATGATGTAAGGCTAATATTTATGATTATAAGCCCAGATTTGGGATTTGTTAGTGTAAAATATTGTAATGTTTTTCTCCTTTGTTTAGAACCATCGTGAGCTTCCTGGAAATCCGCAAACACATTAAATAAACAGAACAATTGAGTGCAACCCTTGTTTCCTGGTGGTTTGTGGCTCCAGTTAGAACTTGAAGTTTAACACTGGAACAAAAAAACTATCTCAACTACAACACAACTTTTCTCAAATACCCAGAAAGGTTTTATCTGTGGGCTCTTTCCTGTCCTCACCTCTCCAAAGTAAGAGACCAGCGGTGAAATCTCACACTGAGCTGGAGGACTGTCACCTGCTGATGCACTACAGGGAGAAAACACACACAAAGATAAATTCAGATTATCTCCAGCCGCTGACTCGTGACATCACTCTGCTGGCTGCTGTCACCCACGATCTGCTGCTCAGGTCAGTATTATATGATGGGAGGGGTTAACCTGCTGCCCCACTGCTAATATGATTGGAGGAAATCTAAGGCTGTACACCTGGCAGGATGAGTACAAGTGTAACACATGACTAGTGTAACAGTTAAAGGAACAGTTCAACACATCTGGACAGACGAGACTGATACAGCTGTTGTATCTGAAGCTAAAGCCAGCAGGTGTCTAGCTTGGTTAGCATCAACATTAGAAGTAGTGTTATGGTCTGGTGTTATATGCTGCTTGAACTCTCGCTCTGACCTGGCTCTGGGGGGAAGGGGATGTCCGTGTTGGTCCAGCAGCTTGGCTCCAGCAGCCATGACCCAGCGGCAGTGTTGAGCCAGCAGGGAGTTGCGGGCAACAGTCGGGGTGTCTGTGGCTGCACCGTCCGCATTTTTCAGGGGGGAAAACTCATCCTCTCTGTCAACCTCAAACGCAACAAAGTTCCTTCAAGAGGACAGAGCAAATGTTTTAATGTGTCAACACTGTAGTGAGTTTAATGTGAGGTAAAACAGTGGATGTGAATGAGTAAAGACACAATCTAATCATCGACCATACCTGGAGAATGGAAAGACATCAAAAACAAACTTCTCCATCTTTATGCCGTTGGGTTTGGTGGGTTTGACCTGGTTCCCCTGTGAGTCCACAAAGGGCACTTTCTTGATTGCAACATGTTGTTTCAGTTTCCCTTCGAACTTCCTGTTCAGGACCAACGACATTAAAGGAAGATTATTTACAGGGTTTATCCTCTGGAGGCCACAATGCTCCACAGCTGTGTCGTGGAAATCTGGTTAGTTTTAGAGACAGTGACTGTTTCTAAAGATGGACGACGTTTCCACTTCCTCTCACAAATATGAAGCCAAAACATCCTGATACGAGCGCTGCCATCTTGAGCTGGTGACGTCATTTGGAGCCAAAGTGTGCGCAGTGGTGATCGGGGGTGGGCCTGCAGCATTGAGGTCCCGCCCATACACCTGCTTGACCCAATCATGAGTCAATCACAGCTGTCAATCATGACGTCAGACTCCTATTTTATAGCATCACACTAATTGTAACCAAAGATATCAGAAAAATATGAACTTTGATTTTTTTTTTAGTTTGGCCCATCCACTAACATGGAGGGGGGCGGGGTTTAAGATCTATACTGCAGCCAGCCACCAGGGGGCGATGGAGATGTTTTAGCTTCACTCCTGTGATGTGCTGTGATGTCATCCATCTCCAAAAGGTGCAAACTTTGGCCCAGTGGTGGCACTACAGGTGAGGTCATGTGAGGTCAGGGGAACTGCTACGCTACTAATTTCAAATTGTCCAGCAGAAATGAGTACTGTGAAGGTGTCATGAGTCTATCAATGGAGCCTTATGGCTCAGAGGAAGAAGGGCTTTGATTTACTTGGATTTATTTTCTTCAACCAGCAGCTGACTACCTGCTATACATTTAAACTTACAATAGCTCTGCTCACAGCTCTCTGCTGCTTTTAGTGACTTCCTCACTAATTCCACAGCTGTTTAGAGGACTGTGATGTTTGTTATCTGCTGCTTTGCCTTCCATGCGGGACACTGCTCCAGAGCAGAGTGGTGACTACAGACAGGAAGAGGCGACTACATCAGATTCACAGTCGTACATTTTTCAAATTAATTCATTTAATCAGAAATTGGTTAAAAATGATTCAGATAATCATAAAAATGCTGAATATCGGCTCTGATAATCACCCAGGCTGATGATCACTCAACCCCTGACCTTAGCATCAGATGTGGGCGTGTCCTGTAGAAGTTCATGACAGTAAAGGTTCTTACTCTGCCACATCGTTCAGGAAAGCCCTGGTGAAGAAGTGGTTACAGATGTTTCCGGCGCTGTAGACCAGCTCTCCTCCAGGTCCTTGGAGTTTAGCCGTCTCTGGTTGGATTTCACTGTACTCCACCACCTGGGTGACGCCCCGCACCCTGCAAACAACACCCACTGGCTCCGTAGGGTACGCCTTCGCCACAACCTGATATATGATAAAGGTAGTGAAGGAGGATAGACAGACATTCAGAAAGTTAGCTAAGTCGAAAAGATGGATTTTGGCCATCACAGGGGTAAAGGTGTGTTTGGCCGAGTGATTTTTTTTTTGATGAAAATCAACCAGCTAAAGGAGCAGCTTATTTAAGTAATTGATGTGTTTTGATATTTTACAGGTCTTCGATCTGGAGGAAACATCTGCAACACACTTGGAGGCATCATCATGTGATCCAAAGCTCAGTGATCAACATGTTGATGTGTACAGAGACAGAGATGAAATAGGCCTCCTGCTCCTGCTCTGTATTCAACATGACACTAATCTCAGTCTTCTCACCTCACTGTCAGAGACAAAGTGAATAAGTGGTGAACTATCTACGGTTGCCCTGAGAGCTCAACACACTGCAACTTAAGAAAACACATGCAAATACACAAAACACAAACAACTTCAGAAAACATCTTCATCAGTTTGAAACACGAGCTGCAAATACTCACAACACAACAGAAGTGTTTCCAGGGGACTCTGAAAAGCGATGAACCTGCTGAGACGCACTTGATGTTTAATGCTTTTAACTTCAAAAGTCACAAAGTTTTGAACAACGGGTGCGTCCCAGCAGGTTCATCACTTTATTCTTTTTACTGTAATTCCAATATTGACCGTGAGAGAGAGACAGGAAAGTCAGACACAGAGAGAGAGAGAGAGAGAGAGAGAGAGTGAGAGTGACAGTGAGAGTCAGAGTCAGAGTGAGAGGATGATATGGAGCAAAGGGCCACAGGTTGGACTTAAACCTGTGTGACTGTGGTTAGGATTATACCTTCATGGTACGCGCTCTATCGGGTATCCCCTGGAAACACTTCTGTTGTGTTCTGTTGAGTATTTGCAGCTCGTGTGTTGATGAAGATGTTTTCTGAAGTTGTTTGTGTTCTGTCTGTTTGAATGTGTTTTCTTAAGTTGCCGTGCTTTGAGCTCTCTGGGCCGCCGTAGCTGTCCCTTTAATGCTGTCTTTACATCCACTGTGTGATATTACTGCACCTTGGCTCCGCAGTCGGACCCTTTGCTCACACAGAACCCAATGAAGACGGGGTCTGCCATCTTGACCAGAATGTTGTCCACACAGTACACATGCAGGTACTCCACCCCCCTCTTCTCCATGTCCTCCAGCACCTTATTGTCCACCAGAGCCTGGTACAGACCACCATTACCATCTGACACAGAGCAGAGACATCGTCCTGAATACATCACTCATCACTGACAGTGTTTCTGCCCCCTCGTCTGAATCAGCTGACGTGTCCTCACCTGGAGCCATAGCTAACTTCCCTTTACCCTGCAGGATGACCTTTCCATCAAAGGTCACGGCTGGGATCATCCGCTGCTCGAACATGACGATGTTTGACGGCTCCAGACCAAAGTAGTTGTTCTCCTTGAAGAAGGTCTCAGTGGGAGCCAGAGTGAACTCACTGGTCATGATGTACCTGAGGAGCCCCAGAGCAGGTGTTTTCACTCTGTCACATTATTTCTCTCAAGACTGCTGCAGGCTTCATGACGGAGACAAACACTCATGTTATTATCGGCTCTAATTAATCTGTGTAATTCCTTCATTTAGATCAGTTACTTAGCAACAAAGACACCACTGATGTGGTTCATGAATACGACCTAAAAACACCCATGTGCTTCAGCTTCTCTACCATCTGTTAGTAATCACCTTCAAATCCAAAATATAATTTATTAATTTACAATTTTATACATTAAATTTGATGAATTAATAACAATAATAAATTAAATGTGATTTAAATGAAGCTGAATCACATCAAATCACTACAATCGAAGACTGAGGTAGCAGACACTGCTACTGTGCTAAGTGTGGGTAGTTAGCCTACCATTAGCTGTTAGCAGGACTAGTTAGAGTGGCCACTGCCTTATTCATGTGAGATAAACTAAATAACCAAGATGTTAGTTAATCAAAATAACTGACGAATGTTAGAAAAGTTGGTGATCTGTGTGTGTGTATGTGCTTATTAGCAGACCGGCCTAAATATTACCTATTCGTTTTTCTGTTGCGTTTTCTTTTGAGTAAATCCCCAGTTATTGACACATGGTGCCCTCTTAATATTCTTTATTCATCTTCACAGTTTTTCTATTTCTGTACTGAAGTTAATTTTGTGCCCAGATCAGTTTTCTTTCTTTCTTCTTTTAATTCAGCAGCTGGTGGAGACCAAAGCAGAGCTGAGACACCACTCCAACTGAATGCTAATACTCCTTGTGTCAGCATCAAAGCCAGCATATGATCAGAGTGGTGCAGTGAGATCTTACCATGGCACGGTGCACTTGGAGCCGTGCTTCACTCCTGCCAGCTCCTGGATCTTGTGGATCCGCTCTGCCTGGATCTGGTACAGGGTTTTGCCGCTCGGCAGCCCAACGTTGTACATCCCTTTGGGATATTGAACGCCCAGACGGGTCCCCTGACCGCCGGCCAAGAGCAGGACGCCCACTCGACTCCTTGAGATCTGCAGCAGCCCTGTGAGAAAAGAGCGGGAATATGAGCAGCAGTTAGTATGTTTGTGAACTTCACTGATTTGCCAACACAGCACAGTCAGAGTCATAGAGTAAAGTGAAAGTCTGATTAAACTTTATAAACTGCATTAACCTTTAACTGTGTTTATGATGCTGTTCAGTAGTTTCAGCCTAGTGGTTCACAGTAATGCTGACACATCCCACTGTAACAGGCTGTACATGAGTGGATCATTCTCTATTCAGTTCAGTAGGTCCAGACTTTAACAGTACACACCTCCAGCAGAACCAGGATCGGGGGGGGGGGGCTGTCTGCCATAACTGCTTCTCAAAACCACATAAAGACGCACAGTTGTTTTTCATAACCTCGCCCTCCACATACCTCAGGTTACACATTTGCCTCATGGAGTCAAAACCTTGCCTTTTTCAGTCCAAGTGCAATAAACACAAAACATCAGATACACACAAACACAGTAAACATACAAAGCCCTCTTTGTAAAACCAGCTGAGCTGTGTCCAACACTGTCAACTACACACACATACTGCAGTATGAGACTGACTGCACTGGAACTACAAGCTCATGATGAAATAGATTAGTGTCAAAGTGTGAATGTTGAATTTTATTGTGGTGCATTTACAGCGACTTTTCCAACACTGGTGATGTTGCTGTATTTCTTCTCATAAAAGAGGGGGATTCTGAATTTCCCGATGACTCTGAATCTGAAATCGGCTCGAGGTGGAACTAGATTTAACCGCTACTGCTTCCATCTTAAAGGGTCGCCAGGTAAATTTGGAGGGTGATGACATGATGAATGAGAAAGGGAAAAAAAAAAAAAAAAAATTCTGTGTCTGGTCTGTTGGACTTCTCAAATCTCAGATGTGAGAGACATGTTGGATAAATTGGGCCTAAAAAAGTTATTTAACTGAAACCATGTGAGGAGCTCTGAGGTGAAATGTGATGATTCACAGATTTTGAAAACTTACAAAGGTCCCACGTATACATTGCTTTTATGTAAGAGGACACAAGCCAAAAAGGTTTAATATTTACAGTAGACTTTAAATCTTTAAAAGCTTATTCTGTTTTTTTAATCTGTTGAATAATGAGTAACTACAGCTGCCCAAACATGTGGGAGTCAAAGATACAACAACAAAAAAGTTTGAGAACCGCTGACTGAGGGGCTTCTTCTTCTCTGGTTTCTCATCAGATGTATGGAGGTTTACACCACACAACCTGGCTCCCTCTTCTTCCCAGAACTAACAAGTCTCCATTATCCCTCTCAAACCTGCACACTCACCTTCATCCTCCCACAGTGACAGACAGCTCTGCTCACTCTTCCTGACGCTGCCGATGAATTCTGGAGGGACCGGGTCTATGTCCTGGTCCAGACTGGCAGCAGGGGAGACTGCAGCCCTCGCAGCCCCCTCACAGTGCTGCTTCAGTCCCCTCAGGTCCAGCTGAGCCAGCTCCTGGAGGAAAGCGTCCCGTTCCTCCTCACACAGCTCCGGCCAGAACTGCAGGATGTGGGACTGTCCCGCACTCTCTAGGCTCTGCCTCACCTGGTCCAGAGAAAACATTTTGAGTCTCGGTACCGGAGAAAACCGAAGTCTGACATCCAACTTCCCTGTCCCCGCTGCAGGCTGGAGGTCCGGGTAGTACGAGCCGCGGTGGAGGAAATGACTGCGTGCACAACGTGAACAACTCGTGACTCCAGGCAAAGATCCCGCTGACAGAGAGAGAGAGAGAGAGAGAGAGAGAGAGAGAGAGAGAGAGAGAGAGAGAGAGAGAAAGAGAGAGAGAGAGAGAGAGAGAGAGAGAGAGAGAGAGAAAGAGAGAGAGAGAGAGAGAGAGAGAGAGAGAGAGAGGTCTAACAGGATGTCCAGCAGGAGCCGAGTCAGGGACTACAGGTCTACAGAGGCAGCCATGTCTGAAAACCGACGTGTGGAGACTCAACAAGTCCAAGCTGACTCAGCGTCTCATCAGCTGACTGAACCGCCTGACTCTACAACCAGAGTCCGTACCGACCTGGTCCTGACTAAACCCGCCAGACCACGTTTATTTAGCCGCGGACATTTCTTCTTCTTCGCCCTTTATCCAGCCCAGGGACCGTCTGTAAAGTGCACACTCAGAAAAACAGTTACAGTTAGTTCATTTTATTTAAACTAAGTTATAATAAACAAGTAAATATTAAAAATTTGCCCAGTATCTATTACAACTAAAGCTACAACCAAATTAAAGATAAGATACGGAAGTAACACCATCGTTTTGTGGAAGAGGATTTTTAATACTGACGGTTACAACACTTTTTGTATTTCTCTCAGTTACTCCGAGACTATTTGTTCTAGACCAACTAAACTTTTATATATTAAACTTACATCTGTCTGATAATTACCCATAGCATTTAAAGATAATTGCATATAACAGATCATTCACAATATTTATTTTAAATGGAAGAATTCAGATGCTGCAACTGACCTCAACCCCTGGCGACGGTGGAAACACAGATCAGAGATAGTTGCAATATATTAAAAATACATCAAATTTTAACTAATTAACTTTTGCTCGTTGTCTCAATAAGCATAGTATTCTGAAAATATGCACTGTTTTACAATTACATTTTCAGAATAACATGCTTATTAACATTCATGTTAAAATATTATTTATTTATTTAATATTGATCAAAGAACAGTTATCAGGTTTTGTTTTGTGTAGATCATAGAATCTGCCTTCAGTCAGAATAGACACTATTTATTTATTTTGTTGCTTATGATGAAAAGAACAGGCAAATATATGATAAAATAATTCCCAAAATAACTTGTTTTTATTCTCTTATGCATTAAAATTAATAATTAGCCTGCTGTTGCATCTGTTGCAATGGGACAAAATTAGTTGCATATTTTTGATTGCTCAGCTTGAGGAAAGTTACAACAGCTTGTTGCTACGTCTCCACCCTGTCAGCCATGACAGAACATCATGTGACACACTGACACATGCTAACCAAGTCACTGAGAAGTCAACAACACAATGATTGAAACTAAGTCAGTTTTGATTCATTCAAACAAAAGCTCAGGACACTTTGATACAAAATACAACTCATGAAAAAAGTTATTTTCATTCCTGATAAAACAAGTTTTTTTTTCCAATAAATGCAGCAGCAGATGTTGGATGTGTCTTCTCTCTTCCTGGTGGGGGAGGGTCTAACTGAGCACGTGCAGTATGAGTGTCATCACTCTAGCATGTTTCTGATTGAAGGAATAAGACTTGTTTCAACAGTCTGAGTCTCCCCTCATCTCATATGCAAAAGTAAATATGTACATATATTGAATATCTATGAAATTTATACTCATATGACATGAATACAACATTAGACCTTTCTCATTCATGCTCAACCTTGAATAAATGAATCTAAATGTCTACAGACAAGTAAACCTCAAAAAGATCTATGATAGACCTCCACTGAAATGTCTTTTCAATGTCAAAGTGCTGAAAGGACATATCATTTATTTATTTTAGGGTTGTAGACGAGAGCACATTTTCCCTTTGTATTACACTGACACAAACAACAAACATTTGTCATGTGGTTTGATTTCTGGTACAGAGTTGAATAACAAATGAACCCAAAATAAAAGACTGGACACGTTCAATGCTGAACTAGTTTATTTAACAGCTGATCTCATACAAGCATAAATATTCTTTTCACCATAACATTCTTTCAATGGATGCATCTACACAAGCTACTGTAAAAGCACTCACATACTCATTCTTGCATCTGTCACTTACAGCTAGCATATTAAAATAAAATAGAAATATATACTGAATACATTTTGAAAACTATGCCATCATTTACCAATATACATTGTAGCCTCTGGTTTGTATAGTCTGGTAGTTCCTGTACAGGTTGGTTGGTCAGTACAACGTACAGTAAGGGCTACTTTTAAGACATTAGTTACTTTTTACTGTACAAAATATGGAAAACATTTACACGCAGCCACAGGGTGACATCATTCTGTGTCACTAATTTATGCATATATGATATCAGAGCAAGGGGTCAGATTAACACTTATGCCAGGAAGCGAGAGGAGGAAAGAGGGATGGACCTGTGAAAGAGGATCAACAGTCAAATGAGCAAACGTAAGCCCATCATCTCTTCTCCACCTGCTGCTAAGACACAGCGTGAGTTCAAAAGCAGATGTGATACTGGAGTAAGGCAGCTGACGAAAGCAGCATGGTATTCTGAAGGTCACAAGCACAGTCCAACGTGTGCGACTGCAGTCCTACCAGAGACATGCACAGACTGTTGCTTTGCAGAGCAGGGGAGCTGGCCTTTTAATGAATACATCCGTCCTTTTTATTACCGTGCTTTCCACAACATACATTTCATTCAGTATGAAGAGATCCTGTTCAGATTATATCTGTCACTGAATGTGATTATTCTTTACAGTCAGCTGTGCTTAAGCCTGAGCAGTGTTTGCAGCTGAAACGCTTCCTGTCTTATCATCGCAACAAACTGATGTGAAATCGGAGGAATCTTTTCACGGAGACCCAAAATCAGTACTTCTAAAATAAATGACCACATTAATAAATTGTGTAAAATATTTAAATAAAGCAATAATTTGTAAACCTGCACCAAAATGCATGTCAATCAGCATACACCATCCTCAAAAAAAAATCCAAATTCTTTTTAAATGATCTGCATCTGCGACAAAATTTAACAAGTTCTTCTGTGGTCAAAATATCCTTTTTCCTCAAAGCACAGTCCTCTCGCTATTAAGCTAGTGAGCTAAACAACTGCTACTAGATTTAGCCAGTTAGCTCCTATTGGCCTGAGCAACTACAATGTCAAAGAAATTGTGAATCAACCAGCTAGAGGCGGCTGTTATAATCAACACAGTGCACAGGCACAGAAACTAATATCTCCTTTTATTTATTTAGCTTAATAAGGCTGCACATGCTAACTACCTAGCTGGCTGGCTAGGTGGATGCAGTTAGGGAGCTTGGTTTATTATTCAGCATCAAAGTGAAGACACAGTGTTAACAGGAGCAGCTAATGTTAGCAGAGTTAACTCAGCAGTGTTTTGATGCTATAGACACACAACTCTGAAGAGTGAAAAGACTGTCTTTGTGGTCGCTCGAGCTAACAGGAGCTAGCTAACACGGCTAACACTGGCTCTTCACTTTGAAGCCGAGTAATAATTTAAGATCAATTGCTGACCTAGCTGCTTAGTCAGCTAGACAGGTAGCATTAACAGCCTTTCTACCCTGAATAAATACAAGAAGATATTCGTTTATGTGTCTGTGCACTTTTTATTTACAGCAGCAGCCACACAGTCGAATTTGACTTTAGCTAACAAGTGCTAACTGGCCAAATTTTGGAGAAAGGATGGGGGTATGTGAAAGGTGAGAGGACACCACATGTAAAGTAACATTAGGAAATAAAACTACACAGTACATAAAAGTGTTATTGGGAAAACTGCCATGATGAAATAAAAACAGACTTCCATTTGTAAAAAGGACATTTTGAAAAATCAATAATCAAATAAAAATCATATCTATGATCCCCTGCGACTTCACAAATTCACCAAACTCCATCATTTGTTATTGTTTTGATTGAGAGACCCCTCGGGGCATAAAATGGCATACTGCCTTTAATATTGGACACTTTGGGCCTCCGTATCTATCACTCAAAAACAAGCCTCAGTTTTCCACAGGTTACTGTAAAATCAAACAGCCACATAAAAATGAAATGATTCAGTACAATCGATAGATCACACATTCAGTCCTTAATCCTTTGTGACAGAATAAATAAATAAATACAGTAATAAATAAAACAAAAACAGGAATTAAAGCAGAGTACCTTAAAGTGCATTCAGTGTCCCACAGACCCCAGCTCTTATAGTGTTCAGGTGCATTTACGTCAGAGAGGCTTGGCACACAAGGCACTGATGGGAATCTGTGACACAGACATCAGTCAGGCTGGAAGCGCTTCCTCTGATTGGCTGTCTTACCATGTGACTTAAAGGAGTGTTGATTTACATTGTACAAGACAACATGGTGATGAAATATTCCTTAAAGATCAGACTTAAACAAACTAACAGAAATATACAATATAAATCCTTGTCAGACAGTTTCCCTTGTAGACAACACAAATACATGTTTTCTCTCGATGCTTCACATTGATTTAATAAAAAGAAACTGATTAAAAAACATAACTGATATATTGTACAGGAGTTAAGGAGGAATGGAGGTGAATGCTAAAGCTTGTGTACAGTTTAGAGAGACGTTAACCTCTGAACTGTCACAGTATTATACTGTCAGCACTGAAAAGATGCTGCCAAAGCAAAATAAGATCATTGTGATGTTTGATGAGAGTAACTCTGTGGTGAGTGAAAACACATACGAGTTTTCAAAATTAATAATTTTGTCAATTACATATCATTGTTTATTATATTATTTTTCTTGTTCTAATTGACACTGGGAAAATGCCCAGTTTTTGGGCTCAGATATTTTCTATCTGACAGCCCTCAGACTAATGTTATCAAATGCAAAGAAAAAAAGAAGAAAAATTCAAGTTTAATCACCTGTTTTTGTAAAACCAGGATCAACTGGCCTTCCTGACGGAAGTTTCATTTCTCATTTTTCAAAACCAGAAGATGTTGTGATTACGGCTTCTGCCTGCTTCAGCTGCATCTCCAGTAAAAATGGAGCAGGAGCCCTTCTTCACAGGTGAACACACTGATGCTTCATGAAAAATGTCTAATTATGGAAAGGACTCAGTCTTGTGTTTGGTAGGGAGTGTAGAGTTTTCCTTCTCCTTTCTAATCCTCTCTCACTATTATAATCGGCCCTGAAGTGGAAGGTAGCCACACACCTTCAGTCAGTATTTCCTCTGTTGTTGCTTTCACTCAGTGTGCAGCTAAATGCTAAACAACAGAGTCAAAACCTAAACCAAACCAGCAGATGACATTAAACCGACCACATACATTCTAATTAATAACAAACAAAACACACTGAGGGGATTTGCTGCTGCAGCTGTACCTGGTCTGGTAAATGTTAGAAGGCTTTAGATGGATACACTGTGTGACTGTGTCACTTCACTGACATTATAGCCTCTGTATTAATGTGCTAATGTTACACTACATTTTAACATTTCAGCAGTTTACCACAAGAAGTAAACAGACTGAAGGTCACCAGGAGACGTGCTGGTTCCTGCTCTGTAAAGCTGCTGATGTAACCGACTCCAGAGGAAACTCAATGTTATTATTCTGTAATTGTCTCTTGTGGCCACAGAGGGTGCTGTTCAGCGTCTGGCTTAAATGGCACCAACCATAACTGAGTGACTGTGCCCAATGCAACACTCAGCGTGTAGGAACACTGCTCGATATATCAACATCAAGCACCAGCAAAGTGCACGACATCTGACAGTCCGACAGCTCAGCCTCCACCCAATCTTCAGCTTCGTATTTAAAATCTATCAGTTTTTCGAAAAGCACAACTGAACCTGGACCAGTACCTTCTTCACAAACTGCAACGCTCACAACGCCGCCCAGCACAGATGTACTGGACGGAACAAACAACAAGACAACAGTGATACTCCAGGATCATTACCACAGGCAGGCTGTGGGTAGTGCGAAGGCGGCACTGGAGGAAGAGGGTGACTCAACTGAAGATTCATCCCTTTGGAAGCATTAATGTGTTTAGACGATATCATGACACAATTCACATGTAGGCCTGAGGAGAGTGATGGAGTGATGGAGAGGTTCACCCTCCGAGCGCAAACATGGCTGCCAAAGAAGTTTGAAAACAGATCAAGGAAATAAAACTGTAAAAATCGGAAAAAACATTTTTGCTAGTTTCACCACATGTTTAAGAATCAAGTATCTGTGACAGTTTAGTTGTGGTTTTGTTTTATATGCATGACCTCATCTATCAGACCGTATATGAGGCCCAGGCACTGAAAGCTAATGTTTCTTAATGCACGGTCCTGATGGCACTACAGAGTTTCTCAGTCCGCACTGAAGTCTGTCTTCAGCTGTTAGAACCCTGCAGCAGAACAGGGCTGCTGCAGGGTAGCACAGAAGAAAGCTGAGGGACAGATCGAACATGACGGAGCACATTAAACACACACAGGGAATTTACACACCTGCAGATGTTAGATCCACCTCTGCTCAGTGTCACAGTCAGTGATGAGAGACATGGGGAATGCTTTATGATAAACCTAAAGCCCTTCAAGACTGCGACCTGCCACACCACTGTCAGTGTCAGTGCCCAAACTGGTACAAGGTGTTTACTGGTCCACCAGTAAACCAGTAAACGTTCAATGAATTCAATGTAAACTTGTGTTTTCCTAAACAAAGTCAAAAGGTGCTGATAGGCTGTGCAAATTTTCCCACTGGGTGATAAACCGGTGACGACACCGGTGTTACAGATTACACCGAACACGTGTCGGCTCAGCATCTGTAGATCAGAAGTGTTACCAGCTGCTGCTTCCTCCAGACACAGTGTGCCGGGCTCATTCATGTCCAGGTTCCCTTCTGACACTGGATTTAAATCCAAAAGATTCCCAGGTAGATGCTTTTGCTTTTGGCTTTGACACTGAATCCTCCGCCATCGTCTTGTCGTCACATGATCAGACTCCACTACTCTGTGAAGTGACCCTTTCAGGTTATAATGGGAGCCTCCCACTCAGTACTAATAACTAGTATCAGTATTTTATTTGGTGAATGTAGGAGCTACCACTGATACGTCGAAATTAATCAAATGATTTTATGTCTGTAAAAAGAAAAAAAAAAGAAAAATGATTGTGGGAAGTCATGTAATCATGCGAGCCTGAACACCTAGTTACCGTGGCAACCATAGGTGCTGGACTTCTGAATTGCTAAAGGAATGATTAAAAAAACAGCAAACCATAGTAATTGCTTCAGTTAAGATTTCCTCCTTCCACTAAGTCTTCATCGTCCTCGTCAGTTCTCATTCCTCTTCATTTACATCATCTCACTTTTGTCCTTTAAACTCTGGACTTTGAATTGAATGTTTTAAATGTGGAGAATTTCAGCTGCTTGTTTCTTAGATCCAGAAGAAAAGCGAAGAAGCCTGTAGCCTCTGGATTTCTTCTGTCTTCCTCCCTCCTCACTTGGACTGGACCCCCAGGGTGATCTTCAGGTACTCATAGACCACGTAGCTAATGCTGACTGATGGAATGACCTTCATGAAGTTAGGGGCCAGGCCTCTGTAGAGTCCCGTGGCCCCCTCGGTCCTGACGATATGTCTGAACAGGCCCGTCATGCTCATCTGAGGGCCTCCTTCCTGGGTGGCTGAGGGAGACGGAGAGAGGACATGCTCATCAAACACACTGTGGACCAGAACCTGAACAAGTCCAGGACCATCACACACCCTGCAGAAAATATTAATGCTGTCAAATTGTTCACAAGTCTCTCTGTTAGAAGCTACGATCCACTGTGCCACACGAAGAGTTTAGAGGATGAATATGGTGCAGCCGGTCGCCATGGTGACACCCTGCTGCAGACAAACAGAGCAGTGAGCGCTCGCTGTCCGACAGCAAATGTAATGAACACACACCTTCACAGGTTTCCACCTGTTTCATGAGGTTGAAACAAGAGTTTTTACAGTTGCAGCCTCACAAAGAGGAGTAAGAGAGGTTTAGAAAAACCACCAACCAGTCAAGTATCAGGAAATATGGTCAGTCTCTCCTTCCTGAGTTACAGTGTTGAATAATGACCAGAAGTGTTTTTACACATTATGATGTCACAGTATGTCATCACTTCATCATTTTATCCTGTCAATTGTGTCGTAATTAGTCTATGATTTATTGAGTTATGGTCAAAAACATTTTTGTTTTGTGAGGTCACAGTGACCTTGACCTTTGACTGATGAGCAAATTCTAATTAGTTCGTCTCCGAGTCCAAATGAATGTTTGTGGCAGATGTGAAGAAATTTCCTCAAAGTGTTCCTAAGACATCACATCCATGGGAATGGAACGGTTGGACAGACAACAGAACACCTCTGGCCACAGCTGTGTGTGTGGAGCTGCAATAAAAACATCTCAATCGAACCATCTCACAAACGGACTAACAGGTGATCTGTCAGGTGGGCTGTTCCTGACGCTCAATAATAAGCCGTACAGAGCAGCGGAGTTGGGCAGCGACTGACCTTGTGCCTGCATTCGAGTCCTGACCAGGGCGAGTGGGTAGCTGGAGAGCTGACCACATGTGCTGGAGGTGGTGCCACAGGCCAGAAGAACAAACACTCCAGGGTCAGCGCTGTCTGTGGCGTAGCGCTGCAGCCACGAGTTCTTCAGAGTCTGACAGAGGAGAGCGAAGGAAGGAGACTGAGCTGCAGAATAATAAACAATAAAGGAAATAAAAAAGACACACACACACACACACACACACACACACGCACACACACATACCTCATAGACGGCCAGGTCGATGCCAGCGTAGGGGATGATGCCCAGCATGTTGGGGACGTAGCCCTTGTAAAAAGCGGCCACACCCTCCCTCTGGAAGATATGTTTGGCACAGTCCAAGATGCCTGAGTACTGACCCGTCTTCCTCAGGGCTAACCGTGTCTTCAGGACCTGAGGAGACAGGAAGTGATGTCAAGCCTTCTCACAGAGGGAAGGAATCTCCACTTCAGTCCAAGACTCGAAAAAAAAAAAAAAAAACTTTCATACTTGTACAGAGTATCATAGGTGTGCCGTGCATTATCTTTCATAAGAAAATAAGTTGGTGTTATGAACCTCATTTACATAAATAACTTGCTCACACTTTGTGCATAACTGACGGTCTGTGAGTCTGCGTGAAGGTCTGTTTCCCTCCAGATAAGAGGTCACAGTACAGTTTCACGTCATGGGTTCAAGGCTAAAAGTTAAAATGGGTAGTCAGTCACAAGACAATGTATTTCTGCACACAAACATCATGACTCATGAGTTTCTACACAACATTTACAGATACACACAATCCTTATGATCACGCAGGGTATGTGTTTAATGCAGGTCTAGTCTCATGGTATGTCTTCACAGGTCTCTCACCTCCATGGGGTAGATGCTGCTCTGAGCAATGACTCCAGCCAGGGAGCCGGCCACCAGCCGCTCTGCGATGCCCAGTGTCTCCTGGTTACTTCCTATCAGTCGTTTAATCTGACAGACAGGAAATTAATGTTTGTTCAGCAACAACACAAAACGAGACACAAGTAAACGACTCATCTGAAGCAGAGCTGTGTGAGGTCATACCTGCTCGTAGGCCATGAACTTAATAGCAGACTCAGGGGCGATCTTGATGACATTGATGCCGTTGCCTCGCCACAGTGACCTCACACCGCCTTCTCGGATCATCTGGGAAAAGCCGCCAGCGATATGCATGCTGTTGCTCTTGGAGGCGTGAACCTGTGCAGGACAAACAGTCAGCACGTCTTCACACAGGGATCAGTCCTTCACCTCCCTCTGTTCTGTTATATAGTGAAGACGCGCCTCATCCACGAGCTGTGTGTAGTGCGTTACCTGCATGAGAACTTTGAGCCTGTCCAGTGGTGCTGTACAGGTCCGAGACACGGCCCCAGCTCCTCCTCCGGCCACTAGGTGTCGCCACCACATTCCTGTTTGCTTCTCCTCTGCCGTGAACTCGTCAGGCACCATCAAACTCTCCCCGACGTCAAAGATCTGTGGAGGAAAAACAGTCTGGTGACGCCGTCATCCTCAGCACACAGTAGAAGAACTGTCGGTGCGCAGTCAAACACGTCCCTGTGCACCGGGGGTGTGCCGTGCTCATTTAGTTTACGGAAGAGAACGACTCTGTTGCTATGGCTGACGTCAATTCTCATGGACGAGCAACGCTTGCAGGAACCACAGCGATCGGTTGATGAAAGACTGAAAACGCACGTGCAACATCCCGCAGTAATAACAAAAAAAAAACACTGAAAAATAAACGAGTACAAATGAAATAATAATGGATTAGGAGCTGTTTACAAAAGTAGTGCATTCTCCAAAATGCATCTGTGTGATGAGGTTTGTCTCGACCTGGAAGAAGCATTGCAAAGCTGCATTTTCTAGTGCAGTGTTGCCAAACACTTCATTTCTGCACTGATCGGCTTGTTTCAGTTGGCAGGAGACGTTTCTGCATCTTCACCTTCAGAACACTGTGACGTGGAATGACAGCAGCCCTTTAAGATTCTTAGTGATTTGGTCGTAGTGAGTTAGGAGTCCTCTCCACTGCTTCTAACTTCTCCCAGACTTAGGAGCTACTTTTAGGGCTAAGTAGCTTTGTGAATTACTCTTAGTCAGAAAAATACAGAGTCCTAAAGTTATGGCCGACACGCCCGTTATTTTTAGGAGTTTCTCCTAAATCAGCAAGTTAGGAGCTTCTTTTAGCCTGAAGATGTTTTGTGAATACGAGTCCTGATGTTTTAGTTGGAGACACTGGGGGATTATTAATGGAGAAAGTTTTCATTTCCCTACAATATTTCATGAGCTTGTGTGAACTGTTTTCAGTTACACTGCCTGTAAACACTGAGGTTTCTGTGGTGAGTTTGTAACAGTCTGGTGCTGGGTGCTAAATTTAGATTTAGACTGCAGATGGAAGAGAAACCCGCTGCCTTCAGACGGCTGTGAGGACACTCACCACAGTGAAGATGTCAATACAGACCAACTTACTGTTGTGAGAGCAGAGCTAATCATTCTGTTTAGCTGGCTGTACTGCCAGTCACACTGTGTGCAGTTATGTGTCAGCTGGTTGAAACAAAAGCTTGAATCTGCTCTTTTCTAAGATGAACTCTATCACCGGTCATTACCGGCTCTGTCAGAGTCATTGCTGCAGCTGGTCCCAGTGGATCAGTCCAAGGCTGCGCTTCTTTCCCAGTCCGGCCGTGGACCCTATACTGCTCTGCTTTTACTGAGAGGAGAACGCTACGAGCTGCTAAAGGCTCCAGCTGGACTCAGAACTGGTTTTTCTTCTGCTCCACGTGTCAGTAACGTGATGCTTCATCAGGTTACATGTCTGTTTTTATTTGTGACCAGCTACAGTAGGAATGATGACATTAGTTAACTCGCTGTGTAGCCATATTATGAAGTTGTTCGGCAAATGTCGCTAGCTGGCTAACTGTCAGCATTGCTGTGGAGCATATCACTGCAATGCTAGCGTGGGCCAATGGCTGTGGGTGGATTGGTTTTTGCTGGCTCTCGTGAAGTCACATGAAGAGAGGGTGACTGCATGTGTGGCTGACGAAGCATTGGTTTTGGTCTAAGTTGCTGGTGGTGTAGTGAGACATCTAGTGGCAGTGACGATCGCCTACACAACCTTCACTTTCGGAGAGAGAGCGGACAGTTTACCGTGGAGTGTTTCCAGTAGAGGATGATCTCTGGGATGTTGCCCGCTGGGTGGAGGAGGTGATAATCCCGCCACTCGTTCCAGTCAATCGTCATTGTTCCGTTTTTATCCATACTGATGGAGATAACACAGCAGGTACAGACTGTTAGGAATGTGACAGTTTCAGACAGAGAGCAAGCTGCTCACATGCAATCATGGTGACGCTTGTTCTTCCTTTAATGAGTTCAGGTGCACTGTGCTGTAACAGGATGCTTTATGAGCGCACTGCGAATCAACATGTTATCACATCATTGCTTTATTCTGAACAATGTGATGTTTGTTGCATGTTTCCTTTGAAAGCAGCTGGTAACTGAGTTAGACGATGCAGGGGTGAGTAGTGCAGAACTGGCTGAGCAAGCAGACTGTAGAAGCTACTACTTACTACAAGATAGGGGCCCAAATACGGCCCCTCCTTATTCTGAGACAAGCCAGAGAGAAGAAAAGACAGACAGACAGACAGACAGACAGACAGACAGACAGACAGACAGGAGGTTAGAGGACACACTGAGCCACAACAACATGAGCCAGTAAAACCTACACTGTGACCCCTGGATGGAGCTGAGGGAGCTGTGATTGGCTGACTAACCTGTCAGTCTAGCTGACTAAACACACGCCTCTTACCTGAATGTCTTATCAAAAGTGAGAGTAAGTGTTGTGGGTTTGTTAAAGTGCTAACATGTTAACATAAAGAGCTGCCTGCCTGAGAGGAGCTACAGTAACCACAACCTGTGACTTCATTAAAAACTGCTCCAGTTTGTTTGGGGGGGTGGTGTTGGGGGTGGTGGGGTGTATCTACTCCTCTGTTCCAGTTCACATGCCTATGAATGTGACACATTATAAAATGAAGAAGGAGGGCGACGTCACACATACACTGTCAAACAGGGACTGACTCTGAGACTGTGGATCACAGCTTCACTCTCACCTCCGGAGAATCTTCTCAGCCTGCTCCTCAGAGATGTTCACTCCCAGGTCCCGCAGAGACTGCATTATCTCTTGTGAGTCGATCCGACCTACACCGCAGAAATTCATCATTTATCACGCCACTGATTTTACACATAAAAGGTCAGCTTAGTCTCTGTCTTGGGAAACTTCCTTAGAAATTTCCTTACCATCATTCTTCTTGTCCAGGCTCTTAAAGACGAGGCGGAGTTTCTTCTCGTGGTCTCGGAGATAATGAACAAACTCCTCAAAGTCCAACTGTCCGTCCAGGTCTTTGTCCCCTGCTTTCACTATTTTCTGTGAGGGGAGAAGAGGGGGGACATGTGAGGGACTTTAATTGAGAGTCAAACGTGAGGAAATGGGGACGGGGACAGCTGCAGAGACAAGAAGCAGCTCATGAACATGTTGCTTTAGTAGCTGGGAATACAGTACATTATCTGTAAAGGATGTTCACTTGAACTAGCTGAACTAATCCATCTCTGCTATTAAAGACTTTATAGACAAAGTGATGTGACAAACAGCAGCCTGCACAGTCTCCTCCATCTGTGCACTGTTGACTCTGCCTGCAGTTCAGACCACTTTACAGCCGTCAGCTTATTAGTCATCTTAGACGGACCATGGCACTTTCTACAGCCTGCCAAGCCAGCTGGAAGGATTCCTACAGGAGCTGGAACATGAAAACACACTTACCGGCAGGAAACAGCTACCTGAGGGAGGAACAGCTGGGTGTGCAGAGCAGAGAGGAAACCTATATGTTTGTCTCACACTGAATCCACCTCAGCAATACTTTGGCAAATGATCTGCTCTGATAACGAGGGGAGGGGGAGGGGGTGGGGGGCAAAACTGTCCAAACAGGAAAAAAAGAAAAAAAGAAAATCAACCATGTGCACCGCTGCACTGACAGCAGGAAGGCCAGGTCACAGGCCACTGTCTGGTGTGTTTATACAATCAACCATTTCACTGAAAAACAGCCATATAAAGTTTCAGTTGAAAGTTTATTTTTTCCCTTTAGACAATCTCAGAATGCAACGACCAGTAATGACCACAGGGTGGAGCACTGCTGTACTGGACACAGCAGACACTGCTGAGCCTCTCTCTGACACCCACAGGTGTGATGCAGTGAACTTATTCAATAAACCATTTAAACAAATATGGTCGGTCAGTTGTGCACAGCTGATGTTTTGACTGAAGCTGCCTGAGCACACACTGCGTGGAAACCAACCTTCAACATGATTATTACTGAGAAGCAGCACGAGCTGGAGTCACACGGTGGAGTCACAGTGGTAGCTCCCGGCCTGATCTGTCAGGTCTGAATTAAATGGCTGACTAACTCCTATCACAGAAACAAAACAGCTGCAACAGCTAAAAATAAACCATGTCAGTCTCAACCATAAGTGGAGGTTTGGGCAAAGGCAATCATGTCACGTCTCTGAGTGTTTGCTGCAGTGACCTTTACCTTTCAAAGGCTGATTCTGAGACACTACACTGAACACTGATTCACCTGTGTTATAACTATTTATTCTGAGAGACGAAGAATGTTGGTACCAAGTTCTCACATCAATCCATCAAATTTCCCTGAAGACATTCCACTCAGAACCAAAGGATCAACCTGAAGAATCACAGTAACTAAGATTCATCATCTGGGAACCATGAACACGACCTATAAGAACAAAATCATCCAGCAGATTTACAGGACAATTTAAAGCTGTGGTCTGATGCAGGTCAGAGTCGGCATTTAAAACCACGCACAGACTTCATTTTGTTCATGTGTGTTAATACTTTCACCAACGCTGGGTTCATGAACTGCCCCCTCAAATAAATACTACCCCACATTCAGTCATTAGACTCAACGATGACGCAGACTTGTGCCTCACCTCCTGATTGGGTCTCATCGGTCACGACATCCAGACAGTGGTGAATGCATCATGGATAGAGACCAATGGTAAATATCACACAGCTGAATATGAAGACAGCATGGCTCAAAAAAAGACCAATATGCGCCAAAGTGATCGATCATTAATCGTAAGTTTGATAGTGATTCGAAGTCGTATAACCCTGCTGGACAAAAAGTCAATGGTTCAACAAAGTCATTCAGACCGATCCTCTGTGTATATATATGTTTTTATATATACACAGTATATACACACATAATATCTGCACAGATCTTCACCGGAAGTTCAATGGATGGTTGTCGCAATATTTCGCTCTGAACCCAAGTGATGGATCAACAGGCCACAGACATCACCACCATTTCTCTCACATGCAGAGTAGAACCTGACATGAAATTCATGAACACTTCAATCCTTAAAAATGAACATGAATGATTTGTTTAAGTTGTTCAAAGAACGTATCAGTAAATGAATATGAAGATTAAGCAGGTTGTTCGATCTGTTGGTAGTTGCTGGTGCTGAGCCGTAGAAAGATTAATACATAGAGCTCATTAGAAAGTTGGGCAGTAGATCTCTAACATTAATTATCCTGTAGGTGAGACGTCATTGACAGCTTTGGAAAAACCTAATAAAAGAACCATGAATGAAGTTTCCAAGGTCATTACTGTGAGAGAACACAGCCACATCTTTACCCTACCTGTTGGAGATCAGTAGGTGGTGCCACCATGATTAATACTGTGGTCTTCTTTGGAGTAACACTACTCCTGCTGATGTCTTTACTGTCAGAGGAGTGTGCAGTCTTTCCCTGGAGAGCAGTTTGCGCTTCAGTAGCTCCACTTTCTTTCTCCCCCGGCTGCTCGGATTCAGCAGGCTCACACTGTGCGCTGCCAAAAAGGCTCTGGCTCAGAAAACGCAACATTTTCTCCAGCATCCTTAAATCAGGGCTCACTGCGTCTGGGTGGCTGGCTTCTACTCAAACACAACAACGACACTCAACTGTGTCTGTCGGACGAAGGCGAAGAGTTGAAGCGGCGCCAGCAGACGTGTGGAAAGGTCAGTCGAGGACGTGAGACTAGAGAGAGGACTCCTCCACTTTCTTCCACCTCACTGCTGCAGCTCAGCATCTCACTTTCTCACCTTCTTACTGAGCTTTTTCTCTTTAAACCACTCAGAAGACAGAGCCACACTCAGCACCTCAGAAATCCGACACAGCAGAATAATAAAAAAAAAAAATTCTCCTAACTCTTTCCATGTAACTTCTGAGGCATGATTAGTTTTCCATTCAGCAAACTAGAACTTCACTCTGTAAATATCTCATCTGGAGACTGATTAAATGATGACAGCAGCAGCAGACAACCAGGACCTGCTACTAAACCGGCCTCAGTATCAGCAGCCAGAGAAATGCAGCAAAGAGAACCTCTAGAAACCTGCATCCTCACTGCAGCCAAACCTGGCCAATCAGTGAAGCCCTTACTGGCAGGTCCGACTGTGGAGCCACGGAACAAGCCCCTCAGCCAATGGAGGACGGGATAGCAGCATGGAAGTTAATTTATGCCTTCAATTGTCAGTAGAAGGAGGGGTGAGGGTGAAGCGCAGGGTTTCCCTCAGTCACTCCTCCCTCACAGGAGAAAATCTGCTGATGCTTCCTCCCCCTCCCTCTTCCCTCCCTCACTCACTGTCCTCATGCACTCCATCTGAGTCATTCAAAGCATCCAGCAGGCAACCCCATCCCTCCAACCATCGGGCTCCACCGCATCTTAATTCTCCACACGTACTGGCTTCCTCCAGCTGGGAAAACTACAGAGTGATGCAGCAAAGTAGGTTCACCTCTTCATAAAATCCTCACCACTTCCAGCTGCTGGTTTTACTGACTGCTCTGCTCGCAGAGGACATTGATCCCAGTGTAAATCATTACTGACACAAACAGGAACTCTACTAATTACAGCATTTCCAAGAAGTCCCTACTCCCAGAAGTCCCTCCTGCATGAGGGGTTTTCACATTTTAGCAAAGAAACAGACTCTTTAAAGGACAAGGCTGTTTTATTCTGTGTATTTCATATTGTCAACAAATCCCATGAAAAAACCAAAACCCATAACATGTTAGTCCATCTCTACTCTGTGGCTTTAAACTCCCAAAGTACTTGTTCCCATACTGGAGAACTGCCACTGTTCTAGGGAGTATTTGGGGCAGCGGGATGGTGTGTGTGTGTTGGATTGAGTCTATGTGTGTGTGTGTTTGATGTCACCCAGTGCAACAGTAACTCACTGATGTGTGTCAACAGTTTCTGGACAACAGTGGCGCTCTATGACACACTGGAATAAGATGTATCAGGCTGTGGATAAACGATGTGCTGCATACAATCACTGTTGATGTGGGTTTACACATTACCAGCTTAATCATAGTCATGAGATGAAATGTCACATTGCTTTAGTCATATTTTTAATTGTTTAGTAAATTTTTATTTTCATTTCATTTTAAGTTTTGTTTCATCAGAACATTAGATGAGAAAAATGTGAATTTTAGTAAAGACCAAGAACAAGCATTTAAGTCAAACTTCAACAAAAATCTTAAAGCGGCTGTTTGTAATATTTCTCTGCTGCTGAACGTGGTTTCTCGTCAGGAGCAGGTGGTGGTGATTGTCCCTGGACGAGAGCTTCAGCCATCGTTGTCTTTATCAAGCAAGAGGTTATAATATGTCCTCTGAGCAGCTACGTCTTCAGGACAGACTGGAGGCTACAGTGAGTTGCTGTTGCAAAGTGACGAACCGGGCTGAGACTAGCTGGTTAGCATGCTAACCTCAGTAGAAGAAAAGTGTTTGTTTCCACCTCTGGAGACAGATGTTGGTGAGTCAAGGAATGAAGTTTGATGCTAGACTCACAATGTTTCTTCTAGACTGGTAAGTAAACAGCTGCTAATGCTAACGTTAGCTATGTAGCAATAATGAAACTTACAAATAGCTCCTTTAAAGTGAGATTTCTTTCAACTGATTTTAGGCTTAAAGAAAATAAAA